>NC_057814.1:57884796-58206621 GCF_018294505.1 Triticum aestivum | reverse complement strand
TAAAATATTACTATATGGAACTAGCTACTTTATTTTAGTAAGAAAAGTAATAGAACACGTTTATTTTTATTAAATGCTTAGTTGAATTAGTTGAATTAATAGAACTAGTTGAACTAATAGAAGTAGTTGAATTAGTTGAATTAATAGAACTAGTAAGTGTTTAATATTTCACCTATATGAACATAGGAAATGTCGTCTGACGACGAAAAAGATTTCATTAAGTGTGAATTCTGTGAAGACAAGCGTGGCAAGTGTGACAGAAATTTCCTTGTTGATGATAGGTGCTTCAGCATCAAGCTGGATGAAACCTTCGAAGTGCATACAGTAAGTCACAACGACAAGTATTTTTTCGTAATTAAGCATGACTTATATATGCTTCAGTTGCTTCAACTTATAACTTTAAATTTTCACTATTCTACTAGCGCATCCCCTGCCATGCAAGAATTTTTGTCTTGGATAAGATAGGTTTTAGTGCTATGGAAACTATGGAGGTAAAGAGAGTTTACCTGAAGACCGAGCATGCTGGTTATACTTTCAACGTCAAATTATACAATGTAGACACGTACACATATTTTGAATGCAAAACTTGGCAAGCACTATGCAAGGCTTTTGCATTTGAGCCTGATATGGTTATCACCTTTGATATTCGTCCGGAAGATGATATTGAAGGTAATAGGGACATCTGGGTCGATGTGCAGACGCCTCCAGTTCTACCATTATGTGAGTTTCTCAACCATATTTATGTACTTGATATTGTTTATTCAAAAATAGTTGACAACTAATTTCTATTGACAGCTTATTTCCATTCAAGCAAACATGTCCGACGCTTGGTAGACAGGACCTACTACTGTCCCGGAGCTGAACTAAACTGCGAGGAGATAAGTCATTATGTTTCATGGCTTGAGGATCTTGATGCTGTTAAGAGAAATCATTTTCCTGAATTTGAAAATCTTAGTACTCAAAACGTGCGACCAATAGTGATCGTATTGAACTACAGTCACATGTATTTAGGAAAGATGGTAAGATTTTTACTATTAGTCCTCGGTGCATCTTTTGCATACATTATTTTTCAAGCTAAACTTTCATTGCTAAGTATATTAATTACTATACAATGTTCTTCAACAGGGACTCCCGATGACAGTTGTGCCTCAGTGGATCGAGACTAAAGGTCGCATGTCAATTGTTAGCTTATGGCCAAGATATCCTACAGTGCACATGAGTGCATTCAGGATTTCTGAAAGCGATGAATGCTTAATAGTGAAAGATTGGAGCAAAATTGTTAACGATCGCAGAGAAGTACTAGGGGCCAGCAATCAGAAGCGCAGCCCACGATTAGGAGACAGGTTCATCTGCATGCTCCAATATGATGAATCAGGAGAGCTATACATGTTCTATGCTATTTTACCTGAGAGAGAGCAGCAGGAGTGATTTAGCTAGTTATCATGCTCTTAGTACTTGTTGTCCTCATGCATGTCCGTGTTCTTCGTCCTGAACATAATCTCAAAGAGTGATTTGCTTTTGTGGTGTTATGAACGCTTATAATATCATGACCATGTTGAACTCGATGATATCTTTGCTAGCTAGTATATACTGTTGTTGGTGATGATATGATGCAAGAGTTTTTATATTAATATGATGATGATGATGACGAGTTATTATATCATTTATGAAACAAACCGCATATTAGTTTTAACTGGATGGATCCTAGCTAAGTGATCAAGTATATGCCATATCCATATTACTTGATCACTTAGTGATCTAAGTAATATGGATATGGCATATACTTGATCACTTAGCTAGGATCCACATGCATCCAGTCGAAACTAATATGCGGTACTTTCACCCAATGACTTAACAACTCATTATAATGTAAAACAATCACTAAATTAAATTAAAAACACAAAACTAAAGGAAAATTAAAAATTAAAACCAAAACACACCCAAACATTTAGTACCGGTTGGTGTTACCAATAGGTACTAATGTCCTACACGCACCCGGGCCTGGCTCGTGCCACGTGGTGGCACGTTAGCGCCGGTTCGTGCCAAACCGGTACTAAAGGGGGGCCTTTAGTCTCCACTTCATAGTGCCGGTTGCAGAACCGGCACTAAAGGCCCTTACGAACCGGTGATAAAGGCCTGTTCTGCACTAGTGACTTAACATAGATGATTAAGCTAACAAGAATATTAGCTTAATTGAGGCATAGGGTCGCCGGCGGCGACCAAGTTCCGCGGGAGATGCACACCAGGAGGCTACGGGGACGCCGACCGAGGGCACTAGGAGATAGCCCTGGGTCGACCGCATCCAGAGAAAGTGCCTTATGACCATATGGTCGCCGGAGCGAACGACGACGACCATTACGGCGGCGGCAGTGGGCGGAGCAAGTCGGGGGGCTATCTCCCATGGGAGTGGGAGAGGGTAAAACAGTGTGTGAGCTTCAGGAGATCAAAAGGAGCAGTATGGCGATGCCGCTGGGGCTCGGGGAAGACCGGAATGAGGACATCCACGACGGCCACCATGAAAGGGATCAGAGCTTGCGAGGAAGATGGACCAAGGTCATGGGGCTTGTTGTGGACGTCGCCTTCGTCTACTTCGTAGCCTCGGGATTCGATAGGAGCACCAGGGATAGGCCGGGGTGCTTCAATGGCGTCAAATCGATGACGGCGGTCCCAGGCCAAAGGCGGGGAAGATGGCGTCGTGGCACTATCCGGGCCGTTAGTGGCGTAGGAGAGAGAATTTGGGTGAGAGAGATAGCGAGGTGAGGGAGCGCGGAGATGCGTTAAAGCTAGCGGCGGCAGCGGCGCGGGGAAGAGGGATCAGGTTCGGCGGAGTTTTTTAATCGGGTTCGCCAGAATTTCGCAGAGATAAGTATGGGAGAGAGAGAGAGGGGGGTTTTCCCTTTTATTTCGTTATTCTTTTTTTGTAGGCCCCACATGTAATTGTAAGAAAGAGAGGAGAGAGAGAGAAAGAGAGTGTTTTGTTTTTATTTTCATGTACATGGATGTGGGTCCTACCTGTAAGTGACATATCTAGACATGGGCAAAATTGTCCAGGAAATATCCAGTAGACGGTCAAAAGCTTTTGACCGGACGGAAGTGGCACGGAGGGGTATTTTCATAAGGACACCAGACGGAAGAGAGGAAAAGTTGAGCACTGTTTTTATTTAGGGGTAAAGATGAGGTCGGGCGGAAATTGGGGGATGGAAATGTCCCAAAAAATAACAACACAACAACACATTATCTAACTACGATCAACATTAGCGAAATAACTAAGTAAAACAACTAAATAACATTAGACTAGCTAGGTAGTTTAGAGTAAACAGAGATACGGAGGAGAGAAGAGGGAGGAGGCGAGGCTCACCTGCCGGTGCAGAGGACGAGGAAGCAACGGCCGGCCCGCCAGCGATGACACATGCGGCAGCGGAGGACAAGGCAAGGCAGGGGCGGGGAGGAGGAGCACGAGGACAGGGCACATGGACTAGTTCCCTTATTTGGGAGCAAGGGCGCCGGCCAGCGAGCAGAGGGTCGGCGCACGGCGCCGCATATTTCACGAGCGGGAATGGGGAATATTTCACGAGAGGGTTGGTGGCATGTATATGCTAAAGGACTAGCAGCATTCGGATAGAAATATAATGTTGCTACTACTTGGTTTAACCAGTATTTTACGATACTACATATTGTTAACGTTATGCAAATATATAAATAGATTTTCTCGTAGAATCGAATATATATAATCGAATGTCTCACAACCACCATTAATTATTCACACATACACATGTATATATATACAATTTCTCCTACATGTTGTCTTGGTGCCTTCGGAGCACGATGACAAGTGGTTCATGGGGGCGATAGCGGGTAATAGTATTCTCCTTTGGATCTATGACCTGGTCGAGCAAAAATCCTGATATTTTCTCTTGAAGTGCTCGTATGCGCTCCTCTGGTAGGAGCTGGTCCCGCACCTCTTTGAACTGTTAAGAAGTAAATCAATATGCATGTGTATTAGTTCTGTGACTAAATATCGACAATCATGTAAGATTTGTGAATATTGTTCTGGCAAACGTACCCAGTCCTGTCTATCAGGTCTGCTTCTTTCGGATCCCATCATGCGAATGTTCTCGCAAACGTAGTATGCACATACTTCAGTCCCCGGCGCTTGCTTCAGGGCCTTTACGAGAATAGAATTTAATCAGATAATAATTAATCAAGCATGTTAATTAATTAATGGTGTTGAAACAAGAATTAAAAAGATGGTAGCTAGCTAGCTAGTACTACTTAATTACTTACCTTGGGTCGATACCAACATAGCTTTTTTCGCCATTTTCCTGGAGTCACCTTGATGTACTTTGCCCAAGCCCTGCCCACCGACAAAGAAAATTAATAAAGGGGTTATTAAAAATAGTTCATATCAGGAAATGACGAACTAAATAGGCCGAGATATAGTTAATAATGAATTAAATTACCTGTTGACTATCCCCTTCATGATGCTGTAGTCACTATCTTTCTTAAGTAGTGAGTCCAGTACTTCAACTTTTTCTTCGTCAACTTTAATGTCTAACAAGATCCAGTGGAAGCTGCATGCGCATACATTTGCATGTATAAATTAAGCGGGCATGTGCATAACACCAATCAACTATAACCCTAAACCCTATACACTTATTAACATCTAGCTAGTAAGCAAAAACAAAATTTGTAGTACAAGACAGTGTGACTGCCTCGAAGTTGTAAGGAAGTAGTATATCTTCATTCCTATTGAGGCGCTTCAAGAACTCTAGCATGCATTTCTCTACATCTTGTCTACACCATTCCAATTTCCATGTGTATTCATTAACGGTATTTGGGTCAATGAACCCAATGCCATAGCGTCCAGCTTTTTTCATTTCATACATCTTCATCCTGCATAATACCACAGAAAAGAATATATAATGAGGATATATAATTACAGGTAATTAATGATCAATCAATGAGCACTAGAGCTAGCTTGAGAATTAAATTACAGAAAGAAATCACTTACAGACAATAGCAATTGACGATAGATTTGTCGAGTGCATCTTGATTGAATAACTAAAATAGTTCTGAATACTCAACGGACAGAGCTTTCTTATTGAAGTAATGATCTTCCTCGACTTGCACCATGAGGGACTCTCGATTGGAAATCTTGGTAATTTTCATGTACCAATCATGCAATTCATACATTCTCGGGAGGTTCTTGACCTCCTCGCGCTCGACCAAAGGTTGGCCCCGGACATATTTCCGTTTTATTTCCTCCTCTCTAAGCGGAGACATGAGCTCGATCTCGAGGAGTTGTCGAATAGTGATCTTGACAACACCTCCGGCGGGGCCGGCTCCCTCTGCACCGAATGTGGCCCATGCGAATGCCACCAAAGGAGATCAGGGTTGACGACGGGACCCGAGGTCGGGTTCCTCACCAAGCGGCGCGCCCCTCCAGGTAGCATCTCCCAGTGCCAGCCCGGCGGAGCCCAATCCTGGACATGCGTCAGCCGGACGTCATCGCAAACGGGTCGACGGCGAGGATGCGGGTCGGGCATCGTCGAGAACAAATACTATATGCCCGCAAAAAGTAACATTTTTTAAATGATTGGATTGTGATAACTAAAATTATAAGAAACTGAAAAAAACATCGATCATCGTCTAACAATTTGACATTAATCTAAGTCATCTAGCTAAAACTAATTATAAAATTTCTAACATTTCTATATATATAACTAACATTTCTATAACATTTCTAATATTTCTATATCCAAAAAACAAAAAAAAAATTTAACATTTCTATAACTAAAATTATAAGAAACTAAAAACTACCATTTCTATAACATTTCTAACATTTCTATAACAATTTGAAATTAATCGAATTCATCTAGATAAAACTAACATTTCTAAAATTTCTAACATTTCTAACATTTCTATATACTATTTGACATTAGTCTAATTAATTAATTAATTCATCTAAAACATTTGTATAAAATACAGAAAAAACAGAATCGTGTGTGTCTTTCTGTGTGCGTGTGTGTGTGCGTGTGTGTGTGCGCGCGCGCGTGCGCGTGTGCACCCTACGGCGCCGGCGACGCGGTGGCTTCGATTTTAGGGAGGATACGTTAGCGACGTGCAAATTAGCTAGAAACACTGCTACATTTACCAACTAGTATTGATTCGCAATCGCTGCTAGCCGTTCAGATTAGCACATGATACGTCTCGAACGTATCTCTAATTTTTATTGTTCATGCTATTATATTATCATTCTTATATGCTTTATATGCCATCTTATATTATTTTTATGGACTACCTTATTAAAGTTAGTGCCTAGTGGCAGTTTTTGTTTTTGCCAATTCTTTGTTTCGTACGAACACCATACCGAACAAAGTCCAAACACGACGAAACTTTATGGTGATTCTTTCTCAACTACGAGAGACCCTAGAAGGCTCGGGGAGAGACAAGACGATACAGGATGGAGTCACAAGCTCACATGGCATGCTCAACACTTGTAGCCCCCCTGCGCACCCGCAGACCTAATTCCTGACCTATAAATTCTCTAATATTCCATAAAAAAACTGAAGCGAGACTGGAAACAATTTTACCGCTGCCGCAAGCATATGTTCTTCCGTGATCCCATCTAGAGGCCTTTTGCGGTACTCTGCTGGAGGGGAAAGCATTGGGGAGGCAATTTTCATCGACCTTAATGCCTCCAAGATGATGTGTGAGTAGTTCCTACAGGTCCATACTAGTAGCTAAAACGGCTTTCTCTCTTTATTTTGATCTTCAATACAGTGATCTCCTTTGAGATCTATTAGATGTAATTCTTGTGGTGTGCTTGTTGGTATCTGATGAATTGTAGGTTTATGATTAGATTATTCGTTGAAACTATGTGAGCCTTTTCTGAGATTTATCTATGCGTGATTTAAGAGCTATGTATGCTTTCCAATCTATGAGTCTTCTTCGGCCAATTGGGTGAGTAGATCTTCAGAGGGAGTGGTGCATAGTAGTGGGTTCTATCTTGCGATGTCCTTACGCTGTGACAGGAGGAATTGCAAACCACGTATTGTATTGTTGCTACTAAGAAAAAACGACGTGATTTGAACATATTGTTTTACTTTGTTTACATTATGTCATCTTACTTAAAGCGTTACTCATTTGTCATGAACTTAATACTTTGAGATACATGTTGGATAGCCGTCTTGGGGTAGAGTAATAGTAGTAGATACAGTTGCATTAACGGTCTACTTTTCACATACGTAATGCCTATATATAAATCATGCCATGAAGAATAATAATCATAACTATGCGCTATTATGTCAACTGTCCAACAGTAATTTGTTTACCCACCATTGTTATGCTTATGAGAGTGATGTCTCTAGTGAACCTATGGCCCTCGGGTTCATCCTCTATTATTACTAAAAACCTACAATTACTCACTATTTTCATTTGCTTTTATTTTATTTTATTTTTTTACCTGTCACTACCAGATTCGGTCCTTGCAATTGAAGACAACAAGGAGATTGAAAATCCTCTTGCGTTCGTCGGGTGCAAGCATTTGTTTCGTGTGTGCATGTACTATTAATGTTGTTTGTGTGCCGTCGTCTCAGGTTCGATAAACCTTGGTTCTTAACTGAGGAAAATACTATCATCTACTACTCCATCCCAAAATGTAAGACTTTTTTGACACTAGTGTAGTGTTGTGTCAAAAAACTTCTTATATTATGGGAGAGAGGGAGTACTCGGAAGCCCAACAACTCTACGGAGAGTAGCAGCAGTGTTTTTCCTTATGGTGATTGCTTCTAAACTGTTTTGTGTATCATGTTTTTAGCACAACTAGCAAAGTGGCCCGCTCGATGCGCGGGCTAGAATTTTATATAGTTTAATAAATAGCCATATTACATTATTTGTGTAAAGAAATATTTGAACCAAGTGTGATTACATTTACAAATATAATTCTTTGCCAAACATAGTTCTAATTATTTATTTACTTATATTTAAAAATGCATCCTTAATCCAATAATAGGTTTAGTTGACAATGATTGTAAATTTTATGCCTACTCACATCTAAATATGGTCAAAACATTTGTAAGCATATTCAGACATACCCGCAAAGGTAGTAATTGTGTATTATTACTTTGTCTAAATATGTGGTATAAAATTTCCATTACTCAAAGATGATGCTATAGGCTCGTGAAAATATTACACATTGAACTTGTCTTCACTTAAGTAATAGTCCGACACAAGGTGAGAAATGTATAAAATGACTGACAAAGGACCACGTAAATCCTTTAATTGTTCCATATTGGTTCCCATAATGAACATCAGGTGATTTCATAAATATTTTTTTACAAAAGGTTAAATAATGACATGATGTGCTCTGTTGGTCAATAAAATGCAGAATAAGTATTAAATCTTAGATCAGAATGACTGAATTTTTTGAATGGGAACTATGAAATTATGCATGCAAGTAGATGTGAACTCTAGTTTTTTCTTAAGCACACATATACATGTAGCTGCTTCAGTACATTTGGAATGTCTACACATACTCCACATTACAGTCTATAGAGACTATACTAATTTTATACTTTTGTTCTATGTTAGACAAATCATTTTGATAAGCTACTATTTTCTGGTAGTACACACGTGTCAACCATCTGTGCATAAAAACACGCCTCTAATCTTGAAAGGCTGATGATTCCATGTTTCATGAAAAAGCGAAATTCTTAATTTTAAGATGTTTGAAATATAATCTTGTGGATCATGCTAACTGAGGATAGGACTACTGAGCAGTCCATGTGGATTACTCTGTTGGTACGTCCTGAGGTCATGTGGTCCGGCCAAGTTTTGAGGAAAAAGTGAGTATATATGAGTGTTACAAAGCACGTTCACAATGGAGCAATCAGTGGGATAAATCATTTATTAAGTTAATGTAGACAGAAACTATAACCTCTTATCGCTCAGCAGGCATATTTCTGATGGGTATGCTTATGTCATCTTGACTAATCACCCACGATGCTCCAGTCCAACTGGACAATCCTGTCCTGGTGAACCTCGTCCTTTTTTCTAATAAAATATAAAGAGACCAAAGGAATGTATCACCTAGCTTGAATATTCTTCTAAAAAAGCTAGCTTGTACATGAAACACTACTTTACTCATAAATTTATATTGTCGATATACTGATCATTCATATAATATATTAAATACTCAGATAATTACAAAATCTGAATCTAAATGCAAAGTTAATTATGTACTAATTAAGAGGAAAAAATGAAACAGATGCATCATACCTATGTATTTTTTAATGATGTTGTGCGTCAAGACATAATTAAGTAAATTATAAAAAAATTATAGGCTTGAACCATGTAGAATTTTTTTAATCTACAATCAGTTTAACATAGCTCATAACTAACTCCTTCATTCATGACAGTTAAAATATATCTATATGTGAGAGGTAATCACTGTTAATAGTATCATAAATATTGCTACATGATTTATCTCAGAAATATTTGCATATCGTAACCATGTAATTTATATCACAATAAAATATAGAAGAAATGTATTAAAAAATCTGAAGTACTGCAGTTTGTTAAAACAAATCATTAATAGAAGAACGGCTAGCAGAATAATCCACTTTTTACAAACATATATATTGCATTTTGTCAAGCTGTTGGTACAGAATATGCATGATATCCTCATAAGTGAAGCATGATAGCAAACGAAGTTAAATATTTACCTTCAAATTTTCTTCTCAAACCAATGGGGCTCTCTCTAAAAAAATATTTATTTCCACCACTGAATACGCCTTAGCCACAATGTAGGAAGTTCACAAACTTGGCCTCAGACGTCATGGTAAACTGAAGATGAAATTCACTGATAGATTTTCGGATCTGTGGCAATGCACAGAAGAGATACGGAGCTATACATTAGGAAAAAAACTGCTTGTAAGTAACTATAGATGAGATCAATTCTGCAGTTTCTGAACGTGCTTCTCCTTTCTCTGATTGAAAGAACACCAGAAGCACACCTACCACCAACCTGTGGATGAAATTCTTTGAAAGCTTTCATACCTGTTGCAATGGAGAGAAGGGGTACTGAACTGCAGATAGCATTATATAGCTCCAGAAAACAAAAACTGCAGCACGTTTTGACATGCATGTTCTGCAGCATGTAAAAAGGATCTGCATTTTTTAATTTTCTGCGTAGCCAGCTTAAGTAACTTTTACATGGCCACATGTGTCAAAGCTCTAAGAACCAAAATGTTCTATGAACAAAAGACTAAAAAGTCTAATGAAAATGATCTCATGTAATCCGGGAGGTGCTGATTAAATTCCAAAAAAGTACTAAACGGCAAGATGATCAGCAATACCATGTAGATAATAGGAGATTCAACATGTGTTCTGGACTGAACTGACCAACATCCGACATGAAGATCATCTCTATGTCATAGTTATTTCACCATTCAATACTCTAAAACACCTGCTACATATCATAAAAGGAACCCTCAGTTTAGCATCTCATAGGAAACCAATTGTTTTCAATCTGCTACAGATCAACTGTTTCAAACTAACGACAGAGAACAGAAAGTAATGCATGGATCGGTTACTGCATAATGGAGAGTGTGGCAGCAGCCACGCACAACCTTCAGCCGAAGGTCCTAGTCTATGTGCTCCACCTATTAGGAAATCCATTGAACAAATACACAAAAAATAGAAAAGAAATTTGGTGAGATTAAGTGCAAGAAAGCAAGGATACCTAAAAATTGATTGGCTAGTTTGTATGGATAGCAACTTGTGACATCCGCTTGTGCAAGCACTGCCCTTTGGCCATCTTGCGAGTCCAGCCCAACATGGCTGCCAACTTGACTGCCGCTGCTATCTCTCAGGACACATCGCTGAGTACCTGCTCGAACGTGACTCCCTGTGCTATCTCTGAAGCCCGTCCCGGATTACAGCCATCCGCAGGACCAGATTGCCGATTACTGCTCGCACTCCGCGGACAAAGGGAGAAAGAAGGGAAGAAGACGTAGGCCTGTGCGTCGACGATCCGCTGGAGGGCAAGCCCAAAGGTACAGCGGCTAGTTGAAAGGATGGGAAGGGAGCCTTCCTTGGAAGGAAGGAATCATCAAGCGATGAGGGATTTTTTATTTTATTTTTTGACTTGAGCGATGAAGGAGCCTTCCCATCGTGCGTTCATTATCTAGTTTTTTTTTCCTTTGAGTCTTTAATACCATGGGCCCACCCAAAATTGATGGGAAAGGAAAATAACTACGGGTAGGATATCTAATGGCAAAGGTGGGTAATTAATTTTCCTTTAGTCATCTACTACTATTAAACAAGCAAACATATTCATCGTTAAGTACACCCAGCCTAACGTACACATAACAAAACGAAGCGATTACAGCCTCACGATCAGAACCATTTAATTTGATCTAACCATTAAATTATACTAACCCTCAACGAGAATTGCGTTTAGCAATTTGCGTAAGCGGACGAAAACTCTGCCGAACCAACGTTCCGCGCTCCACACCAATACATCGCTTCGCTAATCCAAGGAAAAAAACACAACCTGATTTGCAAACAGATACTACCTGATTGCATGGTAGCGATGCGAGCGATGCGGGGAGGCGGCGACAGCTCAATGCAGGGAGGCGTGGGCTCCGGCGGGACTGGCGTGGATCTGGCGGATGGCAGCCGGATCGGATCGACGACGTGCGGCTCCGGTGAGTCGGAAGGGCGGCGCCGGCGGCTGAGCTCCTCCATGGACTGCTGCAGTTCCAGGGAGATAGAGCTTCGAAGGCCCAGCTTTTCGATTCGGAGCCCCTTCTTCTGGCCTCTTGAGCACCGATCCCGTCATTGTTCCTCTTCTTAGACCCCCTTGACGTCCTGCTGCTGCGGTCTCCACGCCGTCCCAGTCTTGGCCCGGCCACCGTGTCTCCTCCCTCTGACCCTCTCTCTAAGGTATGCACGAGCAGCTAGGTTGTGTGATTGCTTCTTCACAACATCAATTCTCCTCCTTGCTAATTCAATCGGTCAATCCCACAAGGGTGGTGATGGGACCTTCGCAATTTCTGGGCCAGATCCGCCCTGGGTGTAGTGTCCATGGCACGATCATACATGCTGTTGTGTTCCTGGATTCCATCTTGAGAATGATTTGTGTATGATTTGCTATCTTCATCTTGCGTCGTTACAAATTTCGGTTGCTTTTACAAAGAATGATGCGTCATAGCTTGGTGCCTTTTACGAATTTCAGTATTTGTTTAGATCGTACTGTATAAAGTATTGATTTCTTCGCGGCTAGCAACTCCATTAGTGTGTTAAAAATCTTCTCATCATTTGATAGGTAGATTCTAACTGCTGCTCTTCGTAGGTTTTGAAAGGGAGAAGAGAGGTTGAACCATGGGGAAGGGGGAAGAGGAAGGCAGCCGCTAAGCCGCCCACTAGGAAGCGGATGGACAAGCTCGATATGGTCTTTTCCTGCCCATTCTGCAATGATAGGAGCAGCGTTGAATGCCGGATGTTAGTACCATCTTCACGTATTTTTCCTGTCAGTTGGTTGATACTGAATGGCTATCTATCAATTCAACATTGTGTCTGGCCTTCTTTTGTCTTCAGTGATATGGAAACCTGATTGGTGAGGCTAATTGTGAAATCTGACAGGAAAGCTTCAGCAGCCAGCACCACTGCAAATGGTATGTCCAAATCATACATAAAACTGCAGATTGTACCTCCTATAACATAGACGTAGATGCCATAGATGCCATACTGATTGGCTCTCAACTAGAAAATTATGCACCGGGCATCTGATTTGGTTTTGTTCCTTCTCAAACTAATGATTGCAACTCCGGGACAGGGTATAGCTTATGTATACATTTTGTACAGCCATGCCCATTTCATATACTCTTGGGGGTTTAATCACTCTAATCAACTATTATAATAGAGCATAGCTGAGGTAGTAAATCATGCAGGGTTATATGCAGACTCAGTTTCCATTAAATGATGTCTGTACGACAGGCGGCTTCGGCGAGTCGGATGGACAACGGCAGCGGCTGAGCTTCTCCATGGCCTGCTGCAGTTCCTAGGAGAGAGAGCTTCGAAGGTGAGGAGATATAGAAGAACAGAAGGGAGAGGAGGAAGGGCAGGGGCGTGGCGGCCTTGACGGTGAACCTCGGGTTGCGACGGTCTCCGGCGAGAGGCGGCGTGGGGTGGCGGCGCGAGCCTACGGAGCGGCGGCGGCTTGGAGCTGCGGGAGCTCGGGCGTTTGGATGCGTTTGGATCGCAGGCCTAAGGTTATGCATATTGGGTATGTTTTGATCGCTATCAAACCTGTCCATACAAAATATTGCCATGATTTATCCTGCTGTTGGCTAGATCTGAAGTACTCCCTCCGTTCACAAATATAAGATGTTCTAACTTTTTTGTGAATCGGATGTATGTACGCATATAGGATATTTATTATAGAAGAAACAAAAGCATATTGGATCCCTGTAGGTAGAACTATAAGAAGAGGACTGGTCCTCTAATCATTATAGGCCTTCAACGCCAATTTAGGAATTAGGACACACATGTTATGTTTTGTTTACCAGCTCATGGAGTTAATTCCGGAAGTCTACAATCTGCATGGTATACAGTAATCATCAGCTTAGTCGCTCATGTGTGCCATCGTTGAGCTTGTGATGTCATGGTAAGAGATTTAGTACCATCTATATTTTCTATAGTTATTTAATCTTTCATCGAGATGGACGAGGGTGATAAACAATTTTTGAGATTATGGTTCCCATTTTTGCATATTGCTTGGCTCTCGACTTAGTGCTTATCAATCAAAAGTTGAATGCTTGGTGATGTGACCTTCCATTTAGATTTCAATTATGTGCAACAGTAAAAGATGCTACACTTGTAATATAGAGCGAATGTAGAGAAAACATTTATACAGATGTATTAGTTATGACTTGTTATAAATATGCCCCACCACCTATGTAACTCAAAACTTTTATACCTACCAGTCCTCTTTTATGCGGGTTTCCACTTTAAGAAATGATTTTAAAATCCGACTCAATAGAAATGAGAAATATGCAAACAAAAGCATATAGGATATTTGTTATATTATGTATTCCTAGGTTAGATTCATTATCTACAACATGTTTCCAATGTAGCGGCAGTTTCATTGTTTCTGATTATAGACCTCAGATGTAGATATATAGGTAATCATTCTTCACCTGTAACGACTGAAGTGTGAATTCCACATTGTCTTCCCTTTTTTATAAATTGGTTTCTGAACGCAATTATTGCCTTCCATTTGTCCAAAATTGGAAGTATATACAGAAGATCAGAAATCATGGCATGGTTCCTTGCCTGCTTATGTGTACTGTAATTATTTTTGACAATCTGATGTGTTCACGCATCATTACAAGATTCTTTAAAACTACCTTTGTAGAATATTTCAAACCCTGGTCTAGGAGTATTCAGCCAACCATGCTTTCAAACCAATAGAGAATGTGAGAGAAAATATGTTGCTCGATACTGGTGAGGATAGTGCACTATTTTGCTCGATATTGAAACATCAGATCCTTCTTGTTCTATGCAACAACTAAGACTATTTTTCGCCACTACAGCCATGAAACTTCAACCGATACATATGTGCTCGAGTTGCTTTGCAACACATAATGACCATTCAATGTTTGCAGCAGGTGGTCGCTTTCATGGTTGGAGTGAGCAGCTTGGCCAGGTACCATGCGCAACAATCCCACGGAATCTACCACCCTTCATGGCTGCCAGAGCTGGTGTAGTGTGGCGAAGATGTCGTCAATTGTGGCGACACAAATGGTGAGCGACCAATAAAAAGAAGTAAGATTGCCGTTGATGTTCTTGTGCAGGAGTGCTCCGATTATTGATCAAGGGAGCATTGGTCTGATTTAAGAGGAGATTAGTAGCTTATTTTGTTCACATATGTTTAAGAGGGGACCGAGAAAATTTCTTGCTAAGCTTATAACAGTGTTGCACGGGCAAACTTCTGCCATGAAGAAATATAACTAGAAACACGGTGTTTTTGATTGGGAATGGATGTATCTTCAAAAAGAGCTTTAGCCAAGCTTACTAGTTAGATCTAACGGCTGTAAATTTTGAGTCTATCAAATAAATGGCTAGATGTTTCTAATTTTTGTGGTAATTTCTAGTATAATTCTATTTTTCTGGTTAACCCATAAAGTACTTTTTATATATAATAGATAGATAATAGATTGTTTTGTTTTTGTGTTTCATTTTTTTCTATACACGTTTTTTTAGTGTGCATTCAGGTGTCCTTTGACCAAATTATTTGAAATTCCAAACAGTTGCATATACTTCCGTTTCATGCAGACCCAAGGTGGAAGGTTGTAGAACCATACTCTGTCCTATAAATGATGCAACCATTGCAGCACACGTGGTATATATCATGCGGCCAATTAAGAGGGCACAAGACATTCTTGGCTTCATCGAGGGTAGCAGGCAACGTATTCCCCTCGGGGATAAGTTTGTGTAGAAACTACAATAGGTCATCGAGGCTTGCACCTCAATTTTTGTGTTTCGCCTTGATTTCAAGAAGTTTGAGCATGAAACTCAATTTTGTGTGGTCCTCTTTGCACCCGTTATGTCAACTTACCAAACATCATCATTATGACACCACTAGGGTGCGGCTGCTAGAAGGAACTTCACCGGCATGGAGCAAACACGGGGGAAACATCTCCACTATTCAGCGAGTCAGGGCACAAACGTACTGTGAGACAAACCTGAACTTGCTTCTGCCAAAAATGCTGGTCTTGCGGCAGCAGGCAGAGAACTGGTGGTATCGCTATTGAGCATCACCCTGACCTCGGACATGGTAGGTCGATCTACCGGGTTCTCTTGAAGGCACAGGAAACCAATATGTACGCACTTGAGAACCTCGGCCGCTGGGTAGTTTCTGCCCAAGGAGTAATCCACCACCTCTGCAATCGTTCCTTGGGTCCAGTGGCTCCATACCTAGCATTTATAAATCATACACTTCTTCAGCTTGCACTCCGAACATATAAGCAAAGTTTTACGTATGAGACTGGCGTACTTGGTATCACTTAATAATTATATATTTCTCTTTATCAACCAAAGTTTTTAAATAGCCGACTCTGCCATTTATTTGCGGCTCAGCCAGAAACTATAATAAGCAATAGAGGAGCTATAGTGGAACTAAAATTCATTTAACATTTTTGCTTAAATCATGAATTGGAAAAATACCATACAATCAAGCATCAATGTGATATATTCAGAATAACTGCTAGGACTAGGACCAAAACGGTTGTCCTACTTATTTATTTTTGAGAGAGAGAGGAACGGTTGCCCTATTTGAAATAGATATGTTCATACATAAAAAATAAGGTATTGATCAAGCATCCTAATTTGATAACCATGAAACAAGATTTCGAAAAGCCAATTTTTTTTTTTTGCCATCCAGCAGCTTAGCGGAAAAGTGCGAGCTATTAGGCGAATGTCCATTTCCGAGCCAGGGCACATCTACAACCGGTGAACAGTAAATTTAAAAAAAATACTTTTTTTTACAAATCGATTTTTTTGTGCATGAAATACTTTTAAGTGCGTGAGGTTTGTGCCAATTTTCAGCTCATTTGAACATCTGAATAGCTCTCTACAAAAAGACAAAATGGGCCCGAACAGTACATGAAAGGTAAACGGTTTTGACAGACCCCAAATTTGTCTTTTTGGCAGAGAAATACTCAAATGTCCAAATGAGCTGAAAATTGGCATGGAACTCACGCCCTGAAACTTCTTCCATGCAAAAAATAAATCATATTTCCAATTTTTTTCTAGATTTTTCTTATTTTACTGTTCATGGCGGAGCTGATGAGTTCGGGAGCCAATTAGCCGCATAGCGTCAATTTTAAATTTAGCATTAAAAATGTGTAGGTTAAGGAATGGGTCATCGAAAAACTATACCAACAATATAGCGAGCTATTTCAAACTTTGTATCAAATAGATACTTACGGTGCTCTTAAGCTATGGTCATTCTGCCTCGCTACAGCGGAGTTATTGTGGGCTATTGAAAACTTTGTATCATACATATACTTACAATGCTCAAGGTATCTTCATTCTGCCCTGAAAAGTTACGCCCGCTGTTTCTCCGGCCCGTTATGATCTCTATAACAAGAACGCTGAAACTGAACATGTCCGATTTAACTGAGTATTGTCCACGAATCACATACTCACACACTAATGCAGAACCGGGCTTTAGCGCCGGTTCGTAAGGGCCTTTAGTGCCGGTTCTGCAACCGGCACTAAAGAGTGGAGACTAAAAGCCCCCCCCCCCCCCTTACTACCGGTTCGGCATGAACCGGCGCTAAAGTGCCACCACGTGGCACGAGCCAGGCCCGGGTGCTGGTAGAGCATTAGTACCAGTTGGTAGCACCAACCGGTACTAAATGTTTGGGGGGTTTTTGTTTTAATTTTTATTTTTCCATTTAATTCTTTTTTGTTTGCTGGTATTTTACGATACTACATATTGTACACGTTATGCATATATATAAATAGATTTTCTCGTAGAACCGATCATATATATATATATAATCGAATGTCTCAGCACCACCATTAATTATTCACACATACACATGTATATATATACAATTTCTCCTACATGTTGCCTTGGTGCCTTCGGAGCACGATGACAAGTGGTTCATGGGGCGGTAGCGGGTAATAGTATTCTCCTTTGGGATCTATGACCTGGTCGAGCAAAAATCCCGCTATTTCCTCTTGAAGTGCTCGTATGCGCTCCTCTGGTAGGAGCTGGTCCCGTACCACTTTGAACTGTTAAGAAGTAGATCAATATGCATGTGTATTAGTTCTGTGACTAGATATCGACAATCATGTAATATTTGTGAATAGTGTTCTGGCAAACGTACCCAGTCCTGTCTATCAGATCTGCTTCTTTCGGATCCCATCATGCGAATGTTCTCGCAAACGTAGTCTGCACATACTTCAGTCCCCGGCGCTTGCTTCAGGGCCTTTACGAGAATAGAATTTAATCAGATAATAATTAATCAAGCATGTTAATTAATTAATGGTGTTGAAACAAGAATTAAAGAGATGGTAGCTAGCTAGCTAGTACTACTTAATTACTTACCTTGGGTCGATACCAACATAGCTTTTGTCGCCATTTTCCTGGAGTCACCTTGATGTACTTTGCCCAAGCCCTGCCCGCCGACAAAGAAAATTAATAAAGGAGTTATTAAAAATAGTTCATATGAGGAAATGACGAACTAAATAGGCCGAGATATAGTTAATAATGATTGAAATTACCTGTTGACTATGCCTTCACGATACTGTAGTCACTATCTTTTTTAAGTAGTGAGTCCAGTACTTCAACTTTTCCTTCGTCAACTTTAATGTCTAACAAGCTCGAGTGGAAGCTGCATGCGCATACGTTTGCATGTATAAATTAAGCGGGCATGTGCATAACACCAATCAACTATAACCCTAAACCCTATACACTTATTAACATCTAGTTAGTAATCAAAAACATAATTTGTAGTACAAGACAGTGTGACTCACTCGAAGTTGTAAGGAAGTAGTATATCTTCATTCCTATTGAGGCGCTTCAAGAACTCTAGCATGCATTTCTCTACATCTTGTCTACACCATTCCAATTTCCATGTGTATTCATTAACGGTATTTGGGTCAATGAACCCAATGCCATAGCGTCCAGCTTTTTTCATTTCATACATCTTCATCCTGCATAATACCACAGAAAAGAATATATAATGAGGATATGTAATTATAGGTAATTAATGATCAATCAATGAGCACTAGAGCTAGCTTGAGACATAAATTACAGAAAGAAATCACTTACAGACAATAGCAACTGACGATAGATTTGTCGAGTGCATCTTGATTGAATAACTAAAATAGTTCTGAATACTCAACGGACAAAGCTTTCTTATTGAAGTAATGATCTTCCTCAACTTGCACCATGAGGGACTCTCGATTGGAAATCTTGGTAATTTTCATGTACCAATCATGCAATTCATACATTCTCGTTGGGAGGTTCTTGACCTCCTCGCGCTCGACCAAAGGTTGGCCCCGGACATATTTCCGTTTTATTTCCTCCTCTCTAAGTGGAGACATGAGCTCGATCTCGAGGAGTTGTCGAATAGTGATCTTGACAACACCTCCGGCGGGGCCGGCTCCCTCTGCACCGAATGTGGCCCACGCGAACGCCACCAAAGGAGATCAGGGTCGACGACGGGACCCGAGGCCGGGTTCCTCACCAAGCGGCGCGCCCCTCCAGGTAGCACCTCCCAGTGCCAGCCCGGCGGAGCCCAATCCCGGACATGGGTCAGCCGGACGTCGTCGCGAACGGGTCCACGGCGAGGATGCGGGCCGGACACCGTCGAGAAGAAATACTATATGCCCGCAAAAAGTAACATTTTTTAAATGATTAGATTGTGATAACTAAAATTATAAGAAACTGAAAAAAACATCGATCATCGTCTAACAATTTGACATTAATCTAATTCATCTAGCTAAAACTAATTCTAAAATTTCTAACATTTCTATATATATAACTAATATTTCTATAACATTTCTAATATTTCTATATCCAAAAAACAGAAAAATTGCTAACATTTCTATAACTAAAATTATAAGAAACTAAAAACTACCATTTCTATAACATTTCTAACATTTCTATAACAATTTGAAATTAATCGAATTCATCTAGATAAAACTAACATTTCTAAAATTTCTAACATTTCTATATACTATTTGACATTAATCTAATCTAATTAATTAATTCATCTAAAACATTTGTATAAAAAATAGAAAAAACAGAATCGTGTGTGTGTTTCTGTGTGCCTGTGTGTGTGTGCGTGTGTGTGTGTGTGCGTGTGTGTGTGTGTGCGCGCCCGTGCGCGTGTGCACCCTACGGCGCCGGCGGCGCGGTGGCTTCGATTGGAGGAAGGAGAGGGGCCGGGGAGAGGGGCTCACAGCGCGGGCGACGGCGATGGCGAGGCGACGGGACGGCGAGGCAGAGGGGACGGCGACGGACGGCGACGGGGACGGCGACTGGGGCGGCGGCGACGGCGACGGACGGCGACGGGGCGGCAACGAGGGACGGCGATGAGGGGCGGCGGCGACGGGGTAGAGGAGAAGAAACAGAGGGAGAACGAACTGGCGAAATTTTTTGAAGTGTTTTCTTATATAGAACCCACCTTTAGTACCGGTTGGAGCCACCAACCGGTACTAAAGGTCTGTTTTGGCCAGTCGAAGCGGCGGGAAGCGCACACCTTTAGTACCAGGTGGTGGCACCAACCGGTACTAAAGACCCCTCTTTAGTACCGGTTGGAGCCACGACCCGGTACTAAAGGGGTGCGGTGGCGCAGGTGCGGTGCCGGCAAGTTTAGTCCCACCTCGCTAGCCGAAGGGCACCCGCACCTGCTTATAAGCCCCGCTGCGGCAGCTGTCTCGAGCTCCTCTCTATTGCAGGCCTTATGGGCCTACCTGTTCTATGCTGCCCTGTGGGCCTATTGGGCCTTTGCGGGCCTGCATCCTGGCCCAACAACATGTCGGGTTTCTAGTCGTATGCAGGCCGCTGTGGCGCAGTAGGCGAGCTTTTTTATTTTCTTATTTATTTTTGCTTTATTATTTTTGTTTTATTTATTTTTGAGTTGTTTTTTGCTGTATTTAGAGTTTCTTTGTGAATATTTTTGCTTTAGGTACAACAAATTACAAACTTTTTATTAGTGCCGGTAGTTTACAAATTTGAATAGTTTACATTTTGAATTATTTGAAATTTGTGTGAATCACTAGTTTGTGAATAACTTAACTTTGAAAATAGATTTTCAGTGATTCTTTTTTTTACGTTTAATATTAGTGTGTTTTATCATTATATTCGATTTGGTAATGCTTAGGTTATTTAAAAAATGAAATGCCTTTGTAACGGATGAGTTTTCATCCGAAACCCTGATACTTCGAAAGAGATTGTCCATTTTATACACGAAGTGCATCCAGTTTTTGTGGTAACCCTCTCTACTTTTTTGCACATGCTATGTGGGTGAAATTATGAAACCATGCCAACTTTCAACCTTTCTTGAGTTCATTTGAAATGCTTTTCAATTTCAGGGTCATTTAGCTGAAAAAATCAGTAAATGCATGAAAGAATTTTTTGCACATAAAATTTCTTTGCGTTTCAAATGCCAAAACACATAACTACCCTAACTATTACAGAGATTCCCTCCTGGGTGTGAAACACAGAAGAAAGTGATGATAGTGAAGCCGATCACATCCCAGATCTTTGGGTGTGAAACTTTTTCTTCGCGTATGTCCCTTTGCGCCGTAGCCATGGAAAATCTTCATCATTTAACTGGATGCTCGGGTCAATATTCACTTTCAATGGAGCAATTTCATCAAACTTTTCATAATCTTCTGACATGTCTGTCTTGTCATCCACTCCCACGATGTTTCTCTTCCCAGAAAGAACTATGTGGCGCTTTGGCTCATCGTATGATGCATTCGCTTCCTTATCTTTTTTTTTCTCGGCTTGGTAGACATATCCTTCACATAGAAAACCTGTGCCACATCATTAGCTAGGACGAATGGTTCGTCTGCATACGCAAGATTGTTGAGATCCACTGTTGTCATTCCATACTGCGGGTCTTCCGTTACCCCATATCGTGTCATATTGACACATTTGCACCCAAACAAAGGGACCTTCAAACCACGTCCATAGTCAAGTTCCCATATCTCCTCTATGTAATCATAATATGTTTCCTTTCCCGTCTTGGTTGTTGCATCAAAGCGGACACCACTGTTTTGGTTGGTGCTCTTCTTATCTTGGGCGATCGTGTAAAATGTATTACCATTCATCTCGTACCCTTTGAAAGTCATTATATTCAAAGATGGTAATTCGGACAGCGAGTACAGGTCATCTCCAATAGAGGCGTTATTCATGGTACGTGTCTGCAACCAGCCGGCGAAACTCCTGGTTTGTTCACGTGTAATCCAGTCATCAGACCGCTCCGGGTGTTTGGAGCGTAGAAAATTCTTGTGTTCGTCCATATACGGAGCCACCAAGGCGGAATTCTGTATAACTATGTAGTGTGCTTCAGTGAGAGAATGTCCGTCCATACATATTTTTTGATTCCCTCCTAGCGTGCCTTTTCCATCCAGTCTGCCCTTATGCCGCGATCCAGGAACACCAATCGGCTTAAGGTCAGGAATAAAGTCAATACAAAACTTAATGACCTCCTCATTTTCATGGCCCTTGGAGATGCTTCTTCTGGCCTAGCACGGTTATGAACATATTTGTTTAAGACTCCCATGAACCTCTCAAATGGGAACATATTGTGTAGAAATACAGGACCCAAAACGTTAATCTCTTAACATAGGTGAACTAGGACGTGCGTCATGATGTTGAAGAAGGATGGTGGGAACACCAACTCGAAACTGACAAGACATTGCACCAAATCATTCTCTAACCTTGGTATGATTTCTGGATCGATTACCTTCTGAGAGATTGCATTGAGGAATACACATAGCTTCACAATGGCTAATCGAACGTTATCCGGTAGAAGCCCCCTCAATGCAACCGGAAGCAGTTGCGTCATAATCACGTGGCAGCCATGAGACTTCAGGTTCTGGAACTTTTTCTCTGCCATGTTTATTATTCCCTTTATATTCGACGAGAAGCCAGACGGTACCTTAATACTGAGCAGGCATTCAAAGAAGATTTCCTTCTCTTCTTTGGTAAGAGCGTAGCTGGCATGACCCTGATGTATGCCGTCTTTTCCATGCATACGTTGCTGGTCCTCCCGTGCCTCGGGTGTATCTTTTGTCTTCCCATACACGCCCAAGATTCTTCGTCACGTGCATCACGTTGATTGCAGAGCGGACCTCTAGATCTTTTCAATAGGGCAGGTCCCAAAATATAGATTTCTTCTTCCACATGGGTGCGCGTCCGTCAGCATCATTCGGAATAGGTTGTCCGCCAGGACCCTTTCCAAAGACTACCTTCAAATCCTTGACCATATCATGTACATCAGCACTAGTACGGTGGCGAGGCTTCGTCCGGTGATCTGCCTCACCTTTGAAATGCTTGCCTTTCTTTCTTACGGGATGCCTGCTCGGAAGAAATCGACGATGTCCCAGGTACACATTCTTCCTACAATTGTCCAAATATATACTGTCGGTATCATCCAAACAGTGTGTGCATGCACGGTATCCCTTGTTTGTCTGTCCTGAAAGGTTACTAAGAGCATGCCAATCATTGATGGTCACGAACAGCAAGGCCTTTAGGTTAAATTCTTCCCCCATGTGCTCATCCCACGCACGTACACCTGTTCCATTCCACAGTTGTAAGAGTTCTTCAACTAATGGCCTTAGGTACACATCAATGTCGTTGCCGGGTTGCTTAGGGCCTTGGATGAGCACTGGCATCATAATGAACTTCCGCTTCATGCACAACCAAGGAGGAAGGTTATACAAACATAGAGTCACAGGCCAGGTGCTATGGTTGCTGCTCTGCTCCCCAAAAGGATTAATGCCATCTGCGCTTAGACCAAACCATACGTTCCTTGCGTCATCTGCAAAGTCCTTCCCGTACTTTCTCTCAATTTTTCTCCACTGCGATCCGTCAGCGGGTACTCTCAACTTTCCGTCTTTCTTACGCTCTTCTCTGTGCCATCGCATCGCCTTGGCATGCTCTTTGTTTTGGAACAAACGTTTCAACCGTGGTATTATAGGAGCATACCACATCACCTTGGCAGGAATCTTCTTCATGGGGCGCTCGCCCTCGACATCACCAGGGTCATCGCGCCTGATCTTATAGCGCAATGCACCGCATACCGGGCAAGCGTTCAAATCCTCGTACTCACCGCGGTAGAGGATGCAGTCATTAGGGCATGCATGTATCTTCTACACCTCTAACCCTAGAGGGCAGACAGCCTTCTTTGCTTCGTACATACTCTCAGGCAATTCGTTGTCCTTTGGAAGCATATTCTTTATCATTACCAACAACTTTCCAAATCCCTTGTCAGATACACCATTCTCTGCCTTCCATTGCAGCAATTCCAGTGTGGTGCCCAACTTTTTCTTGTCAACTTCGCAATTCGGGTACAACAATTTCTTGTGATCCTCTAACATGCGCTGCAACTTCTTCTCCAAATCACTTGCGCAGTTTCTCTTTGCATCGGCAATGGCCCAACATAGATCATCAGCGGGCACATCTGATGCCTCTTCTTCAGCTTCTTCCCGCATTGCCAGCTCAGCTTGTTCCCCCATTGTTGTATCATCATATTCAGGGAACCCATGGCCAGGATAGCTGTCGTCGTCCTGTTTTTCTTCATTGTCTTCCATCATAACCCCTCTTTCTCCGTGCTTGGTCCAAACATTATAATGGGGCATGAAACCGTACTTAAACAGGTGGACGTGAATGGTTCTGACGTAGAGTAATTGTGATCATTCTTACAGACTAAACATGGACAAGGCATAAAACCATCCGCCCGCTTATTTGCCTCAGCCGCAAGCAGAAAAGTTTGCACGCCATTAATGAACTCGGGAGAGCATCGGTCATCATACATCCATTGTCGGCTCATCTTCATTACACAACACCGAATAGACCAATAAATACAAGTTCATCCATAAAGTTCATACATAAAGTTCATACAAGACTTAAATGCAACAAACAAATAACTCTCTAACTAAAGAATTTAAATGCAACAACAAA
The DNA here is from genome assembly GCF_018294505.1 of Triticum aestivum. Taxonomy (NCBI): domain Eukaryota; kingdom Viridiplantae; phylum Streptophyta; class Magnoliopsida; order Poales; family Poaceae; genus Triticum; species Triticum aestivum. The sequence goes on along the minus strand of NC_057814.1, from coordinate 58,181,897 downwards.
TGTGATCAAGATTGCAACTAAGGTAACAATTGATCCAACAGCATAATGATACCAAGCCTCACTATCAATGGCATATTTTCTAATCTTTCTAATCTTCAAGCGCATTTTCTCCATCTTGATCTTGTGATCATCGACGACATCGGCAACATGCAACTCCAATTCCATCTTCTCCCCCTCAATTCTTTTCAATTTTTCTTTCAAATACTCGTTTTCTCATTCAACTAAATTTAACCTCTCGACAATAGGGTCGGTTGGAATTTCCGGTTCACAAACCTCCTAGACAAAAATACCTATGTCAACTTGATGGGCATAATTTGTCATAAACACGAAATGCAACAACTAGTTTTAAAAGAGAATATACCACATCCGAATCATAACAAGGACGAGGGCCGACGGGGATGGATATCAAAACCATGGCACCATGTATAACAAACAACGTACGGGTAAGATAATTATACGAGTAACTATATATCCAAATCACACAAACATCAATTTCGTAATGTAAAACATTCATGAACAAGAGGCTCACCACAAGGTGGTGCCGGCGACGGAACAGTGCGGGCGATCGACTATGGTTACGACGGAGATTTAGAAGGCACTAAGTAAACCACACCTACATATGCAAACTAAGTGTTAGTTTTGACCACAAATTGCATATAAATCAAATACTAGCACATATATTTTCTACCAAATTACTAAACTCATATATTAATCACTATACAAAGCATTGCAAGAGCTAATCTAGCAATGAGAGATGAAAGGACAAAGTTGCTAACCTTTGTGATCATTTGAATGGATGGGGGCCTTCAAATCTTGACAAATTTTGGGCAAAATGTGTGATGAGCTCGAGAGGAAGAGGCGAAGAACAGAGAGGAGAGGGGAAAGGGGAAGAACAAAGCGAGCTCGGGTGGACGAAGGGTTTATGTAGGACGACCTTTAGCACCGGTTCGTGCCATGAACCGGTACTAAAGGTGCTGGAGGGGCCCCGGACTGACAACATCCTGCCACCACTCACTTTAGTACCGGTCCGTGGCACGAACCGGTGCTAACGGTCGGCCACGAACCGGTACTAATGGAAACGGCTGGCTAGCCGTTGGAACCGGCACTAATGCACACATTAGTGCCGGCTCAAAAGCAAACTGGCACTAATGTGCTTGACATTTGACCCTTTTTCTACTAGTGACACAAGTAGAAAAAGGGTCATCTGTCCCGGTTGGTAAGGGCCTTTTGTCCCCGTTTTTGAACCGGGACTAAAGGGTCGTTACTAATGCCCTAGCCCTTTAATCCCGGTTTTTACACAAACTGGGACAGATGGGCCTCCACGTGGCCGGTGCGGTGAGCCCATGCAGGAGGGCCTTTGGTCCCGGTTGGTGGCACTAACCGGGACCAATAGGCATCCACGCGTCAGCATTTCAGGGGATGGGGTTTTTGTTTTTTTTGAAAGGGGGGGGGTTGGGGGTTTTGGGGGGTTAATTTAGGTGTTTCATATATTGTGTTAGCTAGCTAATTGATAGAGAGAAGTGTCCTCTCTTATCTCCGTGCTTGGTCGACATCCTGAATAGGTCTGCCATCTTCTTAAGAGCATGAGACTTGATTAATTGCTCTTTAACTGGCTTCTCCGGATCCTCCTCTGGCGGTAGGGTGAAATTTGCCTTCAGCTCAGTCCAAAGATCATCTTTCTGCATATCGTTGACATAAGACACCTCAGGGTCTTCCTTCTTAGGCTTATACCATTGGTGGATGCTGATCGGGATCTTGCCCCTAACAAGAACCCCGCACTGAGCAGCAAATGCTTCCTTTGTCCGGATGGGTTCAATCGGTTCGCCGTCGCGAGCGATTGCTGTGATCTCAAACCTTTCATCCAAGCGCAACTTTCTCTTCGGGCCTCGTCTCTTTACCGAAGTTGTGCTCGATCCGGAGGGCTAGAAAAAAGAAGAAAGACGAGAGTTAATTAATATGTGTACATACCAAAACAATGAATGCATCAATTAGCTAGTCAGCACAGGCTTAACTAATATTTTTACCTAGCCGGACTCTGTTTGGTCACCGGAGCCGTCAGCACGGGCTCCTTCTTGCACCAGCAATGGGTCACCGGAGCCATCATAATCATGTCTTTCCTCCTCCACTCTTCGATCACCGTAGCCTGCTTCTTCACCCTGTTCTTCCAGACCATCATTGTCATTAAGATACGACAAGACATCACCCCGGCTAAGATTATGTCCCCCAACACCTCTTCTGCTTCCTCGTCTCGTCCGTGCTCCATTGTTTCTGCAAATATTACAACATGGCAATTATTACACAAACATGACAGCAGGTGGATATATTAGTGCAAACGTAGACCTAGCTTATTCCGGGTTTGGGGTGGCCTCGGCAACGCTTCAAGGGTAGGGGCGTGGCGGGAGGGGGTAGGAGACCGACATCGTTTTTTTATAGGGTTTGGGTGTCCTCGAGAGTTTTGGTCGAGCGAGAGGGGCGGGGGTGCTCACGTGGTATAAGTTATCACGGTCGAACTTATCCGGGAGGGGGTTATATTGACAACGACGACATACATACATGGGAAAATAATGTTATCGGCGAGGGGGTAGGTCGAACCCCCCCCCCCTCGTATTGAAGTTATCGGGACACGGAGTATATCGACAATGACATATCCGATAAAAAATAAGAAGATGAAGAAGAAATAAAAAGAGGAGAAGAAGATATTAATAGAGGACAAGATTGAAGAAAAAAAGAAGAGAAAAAAAGAGGAGAAGAAGAAAGGAATAGAGGAGACCTTTCTTCTTCTCCTCTTCTTTTTCTTCTTTTTCCTTCTTCTTATTTTCCTTTTTCCTCTCCTTCTTTTTCTTCTTCTTCATTATCTTCCTAGCTAGATATATAATACTTTTCTAAAATGTAACTTTTGCATATATAAAACTTTTTCTTCTTCTTCCTTCTTCCTTCTCTTTCTTCTTTTCCTAAATATATAAAACTTTTCTAAAAATGAAACTAACCTAAAATGTACCCAAATGTATTAAAAATCTAACTTTTATATGCACAGGGAACATACATTTTTATAAAAATGCAAAAAACAAATCATCATATATATGAACAAAAAATCTGAAAAAAATATCATATATATGAAAAAAACAGAGAGGAAGGCCGGCGGCCAGACCGAACGTGGCGGCGGCGTGTGGTCGAGGCAGGCCGGGGGCGTGGGGCGGCGTCGGGGCAGGGGCTCGGGCCAGGGCGCGCGGGCCGGCGCGGCGCATCGGGGCAGGGACATGGGCCGGGGCGGCGCGTCGGGGCAGGGCAACGGCGCGGGGCGACGGCGACGAGGAGTGGGCGGTGACGGCGAGCGCGGGCAGCCTGGCGGCGTCGGTGAGCACGGGCAGCAAGGGCGCGGGGGTGGCGACGGCGAGCACGGGCAGCCTGGCGGCGTCGATGAGTTCGGCGTCGTCGGGGGCCAAATGTTCGTTGAAACTGAAAAATTTACAAGTCCTTCTTATATATGGAGAGCATTGGTACCGGTTCATTGGCACCAACCGAGACCAATGCCCCTTTTAGTCCCGGTTGGTGCCACCAACCGGGACCAAAGGTCTCTTTTGAGCAGCCCAAAGGGCAGGAAGCGGCGGCCTTTGGTCCCGGTTGGTGCCACCAACCGGGACCAAAGGCCTTGTGCTGCTGCGCCCGCGTCGAAAGTTTAGTCCCACATAGCTAGTTGAGAGGGGCGTGCAGTGGTTTATAAGCCCCACTGCCGCTCCCCTCTCGAGCTCCTCTCCATTGCAGGCTTACGGGCCTAATTGTTACTGCTATGCCTGATGGGCCTACTGGGCCTTCTGCGGGCCTAAATCCTGGCCCATCGATGGGATTCTAGTCGTATTCAGGCCGTGGTGGCCTAGTAGGTGGCATATTTTTTATTTTTTGCCTGTTTTGTTGTTTTCTTTTTTGCTGTATTTATTTTGTTTTGTTTCTACTTACAACAAAAACCTTATTTATTTTATTTTATTTTGTTTCTAATTACTTATTTATTTTACTTTATGATAATTCCTTTTGCTATTAAAGTTTCTAAAAAAAGTTCTTTATGAAAATTCTTTTTGCTTTCAATTATTTTGAACAGAAAATACTTCGATAATTTTAGTTGCATCAATTTTATATAATTTTAGTTTCAATAATACTAGAGGTTGCTTATAATGTTTTGAACAGAAAATACTTTGATAATTTTAGTTTCATAAATTTTATTTATGTTATTAAAGTTTATTTTATTTTGTTTGAACTTATATATTTTATTAAAGTTTATATTATTTTGTTTTAATTGCTTATTTATTTTATTTTTTATTTTTCATGCACCATTTTTCATGCATTTACTAATTATTTTGAGCTATAAGACCCTAAAATTGAAAAGCATTTCAAATGAACTCTGAAAAGGTTGAAAGTTGGCATGGTATCATCATTTCATCCACATAGCATGTGCAAGAAAGTTGAGAGGGTTATGACAAAAACTGGATGCACTTCGTGTACAAAACGGACAACCTCTTTCGAAGTATCAGGATTTCATACGAAAACTCGTCTGTTACAAAGGGATTTTATTTTTTTAAACTTATTTGAACTCCTGACTTTTTGTGTGTTCAAAATGGACCATTTAAAGGCACATCATCAATTTTCAACCATTTCTGACTTCATTTCTTATTTTTCATACATTTATTGATTATTTTGAGCTATAAGACCCAGAAATTGAAAAGCATTTCAAATGAACTCTGAAAAGGTTGAAAGTTGTCATGGTATCATCATTTCATCCACATAGCATGTGCAAGAAAGTTGAGAGGGTTACGGCAAAAACTGGATGCACTTCGTGTACAAAACGGACAATGGTATCATACTCGTCTGTTACAAAGTTGGCATGGTATCATCATAATAGTTGCGGGAGAAAGTCTTCACTTTTTCTTCGCTTGTGTCATTTGCTTATTGCGCTGTAACCATGCAAGAAATCGACGATGGCCCAGGTACACATTCTTCCTGCATTTGTCCAGGTATATACTTTAAGTGTCATCTAAACAGTGCGTGCATGCGTGGTATCCCTTGTTTGTCTGTCCTGAAAGGTTACTGAGAGCGGGCCAATCGTTGATGGTTACAAACAGCAACGCGTGCAGGTTAAATTCCTCCTGTTTGTGCTCATCCCACGTACGTACACCATTTCCATTCCACAGCTGTAAAAGTTCTTCAACTAATGGCCTTAGGTACACATCAATGTCGTTGCCGGGTTGCTTAGGGCCTTGGATGAGAACTGGCATCATAATGAACTTCCGCTTCATGCACATCCAAGGAGGAAGGTTATACATACATAGAGTCACGTGCCAGGTGCTGTGATTGCTGCTCTTCTCCCCGAAAGAATTAATGCCATCCGTGCTTAAACCAAACCAAACGTTCCTTGGGTCAGCTACAAACTCAGCCCAGTACTTTCTCTCGATTTTTCTCCACTGCGACCCGTCAGCGGGTGCTCTCCACTTCCCATCTTTCTTACGGTCCTCACTGTGCCATCGCATCAACTTGGCATGCTCTTCGTTTCTGAACAGACGTTTCAACCGTGGTATTATAGGAGCATACCACATCACCTTCGCAGGAACCCTCTTCCTGGGGGGCTCGCCGTCAACATCACCAGGGTCATCTCGTCTGATCTTATACCGCAATGCACCGCATACCGGGCATGCGTTCAGATCCTTGTACGCACCGCGGTAGAGGATGCAGTCATTAGGGCATGCATGTATCTTCTGCACCTCCAATCCTAGAGGGCATACGACCTTCTCTGCTGCGTATGTACTGTCGGGCAATTCGTTATCCTTTGGAAGCTTCTTTTTCAATATTTTCAATAGCTTGTCAAATCCTTTGTCAGGCACAGCATTCTCTGCCTTCCACTGCAACAATTCCAGTACGGTACCGAGCATTGTGTTGCCATCTTCGCAATTGGGGTACAACCCTTTTTTGTGATCCTCTAACATGCGATCGAACTTCAGCTTCTCCTTTTGACTTTCGCATTGCGTCCTTGCATCGACAATGACCCGGCGGAGAACATCATCATCGGGCAGTCGTTCCTCTTGATCTTCAGCAGCTTCCCCCGTTGCAGCATCATTGGGCACATCGTCTGGTTCCTCTTGATCTTCAGCAGAGTAAATTGCACAGAAGTACCACAATTGGGGCATTGGAAGCAGATTGGTACCAAGTTTGGTAATTTTTACGTGTCAGTACCAAGTCTGGGGCTAGACGTTACAAAAAGGTCTAAATCGCGTATAAATGCGTATTGACGGTGTATCTGACCAGTGGGGCCCGCATGTCAGCTACCGATGTGGCATTCTTTTTGCAGAAAGCCCCTTGCTTCGCCGGCGCTACTGTTCATCGTCTCCACGCACGGCGGCGCCCGATCTAGATCGAGGGGAGGAGCCCCTCGAGCCCGAGCTCCTTCGCCTCCCATAACCGCTGCCCCGTCCTGGCCTCCACCTCGCCTCGCGTGCTTGTAGCCGAAGCAGGGGAGGCAGGGGGACTTGGCGCAACTCCGGCGGCAGGGAGCGGCGAAGGGCGCGGGAATCGACGGATCTGGACGGCGACTCGCGCGGCGGAGGGCAGGAGGGGCGGCGCTGGTCCTCTGTTCATACAACAGAGAGGAAGGAAACAGGGAGGCCGCGAGGGGACCTGGGCACCGGCGATAGCTGCTCTGGCGAGGCGCGTGGGGCGGGGTCGACAAGACGCTCAGGTGGAGGCGGCTGGGAGGAGGAGCCCGAGCACGAGGAGGCGGCGGCGTGCTGGTGAGCTCGGGAGAAGGCGCGAGGGGTCCTCGTGGCTGCTGCTGCTCGCCGGCGACGGCTGGGGGCGGGGTCGGCGAGACCCTCAGACGGAGGAGGCTGGGAGGAGGAGCCCAGGCACGAGGAGGCAGCGGTGCGCTCGTGAGTGAGCTGGGGAGCTCGGGAGGAGGCGCGAGGGGTCCTCGTGGCTGCTGCTGCTCGCCGGTGACGGCTGGATCGGCTGGGTTTCTGCGCGCGGGGGGAGGGGGTGTTTATGCAAAAAAAAAATGCCACGTCGGCACCCGACAGGCGGGCCCCACCGATCAGATACACCGTCAATACGTGTTTATACGCGATTTAGACCTTTTTGTAACGGCTAGCCCTAGACTTGTTACTGACACGTAAAAATTACCAAACTTGGTACCAATCTGCTTCCAATGCCCCAATTGTGGTTCTTCTGTACAATTAACTCTTTTCAGCAGCTTCCCCCGTTGCAGCATCACCGTATTCAGGGGGCACATAGTTGTCATCGTCTTCTTCTTCTTCGCGGTCTTCCATCATAACCCCTATTTCTCCGTGCCTCGTCCAAACATTATAGTGTGGCATGAAACCCTTGTAAAGCAGGTGGGTGTGAAGGATTTTCCGGTCAGAGTAAGACTTCGTATTCCCACATTTAGGGCATGGACAACACATAAAACCATTCTGCTTGTTTGCCTCAGCCACTTCGAGAAAATCATGCACGCCCTTAATGTACTCGGAGCTGTGTCTGTTACCGTACACCCATTGCCGGTTCATCTGCGTGCATTATATATAATTAAGTGTGTCAAAAACCATTACAGAACATCATGAATAGATAATTAAGTGACCAAATTAATAGAAGTTCATCATCACATTAAAACCAAGGTACATACATAGTACTCATCTAACAACATATAGCTCTCCAGAGCATCTAATTAATTAAACCATACATTGAAACTATGTAAAACATTTCAATGCAAAAAGAAATGCGATAATAATCGCAACCAAGGTAACAATTGATCCAACGGCATAATGATACCAAGCCTCGGTATGAATGGCATATTTTCTAATCTTTTTAATCTTCAAGCGCATTGCATCCATCTTGATCTTGTGATCATCGACGACATCCGCAACATGCAACTCCAATATCATCTTCTCCTCCTCAATTTTTATTTATTTTTCCTTCAAGAAATTGTTTTCTTCTTCAACTAAATTTAACCTCTCGACAATAGGGTCGGTTGGAATTTCCGGTTCACATACCTCGTAGATAAATAAAACCTATGTCACGTTGTTCGGCATAATTTTCATAAACAATAAATGAACCAATAGTTATAAAGATAATATATACCACATCCGAATCATAGACAGGACGAGGGCCGACGGGGGCGGATACCAAAACCATCGCACTATATAATAACAAGCAATAAAATAGTAAGAAAATTAGACAAGTATCTATCTAAAGTAAGAAATTTTTTTCTTTCAGAAAGAAGATAAGAACAAGAGGCTCACCACCGTGGTGCTGGCGACGAGATCGGCGCGGGCGATCGACGGCGGTGAAGACGGGAATGAGACGTGACGGGCCGCTAAACCTAGACAAATCTCGAGGAAAATGGAGCTTTGCGGTCGAGCTTCGAGAGGAGAAAGCTTAACTAGTGTGGCTCGGGCATTTCATCGAACACCTCATGTGCGTAGAAGGTGAGCTAGAGCACCACAAAGCCCTCCCCTCGCCGATCAGTTTACTCACAATGTACCGACGATCCGGCTGGTGACCTCGCGAGTCTGATCTTGCCCAAAGAGCTTTGCGAGGCCAAAGTCTCCGATCTTAGGGCTCATGTCCGCATCCAACAGAACATTGCTAGCTTTCAGGTCACGGTGGACAATCTTCTTCTGAGAGTCCTCATGGAGAAACTGAAGGCCTCGAGCGACTCCTTCAATTATCTTGAACCGAATTGTCCAGTCCAATCGGAGTTTCTCGGCAGGATCTAATAAGGAACAACATATCAATTATTTAGTTTCATGCATACAAAAATGGTTCTAGCTGTTTTTCTAGGACAAAAAATGGTTCTAGCTAAGGAAGGATGATTGTGGTACCGAAAAGAATGGTGTCGAGGCTCTTATTTTGCATGTACTCGTAGACCAGTAATCTCTCTCCTGCTTCTAACGAGAAACCCACAAGCCGAACAAGGTTCTTGTGGTGGAGCTAGGCCACGAGAACTAGCTCATTTTTCAGCTCTTCTATCCCCGATTTGACCCCTTCGATAGCCTCTTCACGGCCACTTCTTGTCCCGAAAGAACTCCCTGTATAAATTAATTTATCCTCCATTAAGGCCATGAATACAAAGTAAAATCACTACTCTACACAAATTTATTCACAGAACAACTTTACAAAACACTACTCCACACAATACTATTGGTATATGGGAGTAAGGGACACACATCTAGTTCATATATATATTTGGACTAACCCATTCGACTATGCACATATTGTGAATTTTGGCAATCCTCGATCCACACTGATTACCGATCATGTGTAACAAAAATTTCGAGTTGAGACCACTGAAAAAAATAGCACGCTACAACCTCGCTAATAGCACGCTATAGCGTATTGAGAATTGTTTCGCTAAATATATCAGTGTACAACGTCTCGCTAATAGCACGCTATAGCGTGATATAGCACGTTAATAGCATATTTTGAGGTCGGCGCTATTTTGTTTTAGCACGCTATTTTTTTCATTGGTTGAGACCAAAAAAATCTTCCGAACAAAGTTGGCATATCTTGAAATGAAAGGCTATTGGCATACCTTATAAACTGTGCCGAATCCCCACTCGCCGAGTATATTGCTGTCATCAAAGTTATTTGTGGCCACTTGTAGCACTGATAGAGATAGCAAGCTTGATTCAACACTTCCCAGGTCGTCAAATGTACCGGCTGTGTTAAATTTCGTTTATTCTCTAGTTAGCATGTAAGTAATTGTGTATGACTTACAATGTGAGGAAAGCCCTAGTCTTCTCGACCTTCTCTTCGTACAGATACTCCCGCCCCTCCGTCACCATGGCAGCCATGGACCAGAGGGGGAACTCTCCTCCCATCTAGGGGGGGGGGGGGAGTCTAAAGAAGAAGAAGGAGGAGGGGAGCTCTCTCCCCCTCTCTCCCGGCGGCACCGGAACACCGTTAAGGGAATCATCGTGACGGCGATCTACACCAACAACTTCGCCGCCGTCATCACCAACGCCCCCCCTCTATGCAGCAGTGTAACACCTCTCTTCTCTCTGCTGTAATCTCTACTTAAACATGGTGCTTAATGCTATATATTATTATACAATGATGTATGGCCATCCTATGATGTTTGAGTAGATTAATTTTGTCCGATGGTTTGAGTTGTATGTTTTATTTTGTGTTGTCCTATGGTGCCCTCCGTGTCGCACAAGCGTGTGGGATTACCGCTGTAGGGTGTTGCAATACGTTTATGATTCGCTTATGGTGGGAGGCGAGAGTGACAGAAGCATATACTAAGTAAGGGGGTTGTTGCATATGGGGGTAAAGAGGACTTGATACTTAATGCTATGGTTGCTTGCTAGAGTTCCAATCATAAGCGCATATGATCCAAGTACGGAAAGTATGTTAGCTCATGCCTCTCCCTCATGTAAAATTGCAATAATGATTACCGGTCTAGTTATCGATTGCCTAGGGACAAAATCCTTCTCTTGTGTTACAAAAAGCTTTCTACTAAACAACTAACTTTATTATCTTGCAAATTACTTGTAGTTTAATTCTCACTAAGTACCTATAGTTTTATGCTTGCAAACTTATCCCTACACCTACAAAATAGTGTCATACTTTTTCTAGGTAAAGCGAATGTTAAGTGTGCGTCGAGTTGTATCGGTGGTCGATAGAACTTGAAGGGAATACAAATCCTACCTTTAGCTCCTCGTTGGGTTCGACACTCTTAGTTATTAAAAAGCTACAATGTATGCCCTATACTTGTGTGTTATCAACGACGGATAGAAAAACAGGTGCTCGTCCATTGCGTCGGCGCGTTGGGCCGCGTTTCTGTCAGCTACGATCCAAACAGATGTGGTCGGAGGAAATTGGTCACCGCGTTGGAGTTGGCCTTAGAGTAGGCGATTACAGTGGAATAGACGCCGTGCGCACCATAGATGGCGTCCAGGACTTGAGCATGCCATTACTAGCGCCACACCCACCCCTATGAGCACCTCTGAGATACTGAGCTGGCACATCATCAACATCTCCTTCCACTGAACGCACATCGCTAGAAGGCCTAACATAAATCCAAAAAAAGTCGAGCACCATTTTCAAGTCCTGGCGCAGTGGTAAAGCTGCTGCAGAAATGTAGGGAAAGACTGCGTACTATAGACCCAAAGTGGTCGGACCCTTCCCCAGACCCTGCGCAAGCGGGAGCTACATGCACCGGGCTGCCCTTTACTTTACTTCTTTACCGTTTTCTCTAGGATTTTAACCCTGTTGGGCTGGGAATACATAATGTCCTCCTAACCATCCACCACAGATGGGTTAGCTCACTTTTTTGCTTTTGTTGTGTCGAAGTACATGAGTATGGTGATCGCACAATTAATCAAAGCTCGGTCAGAATTGAAGATGTGCAGCAAGCAACATTGTAAGTGCACGCCTTGTTTTGACGGGGAAATTGCAGGGACACGCAGGTGTGAGCCGCATAGCTGCCCAGTCATGCCCGACTGCCTTATTGCTTTAAGATACGCAAATTTGATTTGTCTTAGGCCTTTGATTATTGTAGGTTCGGGTCCATCCATGCATTCTTTTGGCAGCTTTTACGAGATCTACGTGCGCCATTCACCCACATCCCATGCCTTTTTATTTCGTCTTTTCATTTCAATCTACTATCTTTTAAACTGAAAGTCAAAATTAATTTTGTTTGTGTATTTGTGTTCATGGCGATGAGAACTTTCGAAAAAGACCAATCTTGAATGCCAACAACTTAAAAAAGAATCCAAGTTTCAAATATTGAAACTTAATAGTCGTAACATCAAGTTTTACCAAGTCTCATATGTTTTTATGGTTTTAGGATTTTGGGCTTAGGGTTTAACTTTTAGTTTTTGCAACTTGCTAAATTTATCATTCTTATCATGTTTTAGTAATTGAAACTTGCTGAACCACCCAATTTGCCTCACGATCTGCGTAGTCATTGATTCCGCACGATGGCACACCAAATTCAAGTTTTAGTTTCTGAAGCTTGTGATTTTGTTATTTGCTCGTACCAAGACTTAAGAAAGTTTTAAAAATACTTCAAAATGAATCTTATTTGAAAGCTCACAAAAAAGGATATGCAAATGAAATGTAAATTGAACTTTCGATTCAAAAGATATAATAATTAAACTTTGGAAGTCAAAAGAAAAACATAGGGATGTGGGATGGGTGGACCTGCCAAAAGTTGTGCACATGAACCCCATCTAAAGTAATTACAGGTTAAAGCACATGCAAAGTGTAACCATTTTTCTGAATGCCGAGGCAATTGGGCGGCCACAAATCTGTGGGCGTCCACAATTTTATAAGAAAACATGTTTGAAAATGGAAACTAACTCCAGGTTTCCACGGTTTTTACTCCCTCCATCTACTAATACAAGCACATTCAAATGTCTGACTTTGACCATTAATTTTATCGACAAAATATGAGTTATATGCCATCAAAAGTATGCCATGGGATGCACATTTGAAAGAACTTTTTGGTACTATAATATTTTGACATACAACACATATTTTCTTGGCCAAAATTAGAAGTCAAAGTTTGACACGAGAAACGAAGTGGCCTTGTATATAAAAAGGAAGAGAGTAGCGTAGAATGGTTGTATCTAGGGTTTTCGGCTTAGAAAAGGATAATGACATCAGATGCTTCGACTGAAAGAAACTTTAGCAACTTCTTGTTCTGTGAAGTACAAATCTGAGGGCGATTCGTAGTAATGTGAAAACGAAGGAATAGAGAAAACACGGTATTGAAATGTGATGCCCATTCGAATCCTACAAGAATTGAGTTTGTTTGATTGCAGCATAGGAAAAATAAAAGATTTTTTCCAAGAGGTTCACGTGGATGCTAGATTTCCTATAAAATATATTATAAATGATTCATTAGGGAAATTTTCTCTAAGATTCAATCCTATGATTCAAATGACCGACACATGAAAACTTCATAAGGATTCAAATACTTCACAAATTCTTTGAATTAAAGAGGACCTAAGCTGGAAGGCTACACAACCCACCCGTGTTTCAAAACTTGAATTTCTACTTTTGAAGCAAATGGAGTTTGCATCAAAGACGAGGATATAAGAGCTACATTTAATTAGGTAAAGCCTATCTACCTACCAGACTTAGAGCTACACTAGTGGAATCGCCATAACTGTAGACTCCAAAACAGTTATATTGTGTGCACCATAATTCTTGTAGGCCAGGACTTTGCGTGCAAACTCAGATTCTTCGTAATGCGGTTAACCATCAGTGTTTATGCCATTTGTTCCTAATATTCCCCTCTACACCTTCTTTTCCGCTCATAACTCTTTTAATAGACGTTCATCAACATCACACACTTATTAGATGACAACGCAAATAGAAATAATTATAGACGGTTGTTGGCCGCCTTTTGGAAGTGCTCTCCATGAAGGGGGAGGCTTTGTATATTTTGACTTGGGCCTGTATGTGACTTAGGTATCAACATACGTCTTGGATGTGGGGCGATGTCCACATTGTCTTTGCCATCAGTACCCACTGCCTCAACTTTGTCTTTTGCTGCAGCCTCCACAGATGACCTATCAGTGAGTGGTTGAGAGGCAGGCTTTGGCCTCGACCTTCTCAGTGTACGGACGGAGGACATCGAAATACCAGTGGGCAGTGCGCTCCTCGAGAGTCTATCCCTTGACGGGTCCATGAAGGGGGGCGAGCTGGTGGAGGTGAGGTGGGTGAAAAGGAAGATATGTGGTGGTGAGGAAGATAGGTGAGTGTGGTGGACATTGGATGCCATTTGGTTTATCTGTCTGGAGAGTTTACTTTGCAGGAAAGGTCACGGGGAGGCGGGAAATGGCAGTGGACGAGCGGGACACATGGCAGCTGCCAATAATGAATTCATTTTTGGTGGGATACATGCCGGCAGAACTAGAACGAATGAATGTGCCATTGCAGTTGCAGAAGAAAGGGGTGAAAGTTCACCCCCCCCCCCCCCCCCACACACACACACATACACACACAGTCGGTTGGTTAGAATGCGCTCCAAAACAACACCCCATCCTCCAAATATGGAGGCCACAATCAGTTTTTGAAGTGCACTAACTATTTTTTGGAGGTTGAGGTCGGTTTAGTGAATCTGGTAGACCTAGTTTTCCAACCTACATATTGGCCATATTCATGGAGTTCGGGCCTTTTTTGTGACATTGATAGAGTTCCATTACACATGAAACTACATCTTGTGTCCGGGCTACCGTTATATGCTTTGATCTTGGATAATTATCATTTGTAGGTTGATAATAAACACAAGAACATACTAAATCACATATAAGATATCGTGTGTGTATATATATACAGTGATATTTGTTTGCACTACTATACATCTGGAGCATCGTGTGTGTTGCCACGATTCGATGGAGATTATAACTAATCCAAATGACTGCTCACTACAAAGATAGCCCCATTGAATTGGAAGTAATTCCTAGAACTAATGAGTAATTTAGCAAATTTCTATATAAATTAATCAAGAAATGTGTTAGATAAATCATGATAAACAAAATAAACATGATGATCGCATGAACAAAATTACTATGCATAGAGGACATGTAATCAGATATCTATCTATTATCTACTAAAAGCAAAATACGGGTCAAAATAGGGAAATAGTCCTGTTTTATAGATATGCATAGAGGACAGGACAAGCTTGACATGTTGAGGAACTTTTCTACTTACATATAAGCAACAGGTGCGGTCTGTGATGACTTTGAAAATCCTTTTCTTATAGAATGATTATTTGTTAATTTGACAGCTGAAACCTGCTAAGTTCGATTTCAACTAGTCTCGCACTCCCACACTATTTTCCTGCTAGGAGCAGTTACCCAATAAGAACAATGGGGCCATGCATAGAGAGTCAAGAGCGACCACGGTATGCACATACAATTCAAAGGAACAGGATGAGAGAGACAGAGAGACAGGCTATTATATATTATTAATAAAGATTGGCCAAAAGGGGCGCGGAGTTTCTGCTCCCGGGCTCATCTGTACCCGCGCTCGAAAAAAAACAAAATAAATACTAAAAAATTCAAATTTTATTTGTGTGGTAGACAATTTGATGCGTGAGCCTGATTTTTCTTTTTTGCCGAGAGCTGCTCAGATGTCTAAATGAGTTAAAATTTGGAGCGGACCTTGGGCATCAAATTATCTAGCACACAAAAAAATAGATTTGTTTGAATTTCTCTAGTATTTGTTTTGATTTTTTTCTGAGATGGAGTAGATGAGCCTGGGCACCGAGTTGGATTTCCGGGCCAAAAGGCCCTTTATCAGACTAGTTCTGCTATCTTTTTGACTTCTCTGTGTTCACTGTGGGTGTGTTGTAACAGGGGCTTTGCTCCCTGGGTGGCATGTAATCTGCGGGTTTTAGTCTAATTCTCCTAACTGTACCTAAGTTGTACTACCTTTCTTTCCTTCTAATAGAGATCGACCAAAAGGCCCTCCGAGATATATATTATTAATATGTGTAAGCTCATTGCACTACTGAGAAATCGTTTCCTTCGCCCCAAAAAAGAAAGGGATTTTTAATTCTATGTTAAAATCGCTTCCTTTATAATAAAATGTTTTCTCTTGGAAACTTTCTAGGTTAGTGTAAAGCAAACTATAAACATAGATAGTTAGATTATGTGTTTATTTTGTATTTTTGCTTTAAAAATTATTTTATCGTTCCCTATCAAGACAGGATTGAAATGCAAAAGAAATGACATTTTGGGATGTTAATAAGCCGAAAATAGTTTAACAGAAATAAGAAAAAGTCAGAAAATTAGAACAGGGTGAACTTTCTCTACATGATTATTTTCTTCACAAATTTTACTATATGTACCTGCACACTATCAATGTTCAGTTAATGATTCATTATAGATATGAATCATCGTGTATAGCTTCTTTCTAATATAATTTATTAATCCCTTCTCACTAGAAAAGAGAAAGTTGCTAGCTACTCCCTTCACTTCTATAAAACGTGAGATAAGATTGTTGTCAAACATTCAAGGACATTTTTCTCGAAAAGAACGTGCAAGGACATAATAGAATGAAACTCCACCTCCGCCGTCATAACTCCATGTTGAATCCTCTTCTAGAGCCACCTACGGTTCTTCTCTCAACCCTGCCACACTATTTTCGGCACCATCACCAAATTATCCTTTTGATGTAGGTCATCTCAGTGTGACGGAAATAAAAAGGTTTGCCAGAATATGTAACCGTGTATAGTGAGGAGTCAATGATTCCGAGAAGACTGATGCACTAATTGACTATTGTAGCATTTTTCTGCAGTTCTTTTTTTACCTATGAGCTATGCTAGAAGTATTGTATAGTGGCTAGAATCATTCCACTCCAACCAGGATAAATGGAAGTTTAGACACGTGACAGGTATGAATTTCAAAGTCGTCAAGTTCAATGGATTAGAACTTAAAAATTACAACGTACAGGTGCGACTTACTTGCCATATATGTTACCTTTTTGGCACAATTTGTGGGATAAAGCACTAATGAGGAAATCCATTGCAACTAGATAATTCATGTATTTAATATAGATCTTTTATATACTTACTTACGAAGTCTTTTATCCCAAACAAGTTAGGGTAGGCTAGATATGAAACCCTTTCACGAGGACTTCCAGGAGGTCACCCATCCTAGTACTACTCTCGCCCAAATGGGTTTCATACCCAAAAGACTGGCTAGTTTTTACGTTGGCTCGCCAAGCCTATCACAACCCTTAGATATGAAACCCTTTCACGAGGACTTCCCAGGAGGTCACCTATCCTAGTACGATTCTCGCTCAAATGGGTTTCATACCTATGGGACTGGCTAGTTTTTACGTTGGCTCGCCAAGCCTATCACAACCCTCCTCCTTTACCCGGGCTTGGGACCGGCTATGCCTAGAAGACATAGGCGGAGTTAATATAGATCTTTTATATAATACTTAAAAATATGTATTTAATTAGTTCAGCGTAAATGATATGCTTTAATGTTGTTTGGCTGGATTCTATGAACTAATACAGTTCTAAATTAAGCAAATAATATAGTGGTCATACCAAGTAGTTATAGCGCACTTTAGTGTTTATAACGATGCCAATTGCATTCAATAATGAGAATAAGTTTATAATTAAACATTAACTTACTTTCATATATTTCCTGGTAGATTTATATAATTGAGAATATACAATGTATTATGTTGGAAAATAGAAGGAATAATAATCGTTGTCTGCGCATAATTATGTGACATTTCAACATGTTCTATTTGGTGGCATGTAATGTTTGTAAATATTGTCTCACATTTGAACTATCATCGAGGCCACAACCACTGCTAACAAATCATGTAGCAGACAGACTATGACATGTGGATTACAAAACAAGGGTTAAAAAATTGTGCCAGGCACAGTCGTGAGGAAGGACGCCTCCGATAGAGGTCAACGGGGGTAGAAAGATGAACATGGAGATCTCCAATCTATGATCATGCAAGTTTGAATATTTGATTTCCATGGATTAATAGAATACTGGGACAACTTCCCTTTAATCATTATAAATTTGCATTTTTTTAAAGAATACATGTCTTCATAAGATACTGAAACAACTTCCCTTCAATCATTAACAGAATACATATCTTCACAAGTACAAACATTTATCTAATAGTGGCAGTATTTTCTTAAGACAAAAAGAAACACTTCACATTTTAGAACGTGCTAAATATCATGCCCTTGCATTTGCGAGGGCCACCTGGCTAGTATATGATAAAAGTAACATCAACAGATCAATTTCTACTACGAGAATTCGTCAACGATCTCAAACAAAAGGGTAAGAACACATACAATGTCGTGGAAGATAGGCGCGCTAGTCGCCATGTCCCTGAGGAGGTCGTGGACGTCAAGGAGGTCATTGTGTGCAGGCACAATGGAGAAGAATCCAGCAGTCACATGTCATCAAGAGAACGCTCGCCAAAAACCTGATCACCCTCTCCCGTACAGGATCACAAGACGGGGTTCCGGAGGCCTACTGTCTCACTTTGCAACCTATGCTGAGGAGCGAGGTGGGAAAACCGTAGGCGGCGCAATGCTTGGGAACCAGGAGGCATGGTCAAAGGAGAGGAAGTGACTTTGTCTATTGAATAAGATTGACTTCTAATAGACTAGATGAAGCGAAACTGAAATGGTAATGAGGATACGAAGGGGAACAGTCCACAACAGTTTGGTTTCGTTTTTCACAAGTGCAAAAGTGTTTCAGTTTCTTTCTTATGTGACAAAAAGAAGACAGGACACACTGAAGGAAATATTCCCTAGAGGCAATAATAAAGTTGTTATTTATATTTCCTTATATCATGATAAATGTTTATTATTCATGCTAGAATTGTATTAACCGGAAACTTGGTACATCTGTGAATACATAGACAAACAAAGTGTCACTAGTATACCTCTACTTGACTAGCTCGTTAATCGAAGATGGTTGAGTTTCCTAGCCACGGACATGAGTTGTCATTTGATTAATGGGATCACATCATTAGGAGAATGATGTGATTGACTTGACCCATTCCGTTAGCTTAGCACTTGATCGTTTAGTATGTTGCTATTGCTTTCTTCATGACTTATACATGCTCCTATGACCATGAGATTATGCAACTCCCGTTTACCAGAGGAACACTTTGTGTGCTACCAAACGTCACAACGTAACTGGGTGATTATAAAGGTGCTCTACAGGTGTCTCTGAAGGTACTTGTTTGGTTGGCGTATTTCGAGATTAGGATTTGTCAATCCGATTGTCGGAGAGGTATCTCTGGGCCCACTCGGTAATGCACATCACTATAAGCCTTGCAAGCATTGTAACTAATGAGTTAGTTACGGGATGATGTATTACGGAACGAGTAAAGAAACTTGCCAGTAACGAGATTGAACTAGGTATTGAGATACTGACAATCGAATCTCGGGCAAGTAACATACCGATGACAAAGGGAACAACGTATGTTATGCGGTTTGACCGATAAAGATCTTCGTAGAGTATGTGGGAGCCAATATGAGCATCCAGGTTCCGCTATTGGTTATTGACCGGAGACGTGTCTCGGTCATGTCCACATAGTTCTCGAACCCGTAGGGTCTGCACGCTTAAAGTTCGGTGATGATCGGTATTATGACTTTATGTGTTTTGATGTACCGAAGGTAGTTCGGAGTCCCGGATGAGATCGGGGACATGACGATGAGTCTTGAAATGGTCGAGACGTAAAGATCAATATATTGGACAACAATATTCGGACATCGGAAAAGGTTCCGAGTGATTCGGGTATTTTCGGAGTACCGGGGACTTACGGGAATTCACCAGGAGAAGTATTGGGCCTTATTAGGCCATACGGGAATAGAGGAGAGAAGCCAAAAGGAAGGAGGCGCGCGCCCCCCTCTGGTCCGAATTGGACAAGGGGTGCAGCCCCCTTTTCCTTCTCCCTCTCCCCCTCTTTCCTTCTCTCCTACTCCGGAAAGGAAAGGGGAATCCTACTAGGACTTGGGAGTCCTAGTAGGACTCCCCACACTTGGCGCGCCCCCTCTAGGGCCGGCCTCTCCCTCCCTCCTTTATATACGGGGGCAAGGGGGCACCTCTAGATACAACAATTGATCCCTTGGATCTTTTAGCCGTGTGCGGTGCCCCTCTCCACCATAGTCCACCTCGATAATGTCGTAGCAGTGCTTAGGCGAAGCCCTGCGTTGGTAGAACATCATCATCGTCACCACGCCGTCGTGCTGACGGAACTCTCCCTCAAAGCTCGGCTGGATCGGAGTTCGAGGGACGTCATCGAGTTGAACGTGTGCAGAACTCGGAGGTGTCGTGCGTTCGGTACTTGATTGGTCGATCGTGAAGACTTACGACTACATCAACCGCGTTGTGCTAACGCTTCCGCTTTCGGTCTACGAGGGTACGTGGACACACTCTCCCCTCTCGTTGCTATGCATCACCATGATCTTGCGTGTGCATAGGAATTTTTTTGAAATTTCTACGTTCCCCAACAGTGGCATCCGAGCCTGGTTTTATGCGTAGATGTTATATGCACGAGTAGAACATGAGTGAGTTGTGGGCGATACAAGTCATACTGCTTACCAGCATGTCATACTTTGGTTCGGCGGTATTGTTGGATGAAGCGGCCCGGACCGACATTACCCGTACGCTTACGCGAGACTAGTTCTACCGACGTGCTTTGCACATAGGTGGCTAGCGGGTGTCAGTTTCTCCAACTCTAGTTGAACCGAGTGTGGCTACGCCCGGTCCTTGAGAAGGTTAAAACATCACTAACTTGACGAACTATCATTGTGGTTTTATGCGTAGGTAAGAACGGTTCTTGCTCAGCCCGTAGCAGCCACGTAAAACTTGCAACAACAAAGTAGAGGACGTCTAACTTGTTTTTGCAGGGCATGCTGTGACGTGATATGGTCAAGGCATGATGCTATATTTTTGTATGAGATGATCATGTTTTGTAACCGAGTTCTCGGCAACTGGCAGGAGCCCTATGGTTGTCGCTTTATTGTATGCAATGCAATCGCCCTGTAATTGCTTTACTTTATCACTAAGCGGTAGCGATAATCGTAGAAGCAATAGTTGGCGAGACGACAACAATGCTATGATGGAGATCGAGGTATCGCGTCGGTGACGATGGTGATCATGACGGTGCTTCGGAGATAAAGATCACAAACAAAAGATGATGATGGCCATATCATATCACTTATATTGATTGCATGTGATGTTTATCTTTTATGCATCTTATTTTGCTTATATCGATGGTAGCATTATAAGATGATCTCTCACTAAATTTCAAGGTATAAGTGTTCTCCCTGAGTATGCACCGTTGCGAAAGTTCTTCGTGCTGAGACACCACGTGATGATCGGGTGTGATAGGCTCTACGTTCAAATACAACGGGTGCAAAACAGTTGCACACGTGGATTACTCAGGTTAAACTTGGCGAGCCTAGCATATGCAGATATGGCCTCGGAACACTGAGACCGAAAGGTCAAGCATGAATCATATAGTAGATATGATCAACATAGTGATGTTCACCATTGAAACTACTCCATCTCACGTGATGATCGGACATGGTTTAGTTGATATGGATCACGTGATCACTTAGAAGATTAGAGGGATGTCTATCTAAGTGGGAGTTCTTAAGTAATATGATTAATTGAACTTTAATTTATCATGAACTTAGTCCTGGTAGTATTGGCATATCTATGTTGTAGATCAATAGCTCGCGTTTAGCTCCCCTGTTTATTTTGATATGTTCCGAGAGAAAAACTATGTTGAAAGATGTTAGTAGCAATGATGCGGACTTGGTCCGTGATCTGAGGATTATCCTCATTGCTGCATAGAAGAATTATGTCCTTGATGCACCGCTAGGTGACGGACCTATTGCAGGAGCATATGCAGACATTATGAACGTTTGGCAAAGCTCGGTATGATGAGTACTTGATAGTTTAGTGCACCATGCTTTACGGCTAAGAATCGGGGCTTTAAAGACATTTTGAACGCCATGGAGCATATGAGATGTTCCAAGAGTTGAAATTAGTATTTCAGACTCATGCCCATGTCAAAAGGTATGAGACCTTTGACAAGTACTTTGCCTACAAGATGGAGGAGAATTGCTCAGCTAGTGAGCATGTGCTCAGAATGTCTGAGTACTACAATCACTTGAATCAAGTGGGAGTTAATCTTCCAGATAAGATAGTGATTGACAGAGTTGTCTAGTCACTATCACCAAGTTACTAGAACTTCGTGATGAACTATAATATGCAAGGAATAACGGAAACGATTCCAAGCTCTTCGTGATGCTGAAATCGACGAAGGTAGAAATCAAGAAAAACATCAAGTGTTGATGGTTGACAAGACCACTAGTTTCAAGAAAAGGAGCAATGGGAAGAAGGGGGACTTCAAGAAGAACGGCAAGCAAGTTGCTGCTCGAGTGAAGAAGCCAAAGTCTGGACCTAAGCCTGAGACTAAGTGCTTCTACTGCAAAGCGACTGGTCACTGGAAGCGGAACTACCCCGATTAATTGGCGGATAAGAATGATGGCAAAGTGAACATAGGTATATTTGATATACATGTTATTGATGTGTACTTTACTAGTGTTTATAGCAACCCCTCAGTATTTGATACTAGTTCAGTTGTTAAGAGTAGTAACTCGAAACGGGAGTTGCAGAATGAACAGAAACTAGTTGAGGGTGAAGTGACGATGTGTGTTGGAAGCAGTTCCAAGATTGACATGATCATCATCGCACACTCCCTATGCTTTCGAGATTAGTGTTGAACCTAAATAAGTGTTATATGGTGTTTGCGTTGAGCATGAATATGATTTGATCATGTTTATTGCAATACGGTTATTCATTTAAAGTCAGAGAATAATTGTTGTTCTGTTTACATGAATAAAACCTTCCATGGTCATGCACCCAATGAAAATAGTTCGTTGGATCTAGATCATAGTGATAGACATAATATTGAAGCCAAAAGATGCAAAGTTAATAATGATAGTGCAACTAGTATGTGGCACTGCCGTTTAGGTCATATTGGTGTAAAGCGCATGAAGAAACTCCATGCTGATGGGCTTTTGGAATCACTTGATGCTTGCGAACTATGCCTCATGGGCGAGATGACTAAGACTCTGTTCTCCGGAACAATGGAGCGAGCCACTGACTTGTTGGAAATAACACATACCGATGTATGCGGTCCAATGAGTGTTGAGGCTCACGGCGGGTATCATTTTTTTCTGACCTTCACAGATTATTTGAGCAGATATGGGTATATCTACTTGATGAAACATAAGTCTGAAACATTTGAAAAGTTCAAAGAATTTCAGAGTGAAGTAGAAAATCATCGTGACAAGAAAATAAAGTTTCTACGATCTGATCGCGGAGACAAATATTTGAGTTATGAGTTTGGTCTTCAATTAAAACAATGTGGAATAGTTTCACAAATTCGTGCCACCTGGAACACCACAGCATAATGGTGTGTCCGAACGTCATACCCGTACTTTATTGGATATAGTGCAATCTATAATGTTTCTTACCGATTTACCACTATAGTTTTGGGGTTATGCATTAGAGACAGATGCATTCACGTTAAAAAGGGCACCATCTAAATCCGTTGAGACGACACCGTATGAACTGTGGTTTGGCAGGAAACCAAAGTTGTCGTTTCTTAAAGTTTGGGGTTGCGATGCTTATAAGAAAAGTTTCATCCTGATAAACTCAAACCCAAATCGGAGAAATGTGTCTTCATAGGATACCCAAAGGAGACAGTTGGGTACACCTTCTATCACAGATCCGAAGGCAAGATATTCGTTGCTAAGAATGGATCCTTTCTAGAGAAGGAGTTTCTCTCGAAAGAAGTGAGTGGAAGGAAAGTAGAACCTGATGAAGTAACTGTACCTGCTCCCTTATTGGGAAGTAGTTCATCACAGAAATCTATTCCTGTGACTACTACACCAATTAGTGAGGAAGCTAATGATGATGATCATGTAACTTCAGATCAAGTTACTACCGAACCTCGTAGGTAAACCAGAGTGAGATCCGCACCAGAGTTGTACGGTAATCCTGTTTTGGAGGTCATGTTACTTGACCATGACGAACCTATGAACTATGAGGAAGCGATGATGAGCCCAGATTCCACGAAATGGCTTGAGGCCATGAAATCTGAGATGAGATCCATGTATGAGAACAAAGTGTGGATTTTGGTTGACTTGCCCGATGATCGGCAAGCCATAGAAAATAAATGGATCTTCAAGAGGAAGATGGACGCTGATAGTAGTGTTACTATCTACAAAGCTAGACTTGTCGGAAAAGGTTTTTGACAAAGTTCAAGGTGTCGACTACGATGAGATTTTCTCACTCGTAGCGATGCTTAAGTCTGTTCAAATCATGTTAGCAAATTGCCACATTTAATGAAATCTGGCAAATGGATGTCAAAACTACATTCTTTAATGGATTTCTTAAAGAAGAGTTGTATATGATGCAACCAGAAGGTTTTGTCGATCCTCAAGGTACTAACAAAATGTGCAAGCTCCAGCAATCCAGCTATGGACTGGTGCAAGCATCTCGGAGTTGGAATATACGCTTTGATGAGTTGATCAAAGCATATAGGTTTATATAGACTTGCGGTGAAGCCTGTATTTACAAGAAAGTGAGTGGGAGCACTACAACATTTTCGATAAATATATGTGAATGACATATTGTTGATCGGAAATAATGTAGAATTTTCTGGAAAGCATAATGGAGTATTTGAAAGGAGTTTTTCAAAGAAAGACCTCGGTGAAGCTGCTTACATATTGAGCATCAAGATCTATAGAGATAGATCAAGACGCTTGATAAGTTTTTTCAATGAGTACATACCTTGACAAGATTTTGAAGTAGTTCAAAATGGAACAGTCAAAGAAAGAGTTCTTGCCTGTGTTACAAGGTGTGAAATTGAGTAGGAATCAAAGCCCGACCACGGCAGAAGATACACTAGTAGAACACTGGGCTTTGGTCACAGGGCAATATTCACATTAGTCCCGGTTCAGTCACGAACCTGGACTAATGTGAGCATTGGTCCCGGTTCGTGCGGCCTGGGGCCTGCCGGGCCTCGTGGGGGCATTGGTCCCGGTTCGTCCGGACCCGTTGGTCCCGGTTGGTGGGACAAACCGGGGCCAATGGGCCACGCTCCTGGCCCACCACCCTTTAGTCCCGGTTCCTACCACAAACCGGGACTAAAGGGCTGGTCCTAGTTGCGGCCGTGTTTAGTCCCACCTCGCCAACCAAAGGGCGCTCACACCAGTTTATAAGCCCGTCCCTCTATGCCTTGTTGAGCTTCTCTTGAAGTGAAAATAGATGCCCTTATACAGGGGGAATTTGACCTAAATACACAGTAAATTTCATAGAAATTTACTATGAATTTAGGTTTAATTTTCTCTATAAGCGCATCTATGTTCATTTTTTATATTTATAAAATAAATAAACCTTAATAAAATAAATAAAACTAAATAAACCTTAATAAAATAAAATAAAATAAACTATAGTAACTACAATAAATAAACATTAATAAATTAAATAAAAATAGCAGCAGTAAAATAAATAAAAATAGCAGCAGTAAAATAAATAAAAATAAAATAATTAAAGTAAAATACATAAGTAATTAGAAATAAAATAAATATGTTTTTTGTTGTAAGTAGAAACAAAACAAAACAAATAAAGCAAAAGAGAAAAAAAAAGAGGAAAAAAATTATGCCACCTACTGGGCCACAACGGCCTGAATACGACTAGAAGCCCATCCATGGGCCAGGATTCAGGCCCGCAGAAGGCCCAGTAGGCCCCACAGGCAAAGAGAACAGTTAGGCCCGAAAGCCTGCAGTTGAGAGGAGTTCGAGAGGGTGGGCGCAGCAGCGCTTATAAACCACTCTCGAGCTCTCTCAACTAGCGAGGTGGGACTAAACTTTTGACGCGGGGCAGCACAAGGCCTTTGGTCCCGGTTGGTGCCACCAACCAGGACTAAAGGGGGCATTGGTCCCGGTTCGTGGCACCAACCGGGACCAAAGGCCTTTAGTCCCGGTTGGTGCCACGAACCGGGACCAAAGTGTTCCCTATATATACCCCATTGCCACAGCAGAGCACTCCACAGTGCTCTGTTTTTTCTGGCCGGCGAGGGGAGGGCATTTGGGTGCTCTAGCTCACCTCCTATGCACATGAGGTGTTCGATGAAATGTCTGAGCCACACTAGTTAATCTTTGTCCTCTCGAAACTCGACCTCCGAGCTCCATTTTCCCCGATCTCGTCACCAGCACCACCGTGGTGAGCCTCTTGTTCTTATCTTCTTTCTGAATGGAAAAACTCTTACTTTAGATAGTTACTTGTCTAATTTTGTTACTTTTATTATTCCTTCTTATTACATAGTGCGATGGTTTTGGTATCCGCCCCCGTCGGCCCTCGTCCTGTCTATGATTCGGTTGTGGTATATATTATCTTTTTATAACTATTTGGTTCATTTATTGTTTATGACAAATATACCGACCAACGTGACATAGATTTTATTTATCTAGGAGGTGGTTGAACCGGAAATTCTAACCGACCCTATTGTCGAGAGGTTAAATTTAGTTGAAGAAGAAAACAATTACTTGAAGGAAACAAAATTGAGGAGGAGAAGATGATATTGGAGTTGCATGTTGCGGATGTCGTCGATGATCACAAGATCAAGATGGATGCAATGCGCTTGAAGATTAGAAAGATTAGAAAATATGCCATTCATACCGAGGCTTGGTATCATTATGCCATTGTTACCTTGGTTGCGATTATGATCGCATTTGTTTTCGCATTGAAATGTTTTACATAGTTTCAATGTATGGTTTAATTAATTAGATGCTCTAGAGAGCTATATATATGTTGTTAGATGAGAACTATGTATGTACTTTGGTTCTAATGTGATGATGAACTTCTATTAATTTGGTCACTTAATTATCTATTCATGATGTTCTGTAATGGTTTTCGACACACTTAATTATATATAATGCACGCAGATGAACCGGCAATGGATGTACGGTGACAGACACACCTCCGAGTACATTAAGGGCGTGCATGATTTTCTCGAAGTGGCTGAGGCAAACAAGCAGAATGGTTTTATGTGTTGTCCATGCCCTATATGTGGGAATACGAAGTCTTACTCTGACCGGAAAATCCTTCAAACCCAGCTGCTTTACAAGGGTTTCATGCCACACTATAATGTTTGGACGAGGCACGGAGAAATAGGGGTTATGATGGAAGACGGCGAAGAAGAAGCGGACGATGACAACTATGTGCCCCCTGAATATGGTGATGCTGCAACGGAGGAAGCTGCTGAAGATCAAGAGGAACTAGACGATGTGCCCAATGATGCTGCAAGGGGGGAAGCTGCTGAAGATCAAGAGGAACCAGTGCCCGATGATGATGATCTCCGCCGGGTCATAGTCGATGCAAGGACGCAATGCGAAAGTCAAAAGGAGAAGCTGAAGTTCGATCGCATGTTAGAGGATCACAAAAAAGGGTTGTACCCCAATTGTGAAGATGGCAACACAAAGCTCGGTACCGTACTAGAATTGCTGCAGTGGAAGGCAGAGAATGCTGTGCCTGACAAAGGATTTGAGAAGCTGTTGAAAATATTAAAGAAGAAGCTTCCAAAGGATAACGAATTGCCCGACAGTACATACACATCAAAGAAGGTCGTATGCCCTCTAGGATTGGAGGTGCAGAAGATACAGGCATGCCCTAATGACTGCATCCTCTACCGCGGTGCGTACAAGGATCTGAATGCATGCCCGGTATGCGGTGCATTGCGGTATAAGATCAGACGAGATGACCTTGGTGATGTTGACGGCGAGCCCCAGGAAGAGGGTTCCTGCGAAGGTGATGTGGTATGCTCCTATAATACCACGGTTGAAACGTCTGTTCAGAAACGAAGAGCATGCCAAGTTGATGCGATGGCACAGTGAGGACTGTAAGAAAGACGGGAAGTTGAGAGCACCCGCTGACGGGTCGCAGTGGAGAAAAATCGAGAGAAAGTACTGGGCTGAGTTTGCAGCTGACCCAAGGAACGTATGGTTTGGTTTAAGCGCGGATGGCATTAATCCTTTCGGGGAGCAGAGCAGCAATCACAGCACCTGGCCCATGACTCTATGTATGTATAACCTTTCGGATGTTCATTATGATGCCAGTTCTCATCCAAGGCCCTAAGCAACCCGGCAACGACATTGATGTGTACCTAAGGCCATTAGTTGAAGAACTTTTACAGCTGTGGAATGGAAACGGTGTACGTACGTGGGATGAGCACAAACAGGAGGAATTTAACCTGCACGCGTTGCTGTTTGTAACCATAAACGATTGGCCCGCTCTCAGTAAACTTTCAGGACAGACAAACAAGGGATACCACACATGCACGCACTGTTTAGATGACACTGAAAGTATATACCGGGACAAAAGCAGGAAGAATGTGTACCTGGTCCATCGTCGATTTCTTCCGACCAACCATCAATGTCGAAAGAAAGGCAAGCATTTCAAAGGCGAGGCAGATCACCGGAAGAAGCCCGCCATGCGTACCGGTGATCACGTACTTGCTATGGTCAATGATTTACACGTAATCTTTGGAAAGGGTCCCGGCGGACTAGCTGTTCCGAATGACGCTGAGGGACACGCACCCATGTGGAAGAAGAAATCTATATTTTGGGACCTACCCTACTGGAAAGAGCTAGAGGTCCGCTCTTCAATCGACGTGATGCACGTGACGAAGAACCTTTGCGTGAACCTGCTAGGCTTCTTGGGCGTGTATGGGAAGACAAAAGATACACCTGAGGCACGGGAGGACCTGCAACGTTTGCACGAAAAAGACGGCATGCCTCCGAAGCAGTATGAAGGTCCTGCCAGCTACGCTCTTACGAAAGAAGAGAAAGAAATCTTCTTTGAATGCCTGCTCAGTATGAAGGTCCCGACTGGCTTCTCGTCGAATATAAAGGGAATAATAAATATGCCAGAGAAAAAGTTCCAGAACCTAAAGTCTCATGACTGCCACGTGATTATGACGCAACTGCTTCCGGTTGCATTGAGGGGGCTTCTACCGGAAAACGTCCGATTAGCCATTGTGAAGCTATGTGCATTCCTCAATGCAATCTCTTAGAAGGTGATCGATCCAGAAATCATACCAAGGCTAAGGAGTGATGTGGCGCAAAGTCTTGTCAGTTTCGAGCTGGTGTTCCCACCATCCTTCTTCAATATCATGATGCACGTCCTAGTTCATCTAGTCGACGAGATTGTCATTCTGGGGCCCGTATTTCTACATAATATGTTCCCCTTTGAGAGGTTCATGGGAGTCCTAAAGAAATATGTCCGTAACCGCACTAGGCCAGAAGGAAGCATCTCCATGGGCCATCAAACAGAGGATGTCATTGGGTTTTGTGTTGACTTCATTCCTGGCCTTAAGAAGATAGGTCTCCCTAAATCGCGGTATGAGGGGAGACTGACTGGAAAAGGCACGCTTGGAGGGGGGGACTCAATAATATGCAGGGACGGATATTCTTGGTCTGAAGCACACTACACAGTTCTACAGAACTCTACCTTGGTGACCCCGTATGTCGATGAACACAAGAACAGTCTGCGCTCCAAACACCCGGAGCAGTGTGACGACTGGATTACATGTGAACACATCAGGACTTTCAGCAGTTGGTTGGAAACACGTCTCAGAGGTGACACCACTGTTTGTGATGATTTGTACTCGTTGTCCAGGGGGCCATCTTCGACTGTATTGACTTACAAAGGATACGAGATAAATGGGAATACATTTTACACGATCGCCCAAGATCAAAAGAGCACCAACCAAAACAGCGGTGTCCGCTTTGATGCAGAAACCGAGAGGGAAAAGGACACATATTATGGTTACATAATGGACATATGGGAACTTGACTACGGACATGATTTTAAGGTCCCTTTGTTTAAGTGCAAATGGGTCAATCTGTCTGGAGGCGGGGTCCAGGTAGACCCACAGTACGGAATGACAAAAGTGGATCCGAACAATCTTGGGTACACTGACGAACCGTTCGTCCTAGCGAATGATGTGGCACAGGTTATCTATGTGAAGGACATGTCTACCAGACCGAGGAAAAGAAAAGATAAGGAAGTGAATACATCATACGATGAGCCAAAGCGGCACATAGTTCTTTCAGGAAAAAGGGACATTGTGGGAGTGGAGGGCAAGACAGACATGTCTGAAGATTATGAAAAGTTTCATGAAATTCCTCCCTTCAAAGTCAAGGCTGACCCAAGCATCCTGATAAACGATGAAGATTATCCATGGTTACGGCGCAATAAGCAAATGACACAAGCGAAGAAAAAGTGAAGACTTTCTCCCGCAACTATTATGATGATACCATGCCAACTTTGTAATAGACGAGTATGATACCATTGTCCGTTTTGTACAAGAAGTGCATCTAGTTTTTGCCGTAACCCTCTCAACTTTCTTGCACATGCTATGTGGATGAAATGATGATACCATGCCAACTTTCAACCTTTTCAGAGTTCATTTGAAATGCTTTTCAATTTTAGGGTCTTATAGCTCAAAATAATTAGTAAATGCATGAAAAATAACAGGCCAAAAATTAAAAATTATGCCACCTACTGGGCCACCACGGCCTGAATACGATTAGAAACGCATCCATGGGCCAGGATTCAGGCCCGCAAAAGGCCCAGTAGGCCCACAGGCATGTACAGAGAGGTTAGGCCCGTAAGCCTGCTTTAGAGAGGAGCTCGACAGCTCAGGCGCACCGCACCTTATAAACAGGTGCGGCTCTCTCTTAGCTAGGGAGGTGGGACTAAACTCACCACCACGCCGCTGTGCAAGGCCATTGGTCCCGGTTGGTGGCACGAACCGGGACCAATTCCACCCTTTGGTCCCTGTTGGTGCCACGAACCGGTACTAATGAGGCTGTGGCCCCACGAGCACCTTTAGTACCTGTTCGTGGCACGAACCGGTACTAGAGTTTCTTACTAGCTAAGCAGTTTTTTAGTCCCACCTCGCTAGCTGAGAGGCACTAGGAGCGGTTTATAAGCCCTGAGTGTAGAGACGATGAAGAAGAGGCGCAATGCTCACGTTGCTTAGCTTCAAGCCTTGAGGAATAAGGTAGACTACATCGAGCTATGTGCAGTGCAGTCTACACTATTCCGAAAGGCTTGAAGCAAATCAACGCGCATTGCGCCTCTTTTTTATTTTAAATCATTAAAAGCAAAAAGAATTTTCATAAAGAACTTTTTTTGATAGAAGAAAGAATTATCATAAAGTAAAATAAATAAGTAATTAGAAACAAAATAAAATAAAATAAATAAGTTTTTTGTTGTAAGTAGAAACAAAACAAAATAAATATAGCAAAAAAGAAAACAAAAAAACTAAATACGGCAAAAAGAATTTTCATAATTAAAGAACTAATGGCACTAATAGAAAGTTTATATTTTTTCTAAAACTAATGGCACTAACAGACAGTTTATAATTTTGCTGACCTAAAAGAAAAAATAATTAAAAAATAAAGCAAAAAACAAAAGAAAATAAATAATGCAAAAAACAGAACCAAAAAACTGGAAATTTTTTAAAAAAACTGCCACTTATTGGGCCACCACGGCATGAATACGACTAGAAACCCAACCTGGGCCAGGATTCAGGCCCGCAGAAGGCCCAATAGGCCCACAGACAGCACAGTGTGACATTAGGCCCGTAAGCCTGCATTTGAGAGGAGCTCGAGAGGGCAGCCGCAGTGGGGATTATAAACCACTCCGAGCCCCTCTCAACTAGCGAGGTGGGACTAAACTTTTGGCCGCGGGCAGCGCAAGGCCTTTGGTCCCAGTTGGTGGCACCAACCGGGACCAATGCCCCCCCTTTAGTCCTGCTTGGTGCCACCAACCGGGACCAAAGGACGCCGCTTCCCGCCCTTTGGGCTGCGGAAAAGGGACCTTTGGTCCCGGTTGGTGGCACCAACCGGGACCAAAGGTGTGCCTATATAAGCCAACACTTGGGAAATTTTCAGATACCTCGCCAGTTGCCCCCGACGCCGCCAGGCTGCCCGTGCTCGCCGTCGCCACCAGCTCCTCGTTGCCGTCGCCCCGCGCCCTTGCCTCGACGGGTCGCCGCCCGGTGCTCGTCGCCGTCGCCCTGCCCCCACGCGCCGCCCCGCGTCGTGCTCCCCTGCTCGCGCGCGCCGCCTCGGCGCCCCGAGCCCCCTGCCCGGCCCGCGCGTGCTCGCCGGCGCCCTCGCCGCGCCTGCCCCGTCCCGCCCCCGCGCTCCGGCGCCCTCGCCGCCCCCGCCGTCGCCATCGCCCTAGCCGCCCCCGTAGTTAATTGTTTTTTGATCATATATATATATATATATATATAATGTATATGTGTATGTATGTGGCTATATGTTTTTTTTATTTTTATTAGTTTAATTTTTTTGTTCATATGTGATGTATATGTGTATGTGGCTATAATGTATATGTGAACAAAAATTTTTTTGTATGTATGTAGATGTTCAAAATGTATGAATATATATGTCAAAAATGTTTTTTTGTTCATAGAAAGTTTTTTGTTCATATATAGAAAATTTTTATATATAACAATGGATATATATTCGATATATATGAGAAATGATGATCCACATGGAAAAGTTTTATATACGCAAAAGTTACAATTTTAGAAAAGTTTTATATATCTAGCTAGGAAGGGAAGAAGAAGAAAAAGAAGGATAGGAAAGAAGAAAATAAGAAGAGAAAAGAAAGAAGAAGAGGAGAGGAAGAAGAACAAAGGAATAGAGGAGAAGAAGAAAAAAGAAGAAAAAGAAGAGGAGAAGAACAAAGGAATAGAGGAGAAGAAGAAAAAAATAGAAAATATTCTATTTTTTCTTCTTCTCCTCTATTCCTTTCTTCTTGTCCTCTTTTTTTTCCTTTTTTTTTCTTCAATCCTCTCCTCTATTCCTTTCTTCTTCTCCTCTTTTTATGTCTTCTTCGTTTTGTTATGTTTTATCGGGTCTGTCGTCGTCGATATATACCCCTCCCGATAACTTCAACACGAGGGGGATAACTTCAACACGAGGGGGGGGGTCGATATACCCCCTCCCCGATAACATTATTTTCCCGTGTATATATGTCGTCGTTGTCGATATAACCCCCTTCTGATAACTTCAACACGTGGGGGGGGGGGTCGATATACCCCCTCCCCGATAACATTATTTTCCCGTGTATGTATGTTGTCGTTGTCGATATTACCCTCTCCCGATAACTTCAACACGAGGGGGGATAACTTCAACACGAGGGGGGTCGATATACCCCCTCCTCGATAACATTATTTTCCCGTGTATGTATGTCGTCGTTGTCGATATAAAACCCCCTCCCGATAACTTCAACACGTGGGGGGTCGATATACCCCCTCCTCGATAACATTATTTTCCCGTGTATGTATGTCGTCGTTGTCGATATATATAACTCCCTCCCAGATAACTTCGACATGATGGACGGTCGATATGTATACCCCCTCTCGACCGTGATAACTTATACCACGGGAGCACCCCCGGCCCTCTCGCTCGACCAAAACTCTCGAGGACACCCAAACCCTAGAAAAAACGATGTCGGTCTCCTACCCCCTCCCGCCGCGCCCCTACCCTTGAAGCGTTGCCTAGGCCACCCCAAACCCGGAATAAGCTAGGTCGATGTTTGCACTAATATATCCACCTGCTGTCATGTTTGTGTAATAATTGCCATGTTGTAATATTTGCAGAAACAATGGAGCACGGACGAGATGAGCAAGCAGAAGAGGTGTTGGGGGACATAATCTTAGCCGGAGGTGATATCTTGCCGTATCTTAACGACAATGATGGTCTGGAAGAACAGGGTGAAGAAGCAGGCTACGGTGATCGAAGAGTGGAGGAGGAAAGACATGACGGTGACCCAATGCTGGTGCAAGAAGGAGCCCGTGGTGACGGCTCCGGTGACCGAACAGAGTCTGGCCAGGTAAATATATTAGTTAAGCCTGTGCTGACTAGCTAATTGATGCATTCATTGTTTTGGTATGTACACATATTAATTAACACTCGTCTTTCTTCCTTTTTCTAGCCCTCCGGATCGAGCACAACTGCGGTAAAGAGACGAGGCCCGAAGAGAAAGTTGCGCTCGGATGAAAGGTTTGAGATCACAGCAATCGCGCGCGACGGCCAACCGATTGAACCCCTCCGGACAAAGGATGCTTTTGCTGCTCAGTGCGGGGTTCTAGTTAGGGACAAGATCCGGATCAGCATCCGCCAATGGTATAAGCCTAAGAAGGAAGACCCTGAGGTGTCTTATGTCAATGATATGCAGAAAGATGATCTTTGGACTGAGCTGAAGGCAAATTTCACCCTACCGCCAGAGGAGGATCCGGAGAAGCCAGTTATAGAGCAATTAATCAAGTCTCGGGCTCTTAAGAAGATGGCAGACCTATTCAGGAGGTGGAAGAATGAGCTGAAAACGTTTGTCGACAAAGAAGAGACACCAGAATTCATCGGCCGGTATGAGAAGATCAGAGATCACTGGCCCGCATTTGTGGCCCACAAGACATCGGAAAAGAGTAAGAAGATGTCAGCGACAAACAAGAAGAATGCTGCGAAGAAGAAGCTTCACCATCGCACGGGGTCAGGTGGCTACCTCAAAGCCCGGCCTAAGTGGGCCAAGTCTGAGAGGGATCTGCTTGATAAAGGGATCGAACCAGAGACAATGAACTGGCCAGACCGTTGCCGGACTTGGTTCTTCGGGGCTGCCGGAACCTTGGACCCTGTATCAGGGAGGTGTCGTTGGACGGACGAGCAACTTGCAATACCCGTCAAGAAGCTTAAGCACTATATCGATGCAGCGCGGGAAGGGACGTTCGTTCCAGACAGAGAGGACGACGAGCTCACCATCGCCCTCGGGAATCAACCGGTTTTCAAAAGTTCTAAACCATCCCAAAACTAGAAATGAGCTATGTAGTGCCGGCCGAAACGTACACAACGTGAAAGTGTTGTGCTCGCACGATCGCTAACCAGCGATCCGCACGCCAAATAGGATCCCCGATCTGGGGCTCCTCTTCATGCGAGGGTTCCCTAGGTTTCACTATAAGCGAGACATAGGGGAGCCCGCACAAAATAGAAGTTCCATAATTTCAGTTGGGCTTGTATGGCGCTTTCTTGTATTCAATGGACATGCGGTCAGGCCAATCCTTATTTGTTTATGTCCGAATGTTTTTCCCATTTTGGTTTCCGTTTGACCAGCGGGCCGTCATTGTTCTCGTCGTAGCAGCCACTTCTGGTGTCCTTCCCTGACACCTCGATACTCCCTAGTCGCCAACCCGTGAGTACGCATGGGCTAGCCTATTTTTACTTTTTCTATAGATGTTAATGAATTATAGTCTTATTAAGATTTTTTGCATGCAATATTTCTAAGATATGATTTTGTAAATAATAATTATAATACAATTTTCAGTATTGCAAACATTGAACATTTCATCTTCACTACCATTTCAAAAAAGGATACATATTCTTTCATGATCGTGTAATTATCATATATCTATGTTTCACATAATTATGTTGGACTAATGTTGTATTGTATTGTTATATTTTTAATGGTTGGTTGATCTATACTCAAACTATATATAAATGTAAGAAAAATATAGTACGCAACAACATGGCAATATTCACCAATATCTTCATCAGTATATTTACTAACTGAGTGTCCTAGAGCCCAAAATTATTAGGTAACATACTCTAAAATGGATTTTTTTTATCGAAGACAAAAATATAATATTTTTTTCATTAATAGTGTAATCTGAAATCTTGTGTGCTTGCCACACCCTTTTTGTAAAACCCAATGACACTAATGTATCATGATATCGTGTAGAAACCCCAAGCTTTAGAGAAATGTACTTCTAGATATGTAATCCCAAACTTTGCACCATATCATAAAATATATTTCTAAAACCCAGTGACACTAATGTATCATGATATCGTGTAGAAACCCCAGGCTTCAGAGAGAATGTACTTGTAGATATATAATCCCAAACTTTACACCATATTATAAAATATTTTTATTCGTATGTTACACGAAAGACTAATGCACATGCACACTTTTTATCTACTCTTTATTATTTCACATCAATAAGTAATTATATTCCGTAAGCCGCAAAAATATTGCTTGACTTGAATGTTACATATATGTGGACATTTGTCTGTTGGAAAATTCCATATTTGTTTTCATATTTAACGGAGGGAATTCATTTTTTAGTGTCTTGGCTGTTTGAAGCTAGGGAGATAAAAATTTCAATCTGCATTAATAACACCACCAATATTATTTTACTCATGCCCAATTTAATTAGAAAAATGGACAACCTCCCATTATCTTAATTATTCATATACAATATAAATTATAAGGAAAATTATTGGCTTGTGCAAAACATGTGTGTACTTTTTTAAATTCATATTAGGCCCATTTGTGTTTTCTTTATTTAAAGCATGCCGAGTGTGTCGTGTGTTGGGGAACGTAGTAATTTCAAAAAAATTCCTATGCACACACAGGATCATGGTGATGCATACAAATCTCATAGATGCATATACGGTTGAAAAACATCCCAAAGAAGCCGAGGCCAACTTGCTACAATCGTTGGTATTAAATCAAAACAAAGATATAATACTCTTTCCTTACAACTTCAAGTGAGTGTTACTGTCTTGTGCGTATTCGGTTTCCCTTATTAGTCCAGGTTATGGTAATGTAATTGATGACTTATGCATGCATGCGCAGCTTCCACTATATTCTCCTAGAGATTAAGCTTGAGCCGGGAGTAGTAACCGTCTTAGACTCGAGACGAAAAGATCCCCAGGACTATGCGAACATGACTCAAATGCTCCAGAAGTAAGTCAAATCGATCATTATCCACCATATCAACAACTTTGTTCATTTCCTGATATCAAGTAATTGTTTTCTTTGTCTGGCAGGGTTTGGAGAAAATTCACCTCAAAAGCTCCGGGACTGCCGAAGAAGCTGCAATTTAATCACCCGAAAGTAAATACTATAGTAGCATGTTCCGCGCATCTCCTAGTGATTCAAGCGGTAGTTTCATCAATACCATTTAGCATGCTTGCTTATCAGTTTGATTGACCTCTATTTCTTGTAAAGTGGTTGTGGCAGGAACCCGGGAATAATTACTGTGGATACTACGTTTGTGAGTCCATCCGTTACCATACATGCGAGCGGGGATACACTGAAGAACAATATAAAGTGCGTAA
This sequence comes from Triticum aestivum, assembly GCF_018294505.1. NCBI lineage: Eukaryota > Viridiplantae > Streptophyta > Magnoliopsida > Poales > Poaceae > Triticum > Triticum aestivum. Next base: position 58,145,128 of record NC_057814.1, on the reverse strand, counting down.
GCAATAATATTCACAATTTTATTTTATTACCATCATTTGTGTTGAGTTTCATTTATTCATATATATATATATGTATTGACCCCCTTCTTCAAATTAGATCTTTCAGATGCGTGATGAACTCCTAGCACCAGATCGTATGCGAGGAATTCAAGAGGAATTGGCGGCATTCTTCCTTGACCACGTGATCGCTGAAAACGGAGAATACTATGTGGACCCTGTGTTCCTACAATATAATTAGGAGATTGTATTGTAAGAGATAATTATTGTATATATGTAGCCGGTAGTGTCGGATAGATATACGAGAACTTGTTGTTCGACCAATATCTCGGAGAAGGAGAGGTGGTCGATATCACTTCGCTCTGTATGCATATGTTCATGACGATCTTCTGTTTCCTTCATTTGATTACTAGCTAGCGTGTCTACTCCTCTCCATACGTATATAGTACGTAGCGTCGACCAAGCACGGAGATAAGAGAGGACACTTCTCTCTATTAATTAGCTAGCTAACACAATATATGAAACACCTAAATTAACCCCCAAAACCCCAAAACCACCCCCTTTAAAAAAAACAAAAACCTCAGCTCCTGCCAGGTGCTGACGCGTGGATGCCTATTGGTCCCGGTTGGTGGCACCAACCGGGACCAAAGGCCCTCCTGCCTGGTCTCCCCGCACCGGCCACGTGGACGGCCTTTAGTCCCGGTTCGTGTAAGAACCGGGACTAAAGGGCTAGGACATTAGTAACGACCCTTTAGTCCCGGTTCCAGAATCGGGACTAAAGGCCCTTATGAACCGGGGTAAAAGCCCCTTTTCCTACTAGTGTCGTACAACATAACCAGCATCATCTATTTGCCGATGGTGCCAGTCGATGACATTGTAGCATCGACAATGTTGAAGTGCCGAGGCCACGCAACTTTGCTGGCATTGCAGTCGATGCCATGGCAGCACTATGGGCCACCACTGCACATGACATGACCGCAACACCCGGTGATGTTCGACAACACAGGTCATAGTGGCACTGCTGCGAGCCCATCTCTTCGTAAACAGCGGCATTTCTGCGAGCCCGCTTCTTCTCGATCGTGGCACCGGCCTCGTACCAGTGACACTTCCCCGCGCATCTGGTGAGCTCTTGGCAAGCACCTGTCCTCATCCCTTGCAGCAGTAGGCGACTTAGGGGCTTCCGTAGTGATTTTATGGGACACTCTCGTAGCACGATGCGACCGCAGCACGCAATGACCCTCCACAACACCAGCCGCAGCATCGCTGGTGATATGCAAACAGCACCACTGTTGTGAGACCGCCTCTTCACAGCCCATGATTCTGTTTGGTGAGACCAGGAGTTGAGAATTGGTCGGAGTTCAGCCTAGCTCTATTAAAACTGAGGTGAGACAGTTTATGGCCATAAATTTGATGTGACATATATTTGGTTAAAATTCGACAAGATCACAATCAGGTAATACAATCCAGTGCATAAATTTTATGTAGCATAAAGCACGCATTTGGAAAAATGAAACGGGGGAAGTAGATAACCAAAAGGGCATATAGGAATTCCCTACACAACCTTGCTGAAAAGGAACAATTACACTCGCTGAAAACTGATGAAATGTTCATGTACCTTTATGCTACGCTACACCACTCTGCTTTTCAAATTCTCTAAACAGGCAGTCCATAACTCACCACCTGTCTTTCTATTTTTATTGCTACTGAGGCTTCTTTGTAAAACTCTTGCACATTAATAAATTACGGCTGTGTGCGTCATGATAATGGAGAGGCCAGGGCTATCCACTTTTTTGACAAAAAAATCACCAACCGTAGGAAGTAGGGCAATTATCTACATGGCAGAAACATATACGCCAAGAGCTATGACTAACTCCCAAGTCTGTTGAAAGCATAGCCACACAGATAAAACATCAAGTTTCCACAATGAAAGGCTTAAGCATTCGATTACATGATCCCATTAAGGTCACCAAATGACTTAAAAGTGCACACCATCATATACTAATTAAGTCCACACAATAACATATTATTAGTAGGATAAAGATGAGCAGAACCAGCCATGTCGGTTGATCACAAAAGCCTAACAGATTGTATCACCAATGCATAAATTTAATGTAGCATAGAGCACACATTTGGACACATGAATGGAGGAGGTAGATGACCAAATGGGCATATAGAAATTCCCTACACAACCTTGCTGAAAAGGGAAAATTACGCTCACTGAAAATTGATGAAATGCTCATGTACCTTTATGCTACGCTAGACCACTCTGCCTTTGAATTCTCTAAACAGATAGTCCATGACTCACCACCTGTCTTTTTATTTTTATTTCTACTGAGGCTTGTTTGTAAAACTTTTGCATGTTAATAAATTACAGCTGTGTGCGTCATGATAATGGAGAGGCCAGGATTATCAACTTTCTGAAAAAAAATTCACCACCTGTAGGAAGTAGGGCAATTATCTACATGGCACAAAATATACGTGCAGAGCTATGATTAACTCCCAAGTCAGTTGAAAGCATAGCCACACAGATAAAACATCAAGTTTCCACAATGGAAGGTTTAAGCATTCGATTACATGAACCCATTATTGTCACCAAGTGACTTAAAAGTGCACACCATCATATACTAATTAAGTCCACACAATAACATATTAGTAAGATAAAGATGAGCAGAACCCAGGCTTGTTGGTTGACCACAAAAGACTAAAAAAATCCTGCTGGGTTGATCATATAGCTTCAGGAGGAAAAAACCATGTCAGGCCCCACTGACCAGCTTGGCGTTGCGGTACTGCAGGACTCCTTGAAAGTAATGGCATGATCGTCCCATTTCTCACGTTGTATATGCCAGCGTCACGAAGAGGTTCTGCAGAAGACTCTGGACAAGGATAATCGCAGATGAAGTAGATGCAGTCCTCCTGGGATCCACTGCATTCTCCAGCAGGCAGGGACTTCGAACTTTGCTTTCCAAGAAAGACAGCATGGCCACCCAAATCACTCACCGTTCTCCACTGACCAGGGTTAGTGCGCAAGTCTGCCTCAAGGACGTTAAATCCAACAGTGTGAGAATTCCTAAAACCCTGTGAGTGTGTAAATCTTTGCACCATCAGCAGCCTACCACCACATTCCAGTAAATACTGGCTGAGTCCATAAAGCACCTTCTTAGACAGGTATTGAGGCATTCCACAATCACCACCAGAGTCAATTACGCATTTCATCTTTGGATAAGTACCAAGGTTCTCACCAAAATCAACGACGAAAAGCTTGAAAAATCCAGATACCACGTACAGCCTTCCATCCAAGAATGCAAGGTCCACTAATGTTGGTGGCTCCCCCAGTGCAGTACGTATACCTCTGAATGAGTAAGTGGTGGCAGGTGGTTGAACGACACAAAGATCAACAGAATAACAATTGCCGATGATCACCGCAGCAACAAGGGACTTGGGTGATGATTCCAGCGGCGAGGGCGCCACTAACTTATAGGAAACTGGATCATCAGTATATTCAGCATGGTTATCTATCTCGCGCTGCCAAACACTTGCAAGATTAGGAAGCTCCAGTGTGCTCTTGCAAAAAGGGTTCAGCAATGAACACGCACCATCACAGCTTATGAGGAATAGCCTGTTATCAATGGAGCCGTGCCAACGAGCACCATCTGGTAGAGGCATGCGGTGAACCTCACTGCCTGGGATGCTGAGGAAGGTTCCATCGGTGAGGGTGAGCCAAGGGAATGGGAGGGGAAGATTCTGCAACATACTATTAGAGCGCCATGGCTGACAGACTGCTCTCAGACGAACACGGTCAGCTAGGGAATCCAGGCGCTTTAGGACAAGGCCCAGGAGTTCGGTAGGAAGATCTGACCAAGGTCCAAACTGTGCAGCCTTCATGATGCAAGTATATTAGAGGCCGTCACAATAAGAAAATTGTAATGCATAATTGCATATGCTTGCTGAACTACTCTAATACCTAAGGCCGTCACAAAGAAATAGAGATGACGAGGAAAATAGCAAAAACAATCTATTAGAGGAGAAACAAACTACTCCATCCGAACATATGCTTCTTTAACTTCAAATCAATTATAAACCGGAAAAGCTCCTTCGCATTCGCTCGTCGCAGCGATCGAATCTATCAACAGCGAAAAGTCCAGGGACAGGTTTCTTCTTATAGCGTATAGGGACCCACCACGTACATGCAAAGTCCAGCGATCGCATACAAGTGTTGATGCCCACCCATTAAACAACATATAATCTCTCCCCCCTGATTTTCAGGGGGGGCCCACCACAATTACCCCATAACCCTTCATTTAATCATCTAAAAAACTGTTGGCCACTTTCCAAATCGGGAATACCCGGCCGGTCGGAAATGGCGCATTGGGACGAGCGCGCGCGAGTTAGCAACGCCCATTATAAACATATGCTTCTTGAACTTGGTAACATATGCAAAAGCATGCAGCAAAGCACCATCTATTTATTTTATTTTGATGGAAGAAAACACCATTTATTTGTTATGGTAAATAAAGCAAAGCTGACTTAAGATGCATGACTAAAAAAATGATGATCATGTCCTCTGATACCATCAACAGCAGCATAATTCATTATCATGAGTATAGTGAACTAACAAGGAATTTTGTTCTTAATTTCTCATGTGGAATTGCCTAACTTCAGTGAGCTACTCACAGTAGTCCTCTTTCTTTTAGATGAGAAATCCAGAGAGTGTTCTTTTAAATAAGAAGGTATATGTTGAACAAATAACATTTTATTCATATATATGGTCAAGCGAGTGGAAATCGGAGCTAAGTATGCACATATTACTGAAGATTTATATTTTTCACAACACCAGTATGCAGCTCGGATCAGCAAGAAATAGAAATAAGTTAAGTAGAGCTTCAATCGGGAAAATAGTGGTGCCAATTGTTTCTCAAGAAGATGCCGTGGTCGATTCAAAAAATAAAAAACATGCTGAGATGAACATCGGAGGCAAGTATTGCAAAACATTTTTAATTTTAGATCAGGTAAAAAAACTCTATTTGCAAGATTAGATCAAGTGAAGAAACAATTTCAGATCGACCGTCTTTATTAAAAAGAAAAAAAATGGTTAGGCGAAGTTGCGATCTGGAACAATAACAAAACGTTAACAACCCACCTACCCCCAATCATGCCCCCGTTAACAGATGCAAACGCATGCAGCAAAGAAGTGCGCATCGGATCCATGTACCATACACGTTTGCAGTTTTTAGACCAGAGTCGGACAATACAGATCTACCAAAAGCCCTAACTCGAGATAATGAGATGTACCTTTGAGAACATAGTGCCCTGGTCGGCGAGAGACGGGGAGGAGTGGAAGCCGCCAGCAGAGGCTTGTGTATCGCCTTGGATTGGACCCTGGACATGCGTGGGAAGGGGAGAATCCATGGAGAGTCCTCTGCGAGCAGGGGTTTTGTTTTGGGAACGAAAGGACGGGCCCCCTATATATTCATTGTCAACAGCTGGAGCGACTTTATTGAGCCGTTACTCGTATTGTGCCACGTTTGAGGGACCAATTTGTACACTTCCAAATAAAATTAAAAAATTAACACTTTTTTATTTACATATTACCAAATTCTTGCGAGGCCAAAAATGCAGCAATACTATTATTTTACCGCCAATGTGAATTGGCGAACGTTCTAAATATTGGGACAATCCAAACTTATGGGATGCCGTCCAATCACAATCCCAAGATTGCAATCGGAGGGAACAATGAGTGATCATGGGACCGTTGGTGCTTTAATAGGATCACGATTTATGGGAATTGTATGGGCTTAATGCACCATTTGTACATCTCATTTTAACATTTTTCTATTTACCTATTACTCCCTCTGTCTCAAAATTCATGTCTTAGATTCATCTGGATACGAATGTATCTAATAGTAAAACGTGACTTGATACATCCGTATTTAGACAAATTTAAGACAAGAATTTTAGGACGAAGGGAGTATCATTTTATTGCGTGGCGGTAATAATATTATATTACCATCAATATTAATTGGCCAACGTTTCAAATATTTGGACAGATCTGAACGTATCGAGTGTTCATATTGCGATTGCAATCTCTATTCTTAAAGAGGGAAGTTAATAACGCAAGCCCGATACAAGTGACCTTTAGCTCAAACTCCAGCCAAGTTGGCCCATCCCATTTGATGCGTGCGCCGTTTTCATTTCTCATTTTTATTTCTGTGTTTCGTTTTTCTGTTTCTTTTTTTCTGCTTCACGTTTTTTATGATCAACCTATTATTTTGTACTCTGTATACTATTAGAATAGACACTTTCCTCAAAAAAATAAAATCAAATCGTCACTTTCCAAAAACAACGTCATGCATTAATTTCTACTCCTAAAGGGGGAGTTGGTAGCATCGCCTCACCTCCCACCAACCCCTCGGCAAACCCAATATGACGCTCGCAGGCGTCATACAGGCGACCTTTCGCTGTAGGTCCAGCCAAGTCGGCCCGGCCCACTTTCTCCAACCCTTAAGGGAGAGTTGATAGTCACCTCACCTCCCACCAACCCCTCGGCAAAACCGATATGACATGACGCGTGTGAGCGTCATACAGGTGACCTTTCGCTGAAGCTTCAGCCAAGTTGGCCCGGCACATTTGACGCATTTTTTATATTTCCTTTTTTTTCTTTGTTTCGTTTTGGGTTTCCTATTTCCGTGTTCCATTTTTTTCACGACCAACCTATTATTTTTTGCTCGACATAATATCAGAATCGACACTTTCCCAAAATAAATCAAACCAAATCGGCACTTTCTCAAAATAATGTCATGCATTAACTCCAGCAAATCTTAACAAAATCTGAACTAAATCCAAACTTTCCTTGCATTCCACTACTCATACCAATCAAATCAAATCTTACCAAAACATCAACTATAATCAAAGTTGGGCCGGCCCATCTCTACTCCTACAGCGAAAGGTCGCCTCACCTCCCACCAACCTCTCGGCAAACCTGATACGACGCTTGCAAGCGTTATACAGGTGACCTTTCACTGAAGCTCCAACCAAGTTGGCCTGGCCCATTTGACGTGTGCGCGCATTTTTTTAATGTTTCATTTTTTATTTTCTTTATTTCTGTTTCATTTTTTCGATGACCAACCGATTATTTTATTGTCGACATACTATCAGAATCAGCACTCCATAAAAAATCAAACCAAATCGGCACTTTCCTAAAACAATGTCATGCATTAACTCAATGAAATCAAATCTTAACAAAATCTCAACTAAATCCAAACTTTCCTTGCATTCCACTACTCATACCCAATCAAATCAAATCTTACCAAAACATCAACTATAATCAAAGTTGGGCCAGCCCATTTTGACGCATGTGCGCGTTCTTTTTTTCCTATGTTTCATTTTTTGGTTTCCTTTTTTCTGTTTCATTTTTCTATGACCAAACTTTTTTTTGGCATACTATCAGAATCGGCACTTTTCTCAAACAAAATCCAACCAAATCGGCACTTTCCCAATACAACGTCATGCATTAACTCAATCAAATCAAATTTTAACAAAATCTCGACTAAATACAAACTTTCCTTGCCTTCCTCTACTCATACCCAAATCAAATGAAATCTTATCAAAACACCAACTATAAAAACTTTCCTTGCTTTCTTCTATCCATACTCAAATTAAATCAAATTAAATCTTAACAAAATCTAAAATATGGTGGATGCCTGTATTAATAAATCTCTATTGTCCCTACTATTAAAGGATAGACCATATGCCGTGTTCGTTTCCGCTTCGCTTCGTAACACCATCGAATGGAAAAACACGCTCCCGCTTGTTCCCACCTGTGTGCAAATAAAAAGAGTTAAAAACCCAACATTGGGAACCCACACACGCATGCCGACTCCACCCTCAATTCCTTGAGTGGCCTCTCTCCAATCAACACCTTCGAAAATTTCAAAATACTTATCTTGTCATCTCCATGATGTATGTACACTACTCTATATCAATTGCTTCAGAACTTGGTTTTTTAATACGCTAGAGATATGCATGTAATACTTGCAGTTTTTAACATGATTTGTTTCCAACACTACAGGAATCAGCTATTTTGCCGTCTGCCACGGCGGACGGCAAAGGCATGAACGACGGACGGCAAAGGCCTTTGCCGTCAGCCGCGGACGGCAAAAGGCTCCGGCAAAGTAGGCTACGGTAAAGAGCTACTTTGCCGTCTGCTACCGGGCGGCTGACGGCAAAGGCCCTTTGCCGTCTGCCGCGGACGGCAAAGAGAGCGGACGGCAATAATTGCGCTGTCAGTCCGTTAAGTGGCTAACGGCAGGCCTTTGCCGTCAGCGGCAGACGGCAAACTTTCTAGTGTCTTTGCCGTCCGCGGCAGACGGCACACTTTCTAGTGTCTTTGCCGTCCGCCGTATGATGTCATCTACACGTCACTACATGGCAGGCCTTTGTCGTCCGCCGCTGACGGCAAAATTGTTTACTCTTTGCCGTCTGCTACTGTAGGCAAACTGACCAAATGGGTCAGCTCCCAGGAAGCACGGCTGGATGCAACGTGGCTTCTTTGCCGTCCGCGGCAGACGGCAAAGAGCCTGTTGCCGTCGGTGGCAGACGGCAAAGAGCCTGCATATTGGCTCTTTTTTCTGTTTTTTATTGAATCCAACAATTTTCACAGCAAATATATATGACATATATAGATATATTTCACAGGCATTCATATCACATATATCCAGCACATAAGTTCCATACATTCATACATAAGCAAGTTCAATCCATTCATACATAAGCAAGTTCCATCCATACATATTACATAAGCAAGTTCCATCCATCAATTCATACATAAACAAGTTCCATCCATACATAAACAAGCACTCCATAGCAAGCTAGCTTCCATGAAGTGAATGAAATCTGCAAAATGGCAAAATAAGAAAGTTAGAAATAGGTGACTAGAATAAGAAGACTAGAACAAGAAGAGTAGAACAAGAAGAAGACTAGAACAAGAAAGTAGAACAAGAGAAGACTAGAACAAGAAGAGTATGTCATTTATGAGCTAACTTACGTGAAATGGATCATATATGAGCTAACTAAGTTGAAATGGGTCGTTTATGAGTTAGCTAAGGTGAAATGGATCATTTATGAGCTAACTTAGTTGAAATGGGTCGTTTATGAGCTAACTAAGGTCAAATGGATCGTTTTTAGGTAACTAAGGTGAAATGGATCGTTTTTTAGCTAACTTAGGTGAAATGGATCATTTATGAGCTAACTTAGTTGAAATGGATCGTTTTTGAGCTAACTTAGGTGAAATGGATCATTTATGAGCTAATTTAGTTGAAATGGATATTTTTGAGCTAAATTAGGTGAAATGGATCATTTAAGAGCTAATTTAGGTGAAATGGATCGTTTTTGAGCTAACTTGGTGAAATGGATCGTTTATGAGCTAAATTAGTTGAAATGGATCGTTTATGAGATAACCTAGGTAAGATGGGTCATTTTGGAGTTAACCTAGGTGAAATGGGTCATTTTAAAGCTAACGTAGGTAAAATGGATCATTTAGGAGCTAATCTAGGTAAAATGGGTCATTTTTGAGCTAACTTGGATGAACTGGATCATTTATAAGCTAACCAAGGTAAAATGGGTCATTTTAGAGCTAACTTAGGTAAAATGGATCGTTTATGAGCTAACTAAGCTAATTATGCAATTTTTGACATAAGTAAGCTAAGTACAGATCGTTTTAGAGCTAACTTAGGTAAAATGGATGGTTTTGGAGGTCAGTAAGCTTATTAAGTCATTTTGGAGGAGAAGAAGCTAAGTCTAGGTCATTATGGTAAGCATTGGAGGAAATAAAGCTAAGTCTAGGTCTTTATGCATGTGTTAAGCAAAACACTAGATAAACTTACCATGATCCAGGAGGTGTAGGAGCGGGCTGGCTCGTGTCGGTAGCTGGAGAAGGATCGTGCGATGCTTGTCTGGAGTTACGCTGCACCAAAGATCATTTCCAATGTCTTGTTAGCATGATGACACTCAAATGTTAAGACTAGCAAGTAATGTCCATTCAAATTAAACTCACCGTGGTCCCAGGAGCAATCACTGGCATCGGCGGAGCGGTCTGACCGGTCTTCTCGCACACAGACTGCACATTTGGTTTTGACGACTCAGTCATACTAGTTAGTAATGAGACAAACACTACATGAATGTTTTGGCTAATCTGCAGAAGAAACTTACCACAAGGAGCTCGTACATGGCCCTTGCCTGCATGTCATTCCGTGCCCTCTCCTCCTCCAACATCTTTGTCGTCCTCTCCTCCAACTCCCGCTGCCTCTCCGCCGCCTCCGCCAGAAGTTTCTCCGTTCTATCTCTCTCACTCTGTATAGCAGCCTGCAACACCACTCACATGACCATTTGTAATCATTGATGGAAGCGCACACAATGTAATGGAGAAAGATAGCTGAGTACGTATCACTAACCTTGATGGCGAGTTGCACTGGCCGTTCACGAGGCCTTATCTCAGGAGCGGAGCTCGACTGGCGCGCCTTGATCTCCGGGAGAGTGCTAGGACAACGGATAAGTCCATCTCCAATGGCTATGGAGCCATGGGACCTCCCGCCACCAGATATCATCACCAGCTCTGGATCAATGGGACCCTGGCTCGGGTTAAAGTCCTCCCCTTTCCTCGCCTTCCCCTCATCTCTATATCTCACGAGCTTGTTGTGGGAGGAGATGTTGGTGAAGTTGTTTGCATCATCGAGGTCAGACTGAGAGAATGCCTTGACTTTCTTGAAAGAGGCAGTGTGGGCCATGGCATACAGGTCGTACACCTCTGGCACCTTATCCACCTTATTGTGGCGTGCCTGAAAGAGAGAAACAATGTAAATTAGTAATTAAAGGGCTCAAGCTAGCATGATGAATGAATTGCATGAATCATGAAGCAAACCACATACCCAGTTCCGCCCGAACTGATATAAGTTGGAGCTGCCTTGATGGTGTGGCACACCTTCCATTTGGGCACGTTTGTCCTTGGCCTCGTTGTGGAGGGCTAGCCATTCTTTTGAGCACCACTCATTGACCAACACCTCCCAACAATCCATCCGATCCGCACACCATCTCGGAGGCGCCTAAGTTAGCAAATAGAAACTTGAGCGCTACGGCTAAGAATTACTAAATGAAGGAACTTAAGTAGAAGGCCTTAAGAATTACCTTCATGTACTGCTCCTTACTCAGGAACTTATCGCGGCACGCCGGCTTGGTCTTCTTGATACCACGCAAGGCGTAGTAGTCTCGAACAGCCTGCACCCGAGCCTCGTGCCGTAAGTTCTGTAGTAGGCGCTTGCAGACGTTCTCGATAACATGTGCCGCGTCCTCCTCGTATCCCTCCTCACACCTGTAGAATGTCTGCAATCAAATGAGACAATATTGATTAGTACAATTAATAACTAGCTAGTTGAAGATTTTTAAATGTGTAAAGGAGAAATTACCCAGAACTTTCTGATCACCACGTCTGCCCTCGTGTCGCACAAGACACCGTCGATAATCTCATCCGGCGGGGCCGGGGCAGCCAAGTAGTGCTCCCAGCTCAATCCAAGCTCTGGAAGCCGACCCTCACCAGGCAACGTGACAAACCCCGGGAAGTTTTGCCGGCAAAGAACTCCAAGGACGGAGTTGGGCCGGCGGACACTATGATGGTGGTCCCAACCCCTGCAGCATGACAAGGCCAACGCATTAGTTATTTGAAAAAACGTGAATGCAGAAGGTACAAAAATATTAAATGCACTTACCTCTCCCCATCAGGGAAAATCAACCATCTCTGCTCGCGGGTCGCCGGCACGGACGGGAGCCGTGTAGCACCACGCTGGTAGACGGTGCCCCCCTCCTCCTCAATATCAGTCGGCTCCCCGCCATCATCAGCATGGCCACTCGGCTCCTCGGGCTGATCCGGCCAGGTACCCCATCCAGACGTGTGCTCCTCCGGGGTCTCGTGGGCCGAACTCTCATGGGCCGAAGGCCAGTCGACCCGAGGCTCGTGGGCCCAAGACCCGTGGACCGGAGGCTCGTGGACCGGAGTCCGTGTAGCCTCCTCCTCGGACGAGTCCACCCTAGCAGTCACGTGCTCGGGTGAAACAGCTGGGGGTGGCGGCGAGGAAGGCGCCGTAGCAGTCACCCTACCTCCTCTCCCGCGACCACGTGCCCCACCTCCTCTCTTCCTACCTCGTCCCCTGCTGGGCACCGCGGTCGACGAAGAAGGGCCCGGCGGTGTCGCCATACTGTCCAGCAACGCTCGGCGGAGAGGTGCGTCTGGAATGGAAGACCTCACACCACGCGCCGACGAAGAAGGGGCCTTGGCGCGCTCCCGACCAGCGCCCACCATCTTTCAACACCTGCCATGACAAACAGTAAACGAAATTAGTACAACATAAAAAAAGACCGACATGAATAATAATATGTGTATCACTTAAGTGTATCATCATCAAGTACAACATAAAAAAATTTAATACCTGACACTACTAATAATCTCGATCAGTATCATCAATAAATGCATAATCATCATCATCACTATAATCAATGACGGGCTCATAGGGTTCAGTGGCATCAACATGTGGAAGGCCACCTTGACGTAATCGGTCAAGCAATGACAGGTCATCCGCAGCAGTAACCTCTTCTTGTTCCGGCTCTTCTTGTTCCTCCTCTGGGGTGATGTCGGATTCACTGTCGCTGTCTACTTCAATGTTTTGGGGTGAAGTATAGCGGTTCTTGAAACGCTTTTTGGAAAGACGTGTCTCTTGGAAGAATTCTCCTTCATATGTGTCTGGGTTAATGTGAGGTTCATAATCCTCTTCCTTTGGGGGAGATAGTCTAGCACGTGGCGGCACTTCATAAACGACATCCCAACCTTTCAGATTTGGATTAGTTTGGCAGGCCCACGGTAGATAGAATACTTGGGTCGCCTGTTGAGCCGTAATATAGACATCAGGAACATCTAAATGGGTGCTTTGGTTGATTTCAACTAGCCCTATATGTTCATGAGTCCTTCTAGTCTCCTTCGGCTGAAACCAATAACATTTGAAGACTACGACATTCGGTGGGTTTTCACCATAGAATAGAAGTTCATAAATTGCTTCAACTCTCCCATAATACTCGGTACCTCCTTCGCCGATAGCAGATACACAACAATTTGTAGACTTTCGGTCGGCCATAGATAGCTCTTTGCCATAGGTACGAAAGCGATACCCGTTGATGTCGTATTTGTCAAATGAACGGACCTTATAGTCAAAACCATTAGCGACTTGTCTCAATTCGGCGTCCATAGACTCTGAATTAGCCTACAAGTTTAATATGAAAGGATTGTTGCATTACGCACAAATTAGCGAATGAAATGAAATTGTCTAATAGAAATTACCGTTTGTTTGAACCAAGAGATGAAACCGGGATAGCCGCCTCCTTGCTTTGCGAGAAGCTCATACTCTTCGACAGAATCCTTTTGGATCACCGCTCCATACGAGAATAAGGCGACGTATCGACTGTATGAAATATCCAGGAATAAGAGCAGTTCAAAGGAAATAGAAGTTGCGAAACAATGTACCGAGAACTTACTCGATGTACGGCCGCACTTCTATCAGGTTGTTGAAGATATACAACGAAATGGTCCGCCATTGTTCGTTATCCAAAGATACTGGATTTGAAACACTGGCTGGTGCGAGATTCCCTTTGAATAGGCTGAGGTTGGATCCACCCTTTTTAGGGTCGTCAGCATTGTACCGAGGCTTCGGATTATGCAAATGACGATTTTTGGCTTCGTAGTGTGCTGTCACGAAGTTTGCCGCCTCCTCAGTGATGAATGCCTCAGCCATCGATGCTTCAATTCTACGTTTATTTTTACATTTTTGTCGAAGCGTCTTCTGCATCCTCTCAGTTGGGTAGCACCAACGATTTTGCACGGGCCCCCCCCAATCTTGCCTCGGTCGGGAGATGCAAAATCAAATGTTGCATTGGATTAAAGAAGCCCGGTGGAAAGATCTTCTCTAACTTGCAGATCAACTCCGGCGCCAACTCTTCCATTTCTTCTAGCACGCCAGGCGATAGTTCTTTCGCACAAAGAACACGGAAGAAATAGCTGAGTTCTGCCAGTACTAGCCATTCATCCTCAGGGATGAAGCCACGCAACATCACCGGCATTACCCGCTCAATCCATATGTGCCAATCATGACTCTTGAGACCAAATATCTTCAATTTATCAAGACTGGCTCCCCTCTTTAGATTCGCTGCATACCCATCGGGGAACATCAACTGCATTTTCACCCACAAGATAATTTCCCTCATAGCTGGCCTTCCAAGATTGAACCATGCCTTTGGCTTCGTCCAGTTCTGCTTTCCTTTCGGTTCTTTCATGTTTTGTAACGGCCTATCACATAGCGCCTCCAGATCGACTCTAGCCTTAGTATTATCCTTTGACTTCCCATCTATGCCGAACAATGTACCAAAAAGTGCCTCGGCGATATTCTTCTCAGTGTGCATCACGTCGATGTTGTGTGGGCAAAGGAGGTCTTTGAAGTAAGGCAGATCCCATAAGCATGTTTTGTGAGTCCAGGCGTGCTTAGAATTATACCCCTTGAAGTACCCTGGACGCTCTGGATCTGGCTCGAGAGCGTTTAACTGATCCAGGGTCTGTTGGCCTGTCAATGCAGGTGGTGCAGAGTTTTTGACAACTCTACCTCTGATGAAGTTCTTCTTGTCTTTCCTGAACTTATGGCGAGGATTCAGGAACTGTCTATGCATGTCGAAGCAAGAAAACTTGCGACCGGCCTGAAGCCAACGAAACTCAAGAGCTCCCTTGCATGTGGGGCACGGGAACCTTCCATGCACACACCAGCCAACGAATAGCGCATACGCCGGCAAGTCATGCGTCGAGTACATGTACCAGACACGCATTATGAAGTTCCGTTTGCTATAGGCGTCGTATGTCTTGAACCCATTATCCCAGGCTTCTTGCAATTCGTCCTTAAGCGGCTGCATGTACACATTCATATTTTTCCCCGGATAGTTGGGCCCTGGAATTATCAACGTCAGGAAAATGTTCTTTCTTTGCATAATCTGTCCGGGGGGGAGATTGAGTGGAAAGACAAATACGGGCCAACAACTGTATTGGGCTGCCGTCATACCAAACACACTGAACCCATCCGTGCTGATGCCGACTCGAGGATGCCTCGGATCTGCCGCTTTGTCAGCATGTAATTCATCAAACTTTTTCCACGCAACACCATCCGATGTGTGTACAATCATCAGATTCCCATCTGCATCTAGTTCGGTTCTTTTGCCCGTTTTGTGCCATGTCATCTGTCTGGCCGTCTCTTCGACCATGAAAAGACGTTGAAGTCTTGGTACGATTGGCATATACCGAAGAACACTAACGGGGATTTTGGTCTGTGTCTTCTCACCCATACCGTTGTCTACCACAACATACCTGGAAGACTTGCAAATGGGACAATAGTTCAAGTCCGCATAGTCAAGCCTAAACAAGACACATCCTTTCTCACAGGCATGTATCTTATCATAGGGCATCTTCAGTGCACGGAGGATTTTGTCCGACTGGTACAGGTTTGCAGGCATTACATGGCCTTTGGGTAGAAAGCGTCCAAATACTGTCATCATTGCATCGTAGCATTCTCTGCCCAAGTTGAACTGAGCCTTCAGAGCCATTACTTGTGAGATGGCATCCAACTGACAAAGCTCAGTGTGCTCATGGAGCGGACGTTTTGAAGACTCCAACATTTCATTGAAGGCCTTTGCAGATTCCTCCATCTCCTCGTCCGAATCCCGAGCATCATCGAAGTCTTGCACCATGTTTTCCATCCCGGTACCATGCTCGTCGGTGCGACGACGATCCACCTCAGCTCGGTCACGTTGGGCAGACTCACCATGAAATGTCCACACCGTATAATCGGGCGTAAAACCACTCTTCTGCAGGTGTTTGCCCATTTCAGCCTCTGTCCTCTTTTCCCAATTGCCGCACCGTAAACAGGGGCACCAGGTTTTCCTCTGGCCATTTGCAAATGCGGCTCGCACAAACCCCTTGGTTTTTGTGAACCATTCAGTGCTCCATTTGTTCTGACCAGTGTGACCGGTGTACATCCACGCACGATCACTCATCTTGACTTTCAGAGCTACTAGACACACAACAAATATATATATATAATTCACCATGTATATATTCATCAGTTGATCTACTTTGTCAATTTTATTACGTCCATGCAACCTACACTCTAATAGGTAATGATAGGTCCTAATCCCACCCGAGTATGTTTAGATTGGGTTCATTTTCCCATGCTATGCTCCGGATCCTACGCAAAATTTCGGCAGCACCTCCCCGCTGTTCTCCTGATACACGTCTCTGCAATAAACAGAGAGGATGTGTACCCGGAGAACAACAGGGGAGGCACTGACGAAACTTATGCGTCAGATCCGGAGCAAAGCATATGGGAAAACGAACCCAATCTAAACATACTCGGGCTGTCCATGGATAGCGTTGGACAATTCGAAAGAATCAAGGTTATAAATATGCAAATGCATGCATATTTATAACTATGACGCTTTCGAACGGGAGACACATATTGGTTACGCATACTGATGATTCAAGACACATATATAGCTAGCTATCAAGTTTCATCGGCACGAACACCGGAACAGAGCAAATAATTAACGGGGGAGGAGGACATGTCATTTGTGCTCACCCACGAACGAAGGGGCAGAGCTCGTCAAACGCACGGCGAGGTCGTCGACCACCAAACCTCGCAGCGATGAAACAACTGCACATTTAAATCTACCCGATCAACACAATTATATATGATGTTTTCATAACAAAATCGAAAAATATATGACCTAACTAATAATTCACAAATATATGACCCCATCGGCCTCTGCAAGGCCAAAGAACACCTTTTCGGGAGGTGTCGGGGGTCGGGGTGTCGTGTCGGTGTCGGGGTGCCGTGTCGGGGTCGGGGTGCTGTTTCGGGGTCGGGGGGTCGGGGTGTCGTGTCGGGGTCAGGGGGTTAGGGGGTCGGGTGTCGGGGTGGAGTTGGGGTCGGGCGTCGGGGTGTGGTGTCGGGGTTGGGGGGTCAGGGGGTCAGGGGGTCAGGGGGTCGGGTGTCGGGGTGTCGTGTCAGGGGGTCAGGGGGTCGGGGGGTCGGGTGTCGGGGTGTCGGGGTGTGGTGTCGGAGTCGGGGTGTCGGAGTCAGGGGGTCGGGGTGTCATGTCGGGGTCGAGGTGTGGTGTCGGGGTCGGGGTGTCGGCGGGTGGGGTGGGGCCGGAGGGGTCTTCTTCTTTCTTTCTCTTCTTCTTCTTCTTCTTCTTCTTTCCTTTCTTCTTCTTCTTCTTTCATCTTTTTTCTACTTTTTTACTTCTTTTCGTTTCTTCCTTTCTTCTTCTTCTACTTCTTTTCTTCTTCTTCTTTTTACATCTTTTTTGTACTTCTTTTCTTTTCTTCCTTTCTTCTTCTTCTACTTCTTTTCTTCTTTTTCTTTTTTCATCTTTTTTCTACTTCGTCTCTTTTCTTCTTCTTCTACTTCTTCTACTACTTCTACTTCTTCTCATTCTTTTATAACACTAACACAATCTAGCACTAACAATTAAACAGAAAAAAATGAAAAAAATAGAAGAAAAAAGTTGGTCCCTCACCGGAGCAATGGGACGGTCGGTGGGGCGGTGGCGGGGGGGGGGGCGCCGGGCGGCGGGTGGCGGGGCGACGGGGCGTCGGGGGCGGTGCCGGGGGCAGCGCCGGGCGGCGGGTGGCGGGGCGACGGGGCGTCGGCGGGTGGGGTGGGGGCGGAGGGGTGGGGGCGACGGTGCGGAGGGGGCGACGGGGCGGCGCCGGGCGGCGGGTGGCGGCGGCGGTGGGGTGGGATGTGGTGGCGGGGCGCGTCGGGGAGGAGAGAGGGAGAGAACAGAGAGTAACGGGCGGGGGTAGGGGCCGTTAGTTACTCTCCTCTTTGCCGTCCGCCAATATTTGCCGTCCGCCTTTATGTCTCTTTGCCGTCTGTGGGGCGTTAAGTTTTTTCTAAACGGGCGGGGGGTGGGGGCCACCTCTCTCTTTGCCGTCTGCCAGCGGACGGCAAAGATTCTTTGCCGTCTGCTAGCGGACGGCAAAGAGCTGGCAGATGGCAAAGACCTGTTTTGTCGTCTGCCATTTCTTTGCCGTCTGCTTTTGGGTAGCTGATGGCAAAGAGCTTCTTTGCCGTCAGCTAGCAGACGGCAAAGAGCTGGCAGATGGCAAATTAGCTGATTCCAGTAGTGCAAGGGTGTATTTGTCAAACAGTGTTGCCCCCCATGTTCCCCCACTTTGATTTATGAGGGATGACAATTTCAATCATAGTTAGGCTAATAAATGGAAATTTAGTTTCATATGTTCTCAATGGAGCAACTGGGTAATAATATACAAATGATGGACGGTCAATGGCATGCTAAATAACTAGAATATTTACTGCAATCTGGATATCTTGGCCCTACACGATGCCTTCTGGCTCAATGTCTCCTGTTGCTTCTGCATATTTCCCAACTAATTGTCGAAATCTGAGGAAGGGGAGCAATTTTTGGAGGAATAGTAGAAGGTGGAGCACTTGGCGATGGAAACATATCAACACAACATTACAATGGCCAGGTGGTTTCATGGTGTTGTAGAAGGGGAAGAGTGTTCCATGAAATAAGATGGAAAAAATAAAGCATCCAAATGGTCCTTGATGTTGGAGAAGAGGAAAAAAAAAGGAAGAGTATTCTAGGAAATAAGTACGAACATAACTAAAGCTGGCAAGGAACAAGGAAGAAGATGTGTTGCTGACAAACACATTGATGTTGACGTGGTGTTGGTTGGTTCCAACAAAACGGGTTGGCGAAGAGTCTAGCAATAGGTGATGCAGGGGAGGATGAGAAAGAGAAGAACGACAAGCATCCCTTCTAGTGGTGAATGGTGTGTGGGCTGCAGATGGAGCTTATTAGTGACCAGGGATATGCTCAGGTTGCCACTGGCCTCCCATGTCAATGTGTATATGCATTTTTCATTAGTGTATGTGCCAACGCACAGACATTTAGCTTGTATATGAGAAAACAATAAATGTTTATGGGACCATTGACGTCTTAATAGGATAACAATTTAGAGAAATATTATGGGCATTCATTTTAACACTTTCTTATTTACATATTACCATATTGCAAGATCAAAATGGCGGTAATACTATTATATTACCGCCAATGTTAATTGGCGAAAGTTTCAAATATTGGGACACATCTAGACGCATCGAATGTCCATCACGCGATTACAATATATGAGAAAACAATGAGTGTTCGTGGGACCATTGACGCTTTAATAGGATCAGAATTTGCGGGAACCATGGGGGCTTTAATGAATCATGAATTATGCGGCGAACGACATATGGGAGTTGACGACTATATTTTTTTTGTGGGGTGCAGTTTCCATACATGATGGATCGCCATTTGTGGGCGCTTAATGAATCGCAATTTGCATGGCGGACGTGGGCAGGTGGGCGTTGGCCATGATTTGTTTCCTTTTTGCATCGATGAAGTTTTCATACGCGATGGTGGATCTCCATGCAGTTTTATAGGACAAAGTCAGGATTTGAACTCCAGACTTAAGAGCTCGATAACAACATTCTAAACTGATTGCACCTCTGGCCAAATAGACTGGGACATTATCTGGTACAAATTAAAACTATGATTTTTTTGTATACAAGTGAACCTTATTAGTGGTCAAGCCAGTGGACTTTTTTATTGTGGAGAATGATGAACAAATTTTCGATAGATGTCTGAATTTTTAAAGTATGGTCGCTATACTAGTGCAAAATATGGTGCCCCCACGCCACCAATATGGTGCCCAAAGATAAAATATACTGGTGGCTTGTGGAGCCCTACGCCACCAATAATGGATTGTTAGTGGCATGTCAAATGTTAGAGCGTCATCAATATAATTCCTAAACTAGTGGCGTTGCGGTGTTAGACACACCACCAATGTATTTTCCATCCCAAAAAATGTGAAATCATGGCCACGGCACATATCTAAGGTAAAATTGACCAACAATCAGTTTAACACATTGCCAAACATATATAAAACAACAATAATCTCACAACTTCGTTCATCATTTAGAAACAACTCGGTGTATGTGCAAGGAAACTAGCTAGTTCTAGCGGCAGTAGTGGTCGTTCGGTGGTCTCAGAATCTCGATGAGATTCATATTATGTTTTGATATGCTTCATACTTTCGATGACCTTTTATAATATATCTGATTCTTTTCGCAAAAAAATAGAAACTAGCTAGTTGGTTCATCATCAACACAAACAAACTATTCAGTTTAAGACAGAAGTATCACAAACCGACAACCCAGGCACGCACACTAGTAAAAAAAGGCCCATTTGTCCTGGTTCATAAGGCCCATTTGCCCCGGTTCAAGAACCGGGACAAAAGAGTCGGTACTAAAGCCCAGTGCCTTTAGTCCCGGTTCTTATACGAACCGGGACAAATGGGGCTCCATGTGGCCGCTTTGGCTGGCCCAGGCAGGGGGGCCTTTGGTCCTGGTTGGTAGCACCAACCGGGACCAATAAGCATCCATGCATCAGCAGTTCAAGGGCTGGGGTTTTTTGTTTATTTTTTAAAGCGGGGCGGGTTGGGGTTTTGGGGGTTTTGTAGGGTTAATTTAGGGGTTTCATATATTGTGTTAGTTAGCTAGTAGAGAGAAGTGTCCTCTCTTATCTCCGTGCTTGGTCGACGCTACGTACTATACGTATAGAGAGGACTCGACACGCCAGCTAGTAAGCGAATGAAGGAAACCATTAAGTACACAAGATCGTCATGAACATATACAAAGAGAAGTGATCGACCTCTCTTTCTCCGAGAGATTGGTCGAACAACAAGTTTTCATACATCTATCCGATGCTACTAGCTACATATATACAATATAAGATATCTTACAATCCCTAGCATATGATGTCATCTTCCACATGGTATTCTCCGTCTTTTTCTATGACATGGTCAAGAAAGAATCCTGCCAATTCCTCTTGAATTGCTCGTATGCAATCTTGTGGTAGGAGTTCCTCCCGCGGCTCCCAAAGCAAATTTGGAGAAGGGGTCAATACATATATATGAATGAAACTCAACACAAATGATGGTATTAAAAATTTGTGAATATTATTGCTTACGCACTTCAAAAATCTTTTTTAGAGTAGCCCCGTTAGAGGTCGTCGCGTTGTAGATGTACTCACAGACGTAGTATCCACAATAATTATTCCTGCCTTCCTGCCACAAGCACTTTACGAGAAATAGAGGTCAATCAAACTGATAATCAAGCATTATAAATGGTATTGATAAAACTAGCTAGAATCAATGGGAGATGTGCGGAACTAGCTAGTAGTACTTACTTTCAGGTGTGTAAATCGCAGCTTCTTCCGCAGTCCCGGAGCTTCTGCGGTGAACACTTTCCAAACCCTGCGAGACAAACAAAATAATTATTACTTGATATGAGGAAATGAACAAAGTTGCCGATATGGTGCGATAATGATCGATTGAACTTACTTCTCGAGCATTTCAGTCACGGACGCATACTCCTTGGGATCTTTTCGTCTCGAGTCTAAGACGGTTACTAGTCCCTGCTCAAGCTTAATCTCTAGGAGAATAAAGTGGAAGCTGCGCACGCATGCATAACTCATCAATTACATTACTATAACCTAGAGTAATAAGGGAAACTGAATATGCACAAGACAGTAACACTCACTTGAAGTTGTAAGGAAAGAGTATTTTATCTTTGTTTTGATTTTGAAGCAACGATTTTAGCAAGTTGGCCTAGGCTTCTTGGGCATCATGTTTAACTGTCTATTCATCTATGATATTTGTGTTAATGAACCCAATATCATAGATTTGTCTTTTCTTGCATTCGACGATCTTCAATCTGCATAATATAGTGAGGATAATTATATATACATGCAATGAAAGAGCTGAGCTATGTATAGAGACTTAATTATAGAACTAGTACTTACAGACAGTAGCAAGTGATGATTATTTTATCAAGGGCCTTTTGATTGAAAAACTGGAAGAACTCCTCAAATGGAACAGACAACACATCAATTCCAACGAGGCCGTTCTCCTCTTTACCTCTCAGCGTCAAAATATCCTTCCCAGACTTGCAGGTGTCCATGTACCACTTATGGAATCTTTGCATTGTTGTTAGCATTTTCAAATGACCAGGTTTGACGAGAGGCCGACCGTACCGGTATTTGTGTTCGTCCACCTCCATTGTATCAAAATGTGCAGAGTCGGGTAGGTAATCACCAGGATTGGTATAACCGGGCACCATCCTCGGATCATTAACGGCGATATCGCTAGACACCTTCAGCGGGGGGCACGATTGGTTCGCCTGTTCGGCGAGCTGGGGAATTTTTTCCCACTTCTTCATTCTTGTAACCTTTTGTCACTTGAAGTAGTTCCCGACCGGCGCGCTTCTTGCGCTGCCTTTTTAAGAGCGCCGACATGGTTGTCATCCGGCGGAGACGGTGGTGGTTTCTTCAGGGCATCGATAGTGCGCTTTGCTTTCACCGGATCTATCTTCTCCTCCGAAGGTGGATATTTCTTAGCTCTCTGCGTTTCAAAGAAGTCCCTCACTTGGGCTTGACAGATATCTGCGTTTTCCTTCTCAGTCATCTCGTATGGTAACTTCTATAGAGGCTTGAGAGATGGACCGAATCTGTATTGCCTCCCGCCTCTGGCTGTACTGCTAGACGCTGGAGCGGCCGGAGCGGCGACGGTTGTCTTCCTTTGTTGCTTACGAGGCGGAGAAGGAGGCGGACTGCTACGACGCACCGGAGCGGGCGGAGCGGCGGCGGCTCTCTTCCGCCCTTGCTGACGAGGCGGAGAAGGAGGAGGCTGGGTGCTCGAACGCGCCGGTGCAGGGGAGAAGGAGGCAGAGTGCCGCCACGCGCCAGAGAAGGAGGCGGAGTGCCCTGATCACTCGCCGGAGGAGGAGGAGGAGGCGGAGGCGTCCAGTTCGGAAGGTTGATGAGCTCCTTCCGCCATAGACATAGAGTCTTCAGAGTAGAACCCAGCTGAGTCTCCCCTTCACCGGAAGGGTGGTCAAGCTCGAGCTCCTCAAATCCCTCCATTATTTCATCCACCATCACAGCAGCATATACTTCTAGAATCGGACGACAGTGAAAAGTTGCGTCGGGTTCAGGAGGTGAAACAGAGCCGACAACCGCCTTGACTTTAAAGTTCTGCCATTGCGTCATTAGGTGGCAATCTTGAGACTCCGTGATAGCATCAACGGGGTAGCTAGCAGGAGCCGTGAAGATAAGCTCCGGAAGCAGCTCGGTGGAAGCTGATGAAGCTATGTACCTAGGGTAGGGTCATAGGCCAGACCTAGACACCCTCCCCTAGGACATCACCCTAAAGTCAGAAGGATTCGCATCATCCACTCGACTAGAAGCATTTCACTCGGAAGATCCAATGTAACTCGACCGACGCAGGAAACACTCGACGGACAGAAGGTCTAAAGTCACTCTGCACAGCAACAGTCGGACGTTTCCTCTGTAGACTTAATGGTCATTTATGTCACTTTATTATTGGCGTTACCAGAAACGCCCCACCTTTATGTACCTTAAACCCTGTGAAACTGAGGGCGGGAGGGGTCTGGCGAACTCTATATAAGCCACCCCCTCCTCAGGGACCAGGGTTCGCACCCCCTGTAACTCCACACACATATAATCTAGTCGACCGCCTCCGGGCACCAAGACGTAGGGTTATTACTTCCACCGTGAAGGGCCTGAACTCGTAAACCTTATGTGTACAACTTCGCCATAGCTAGGGTCTTGCCTCCTCATACCTACCCCCATTCTACTGTCAGCCTTAGAACCACGACGGTTGGCGCCCAGCGTGGGGCAGGTGTCTTAGCGACTTTTTGGTGAAATTACGATTTTTTCGATTCCCATCATCATGGTTTCTGGCGGTGGCTTGGCTGAGGGCCGCGAGATCTGTCTCGGCGCGCTCGTCTTTGTTGCCGACGACTCCGCCTGGCTTCAGGAAGCTCCCCTCGACGTCGAGACGCTCCCGGTCCGCGGGGCGACGCACTTTCGCGCGTGCGTCCACGGCGTCCTTCTCCGGCAGCCGTCGACCCAGTATCAGTCGGCTCATGTGGTGTCCTCGCTCCCCGCTATTCGTCGACGCAAGCGATCCGGTCGGTCGCGGCTTCAGAAGTGGGTGAGACACGTGGTGGCCCGTCAGTCGGCCACCCCACAAGTCGCAGCAATCGAGCCCGATGAAACTCTCTACGGCCTATTCGACCTGTCGACTGGCACCGTCGAGACCGCATCCGAGTGCGATAGCAGCGATCCTGCGGCTGAGGTCTTGATTGTCAACGGACCATGTAGTCCTCCTGGCTTCCCCGCGACGACAACTACGGTGATGGTGGCGGCGATCTGTCATGCATCCATGAGGAGTACCACCCCGAGCCCCTTTCTTCGCAGCAGAGGGAAGAGCTTCGCCGCCGCAACATGGATGCACTCCACACGCCCATCGTTGGAGAAACCCCCGAGGCCCGGGCCTTGAAGGATGCGCGCCTGGCCAACTTGGCTGAGCGCACTCGACTGGAGAACCTTCAGCATGCACTCGACGAGCGTGCTCGGCAGCGGATTCCTGAGTCCAGTCGATGACAGCTTTTTCCACCTCAACCTCAGGTATACCGCACTCCGATTCAAAATCTCACTGTTGTAGCCCGTATAGCAGAGTCAATTCAGCCTTCCCAGTCGGAGGCTGGCAGAGGTTTGATGCAGATCCGGGCCTTACTCCGGGCAGCCGGAGAGCAGAACATAGCAGTATCTTAGTCGCGGAATAGGATTCATAGCAGATCTGTGGTGGCAGACACAGTTCAGTCGGCCCACAGCCCAAGATCGCCCCGCGGCGTGAGGGACGTGGGAATCGGCAGGATCAGTACAGAAACCATGAGCAGTATGATCACCCACTCGGCCGTGATGACCGTTGTCGAGTGCCCACACCTCCTCCGAGGAGTGGATCATATGTGCCTCGGCAACATGATGACAGACGTCCTCAGAGTGGCGAGCGAAGAATACCAGTCGACCCAAGGGAGCCAGGCTTTGATGGGAGATATATTCTCGTTCAAGGTCTGGTTGACAGGAACAGAGCACACAGAGAGGGCCTTGACAGAGATCACCCGACTGGCAGCAGAGTTCATGTTTCAGGTCCAGAATGTTTCAGTAGAGCCATCAGGGTCGCAGTGATTCCTCCCAAGTTCAGGTGGGCGACTGGAGTCAGCAAGTTCACTGGTGAGTCCAAGCCTGACACTTGGCTTCAGGATTACCGAGTGGCTGTACAGATTGGTGGCGACAATGATGAAGTGGCCATGAAGCACCTTCCTCTGATGTTGGAAGGCTCGGCCAGGGCATGGTTGACTCAGTTAGCACCTGGCAGTATATTCAGTTGGGAAGAACTCGCCCGAGTGTTTGTTAGAACTTTTGTGGGTACTTGCAAGCGGCCAGCAGGGTTAACAGAATTGCAACATTGTGTGCAAAAATCGAATGAAACTCTAAGAGATTACATTCAGAGGTGGACCACTTTGCATCACACAGTGGAAAATGTGTCCCAGCATCAACCAGTTTGTGCCTTCAAGGAAGGCGTTAAGTATCGAGAACTAGTTCTGAAATTCGGTCGGACGGGAGATATGTCTCTGACTCGGATGATGGAAATAGCCACTCGGTACGCAAACGGAGAAGAAGAAGATCGACTCCGCAGTGGAAAGGGCAAGCCAGTTGCCCAGGACACCGGAGGGGGCCAAAAACAGAAGCGCAAAGCCGAGCCAGCTGCTCCTGGTGAAGCTTTAGTCGTGGCTCAAGGAAAGTTCAAGGGGAAGCCCAAAGGGCCCTGGACCCCCAAGAAAGTGAAAGATCAAGCCAGAAATGATGTGTTGGATTTGCCATGTCACATTCACACCAAGAAGGATGAATAAGGCAATCTGATTTATCCTAAGCATACCACTCGACAGTGTCGGGTTCTGATCCAGCAGTTCCGAGAGAAACAACCTAGTGATAAGGAAAAAGAGTCAGACAAGGATGAGGACAAAGAGGAAGATGATGGTATTCCCAATGTCAATTCCACCCTAATGATTTTTGCTGATGTTGAGAGCAAAAGCCGACTGAAAGTGATCAACATAGATGTGAATATGGTTGCTCTGGCAATGATAACATATCTGAAGTGGTCGCAAACAGCTATCACATTTGACCAGTCTGATCACCCAGCACGTATAGCCACCCCTGGGAGGCAAGCGTTGGTGGTCAACCTAGTTGTTGGAGGCACTCGACTGACCAAAGTGCTAATGGATGGTGGTAGCGGCCTGAATATCCTTTATGCTAAAACCTTGAAGGGGATGGGCATTCCGATGTCCAAACTTAGTGAGAGCAACATGTGTTGGGGAACGTAGTAATTTCAAAAAATTTCCTACGCACACGCAAGATCATGGTGATGCATAGCAACGAGAGGGGAGAGTGTTGTCCACGTACCCTCGTAGACCGACAGCGGAAGCGTTATCACAACGCGGTTGATGTAGTCGTACGTCTTCATGATTCGACCGATCAAATACCGAACGCACGGCACCTCCGAGTTCAGCACACGTTCAGCTCGATGACGTCCCTCGAACTCCGATCCAGCCGAGTGTTGAGGGAGAGTTTTGTCAGCAAGACGGTGTGGTGACGATGATGATGTTCTACCGACGCAGGGCTTCGCCTAAGCTCCGCAACGATATTATCGAGGTCTAATATGGTGGAGGGGGGCACCGCACACGGCTAAAATATCGTATATCAACTTGTGTGTAGAGGTGCCCCCTGCCCCCGTATATAAAGGAGCAAGGGGGAGGCCGGCTGCCTTGGGCGCGCCAAGGAGAGGGGGGAGTCCTCCTCCTAGTAGGAGTAGGACTCCCCTTTCCTAGTCCAACTAGGAAGAGAGGGGGGGAAGGAAAGAGAGGGAGAGGGAGAGGGAAAGAGGGGCTGCGCCCCCTTCCCCTAGCCCAATTAGGACTCCTCATGGGAGGGGGCGCGCCACCTCCTGGCTGCTGCCCTCTCTCTCCCCTCAAGGCCCACTAAGGCCCAATACTTCCCCGGGGGGTTCCATTAACCCCTCCGGCACTCCAGTTTTATCCGAAACTTCTCCGGAACACTTCCGGTGTCCGAATATAGTCGTCCAATATATCAATCTTTATGTCTCGACCATTTCGAGACTCCTCGTCATGTCTGTGATCACATCCGGGACTCCGAACAACCTTCGGTACATCAAAACATATAAACTCATAATATAACTGTCATCATAACGTTAAGCGTGCGGACCCTACGGGTTCGAGAACTATGTAGACATGACCGAGACACCTCTCCGGTCAATAACCAATAGCGGAACCTGGATGCTCATATTGGTTCCCACATATTCTACGAAGATCTTTATCAGTCAAACCGCATAACAACATACGTTGTTCCCTTTGTCATCGGTATGTTAGTTGCCCGAGATTCGATCGTCGGTTTCTCGATACCTAGTTCAATCTCTTTACCGGCAAGTCTCTTTACTCGTTCCGTAATACATCATCCCGCAACTAACTCATTAGTCACAATGCTTGCAAGGCTTATAGTGTTGTGCATTACCGAGTGGGCCCAGAGATACCTCTCCGACAATCGGAGTGACAAATCCTAATCTCGAAATACGCCAACCCAACAAGTACCTTTGGAGACACCTGTAGATCACCTTTATAATCACCCATTTACGTTGTGACGTTTGGTAGCACACAAAGTGTTCCTCCGGTAAACGGGAGTTGCATAACCTCATAGTCATAGGAACATGTATAAGTCATGAAAAAAGCAATAGCAACATACTAAACGATCGGGTGCTAAGCTAACGGAATGGGTCAAGTCAATCACATCATTCTCCTAATGAGGTGATCCCGTTAATCAAATGACAACTCATGTCTATGGCTAGGAAACATAACCATCTTTGATTAATGAGCTAGTCAAGTAGAGGCATACTAGTGACACACTGTTTGTCTATGTATTCACACATGTATTATGTTTCCGGTTAATACAATTCTAGCATGAATAATAAACATTTATCATGATATAAGGAAATAGATAATGCTTTATTATTGCCTCTAGGGCATATTTCCTTCAACATGAGCTTTCACGGCGTCATCCCTGGCAAGAAGGCTGAATCACTCGGCCAGATAACCCTTGACGTGGTTTTCGGTGATTCAAAGAATTACCTTAAGGAAAAGTTGACATTTGAAGTAGTGGATTTCCAGAGTGCTTATCATACTATTTTGGGAAGGCTTGCATACGCACGTTTTATGGCTCGACCATGTTACGTGTATCTCAAATTGAAAATGCCTGGTCCCAGAGGTGTGATCACGGTCACTGGCAATCGGCAGATGAATGCTTCCAGAAGGGTTCTAAAATTGCCGATGCACAAATGACAACAGTTGAAATGCAAGACTATCAAAAGAATGCAGATCCGAGTGATTTGCTGTGAGCCAAGAAGCCTGCCACATATTCTGCGTTTCAGTCGTCCGGTGAAACAAAGCCGATTCATATTCACCCGACCGATCCTAATGCTGCTCCTACTCATATGTCAACATCACTCGACAGCAAATAGGAAGAAGCGCTCATCCAGTTCCTCCGTGAGAACTGGGACATCTTTGAATGGAAACCTTCGGACATGTCGGGTGCACCCAGGGGACTGGCTTAGCACCGTTTGTCAGTCGACCCGAAATTGAAACCAGTCAAGGAACATCTTCGACGGTCAGCCGTACAGAAGAGAAAGACGATTGGTGAAGAAGTGGCTCGGCTCCTGGCAGCAGAGTTCATCCTAGAGATTTACCACTCTGAGTGGCTCGCCAATGTTGTCATGGTCACCAAGAAGAAAGACTCACTTCGCATGTGCATTGACTTCAAGCATATCAATCGGGCCTGCCCGAAAGATCATTTTCCTCTCCCCCACATAGACCAAATCGTCAACTCGACTGCGGGGTGTGAGTGTTTGTCTTTTCTGGACGCCTATTCCAGGTATCATCAGATCCGACTGTATGGACCCGATGAGATGAAAACAACCTTCATCACTCCATTCGGGTGCTTTTGTTATGTCACTATGCCATTCGGTCTCAAGAACGCTGGTGCCACATTTATGAGGATGATTAAGAAGTGTTTGCTCACTCAAATCTGTCGGAATGTGGAAGCATATATGGATGACATTGTGGTCAAGTCACGTAAAGGTTCTGACCTGTTGACTGACCTCGCAGAAACCTTTGCCAACCTAAGAAGGTATCATATCAAGCTTAATCCGTCAAAATGCACATTCGGAGTTCCTACCGGAAAGTTACTCGGTTTCCTTGTTTCCGAACGAGGGATCGACGCAAACCCAGAGAAAGTTGGTGCCATACTCCGGATGAAGCGCCCTGTGCGTGTGCATGATGTCCAGAAGCTTACTGGTTGTTTGGCCGCCCTGAGTCGATTCATCTCTCGCCTCAGTGAAAAGGCATTGCCTCTTTACCGACTGATGAATAAATCCGATAAGTTCGAGTGGACTCCCGAAGCTGACGCAGCGTTTGCAGAGCTCAGAGCCCTGCTTTCCACCCAGTCGGTGCTAGCTGCCCTAATCAGCAAAGAGCCTTTACTGCTTTATATTGCAGCCACTGGACAAGTTGTCAGTACAGTACTCACGGTCGAGCGGGAAGAAGATGGAAAATTTTACAAAGTTCAGTGCCCAGTGTATTATATTTCTGAAGTCTTGACTCCATCCAAGCAGAGATATCCGCATTATCAGAAGCTTGTTTATGGAATTTACATGACCACGAAGAAGGTTGCACACTATTTCTCAGATCATTCCATTACAATTGTCAGCGATGCACCATTGTCTGAAATTCTAAACAACAGAGATGCAACTGGTCGAGTGGCAAAATGGGCGATTGAACTCCTTCCATTAGATATCAAGTTTGAGGCAAAGAAAGCTATCAAGTCCCAAGCAATCGCAAACTTCCTCGCCGAGTGGGTCGAGCAACAACTGACGACTCAGATTCACTCGGAGCATTGGACCATGTTCTTTGACGGATCCAAGATGCTGAATGGTTCCGGTGCTGGGGTGGTATTGGTATCCCCCCAAGGTGGCAAGCTCAGCTATGTTCTCCAGATTTATTTTGATTCCTCCAACAATGAAGCTGAATATGAAGCACTTCTGTACGGGTTGCGTATGGCCATTTCACTTGGCGTCCCTCGCCTCATGGTCTACGGCGACTCAAATTTGGTGGTTAATCAAGTAATGAAAGAGTGGGACGTCAGAAGCCCGACCATGAATGGTTATTGCAACGCAGTAGGAAAATTGGAAAAGAAGTTTGAGGGGTTAGAGCTTCACCATATACCCCAACTGAAAAACCAAGCTGCTAATGACTTGGCAAAGATAGGTTCCAAGAGAGAGGCCATTCCCAGCAATGTGTTTTTAGAACATATTCACACACCTTTAGTTCAGGAAGATCCTTTCACTGAAGAGCCCCCACATCCTAAGAGTGCCACAGATCCGACTAAAGTCGAAGTCCCAGCCGTGGTCGACTTGATCATGGAGGTTTTGGTCGTCATTCCCGATTGGACAGTGCCATACATTGCATACATTCTTAGGAAAGAACTCCCAGAGGATGAAGAAGAGGCTCGACAGATCGTCCGTCGATCGAAAGCCTTTACTGTGGTAAGAGGACAGCTGTTCAGAGAAAGTGTAACTGGGGTCAGCCAGAAATGTATCACGCCAGAAGAAGGCCGAATGATCCTCAATGATATTCACTTGGGGACCTATGGTCACCATGCGTCCTCTCGGACCATCGTGGCCAAAGCATACCGAGCCGGATTTTACTGGCCACATGCCAATGAGATGGCGAAGGAAATAGTAGACAAATGTGAAGGCTGTCAGTTCTACTCCAACATGTCCCACAAACCCGCATCAGCCTTGAAAACCATTCCACTCATCTGGCCATTCGCTGTCTGGGGATTAGATATGGTTGGGCCCCTGAGGACTGGCAGAAGTGGTTTCACCCATGTGCTTGTGGCAGTCGACAAGTTCATCAAATGGATTGAGGCTAAGCCCATCAAGAATCTTGAAGCCAGTACTGCTGTCAGCTTCATCAGAGAATTAACGTTCACATATGGTGTTCCGCACAGCATCATCACTGACAATGGGTCGAACTTTGATTCTGATGAGTTCAGAGCCTTCTGCGCTTCCCAAGGCACTCGAGTCGATTATGCTTCAGTCGCCCATCCCCAGTCGAATGGACAATCTGAAAGAGCAAACGTATTGTTTCTCAAAGGACTGAAACCCCGGTTGATGCGTGACCTCAAGCATGCAGCTGGCGCCTGGGTCGATGAACTTCCATCAGTGATTTGGGGATTGAGGACAACTCCCAATCGGTCGACTGGCCGAACTCCATTCTTCTTAGTCTATGGGGCTGAAGCTGTACTTCCGAGTGACTTGATTCACAATGCACCCCGAGTCGAACTTTTCTCAGAAGATGAAGCGGAACAAGCTCGACAAGATGCAGTTGATCTCCTTGAGGAGGAAAGAGAGATGGCCCTGGTCCGTTCGACCATTTATCAGCAAGACCTGCGTCGATTCCACGCCAGAAACGTGAGGGGTCGAGCATTTCAAGAGGGAGACTTGGTTCTTCGAGTGGATCGGCATAAACCACACAAGCTCGCTCCTGCTTGGGAAGCCCCTTCATTGTCACCAAAGTGCTCCATAACGGAGCATACCACCTCTACAATGTCGAGCACAATAAAGATGAGCCACGCGCTTGGAATGCGGAGCTGCTCCGCCCCTTTTACACTTAAGCATTCAGACCATGGAGATGTAATAAGAAATACCGTCTAGTTTGATTATCAAAGACACAGTTTTACAGTCTCCTAAATGATTGTTGTTCCTTTCTTATATGTTCTAAATCCCCCAGTGGGTGTCTTAGATGCGAATCCGCTTCGCCTAAGTTTCAAAAAAGAAAATCCTGCCGAGTGAATGCAAGCCTCTCACTCGGAGGCTTAGCTGCGAATCCGTTTCGCCTAAGTTTGAAAAATCCTACCGAGTGGTGAGCAACCCTCTCACTCGGGGGCTTAGCTGCAGTCCAGTACTCGCCTAAGTTTGAAAAATCCCGCCGAGTGGTGAGCAACCCTCTCACTGGGGGGCTTAGCTGCAGTCCAGTAGTCGCCTAAGTTTGAAAAATCCCACCGAGTGGTGAGCAACCCTCTCACTCGGGGGCTTAGATGCAGTCCAGTACTCGCCTAAGTTTGAAAATCCCACCGAGTGGTGAGCAACCCTCTGACTCAGGGGCTTAGCTGCAGTCCAGTACTCGCCTAAGTTTGAAAAATCCTACCGAGTGGTGAGCAACCCTCTCACTCGGGGGCTTAGCTGCAGTCCAATACTCGTCTAACATTGAACAATCCTACCGAGTGGTGAGCAACCCTCTCACTCGGGGGCTTAGCTGCAGTCCAGTACTCGCCTAAGTTTGAAAAATCCCACCGAGTGGTGAGCTACCCTGTCACTCGGGGGCTTAGCTACAGTCCAGTACTCGCCTAAGTTTGAAAAATCCCACAGACTGGTGAGAAACCCTCTCACTCGGGGGCTTAGCTGCAGTCCAGTACTCACCTAAGTTTGAAAAATCCCACCGAGTGGTGAGAAACCCTCTCACTCGGGGGCTTAGCTGCAGTCCAGTACTCGCCTAAGTTTGAAAAATCCCACCGAGTGGTGAGCAACCCTCTCACTCGGGGGCTTAGCTGCAGTCCAATACTCGTCTAACATTGAACAATCCTACCGAGTGGTGAGCAACCCTCTCACTCGGGGGCTTAGCTGCAGTCCAGTACTCGCCTAAGTTTGAAAAATCCTACCGAGTGGTGAGCAACCCTCTCACTCGGGGGCTTAGCTGCAGTCCAATACTCGTCTAACATTGAACAATCCTACCGAGTGGTGAGCAACCCTCTCACTCGGGGGCTTAGCTGCAGTCCAGTACTCGCCTAAGTTTGAAAAATCCCACCGAGTGGTGAGCTACCCTGTCACTCGGGGGCTTAGCTACAGTCCAGTACTCGCCTAAGTTTGAAAAATCCCACAGACTGGTGAGAAACCCTCTCACTCGGGGGCTTAGCTGCAGTCCAGTACTCACCTAAGTTTGAAAAATCCCACCGAGTGGTGAGAAACCCTCTCACTCGGGGGCTTAGCTGCAGTCCAGTACTCGCCTAAGTTTGAAAAATCCCACCGAGTGGTGAGCAACCCTCTCACTCGGGGGCTTAGCTGCAGTCCAGTACTCGCCTAAGTTTGAAAAATCCCACAGACTGGTGAGCAACCCTCTCACTCGGGGGCTTACCTGTAGTCCAGTACTCGCCTAAGTTTGAAAAATCCCACCGAGTGGTGAGCAACCCTCTCACTCGGGGGCTTAGCTGTAGTCCAGTACTCGCCTAAGTTTGAAAAATCCCACCGAGTGGTGAGCAACCCTCTCACTCGGGGGCTTAGCTACAGTCCAGTACTCGCCTAAGTTTGAAAAATCCCATAGACTGGTGAGAAACCCTCTCACTCAGGGGCTTAGCTGCAGTCCAGTACTCGCCTAAGTTTGAAAAATCCCACCGAGTGGTGAGCAACCCTCTCACTCAGGGGCTTAGCTGCAGTCCAGTACTCGCCTAAGTTTGAAAAATCCCACCGAGTGGTGAGCAACCCTCTCACTCGGGGGCTTAGCTGCAGTCCAGTACTCGCCTAAGTTTGAAAAATCCCACTGAGTGGTGAGAAACCCTCTCACTCGGGGGCTTAGCTATAGTCCAGTACCCGCCTAAGTTTGAAAAATCCCACCGAGTGGTGAGCAACCCTCTCACTCGGGGGCTTAGATGCAGTCCAGTACTCGCCTAAGTTTGAAAAATCCCACCGATTGGTGAGCAACCCTCTCACTCGGGGGCTTAGCTGCAGTCCAGTACTCGCCTAAGTTTGAAAAATCCCACAGACTGGTGAGCAACCCTCTCACTCGGGGGCTTAGCTGCAGTCCAGTACTCGCCTAAGTTTGAAAAATCCCACCGAGTGGTGAGCATCCCTCTCACTCGGGGGCTTAGCTGCAGTCCAGTACTCGCCTAAGTTTGAAAAATCCCACCGAGTGGTGAGCAACCCTCTCACTCGGGGGCTTAGCTGCAGTCCAGTACTCGCCTAAGTTTGAAAAATCCTACCGAGTGGTGAGCAACCCTCTCACTCGGGGGCTTAGCTGCAGTCCAGTACTCGCCTAAGTTTGAAAAATCCTACCGAGTGGTGAGCAACCCTCTCACTCGGGGGCTTAGCTGCAGTCCAGTACTCGCCTAAGTTTGAAAATCCTACCGAGTGGTGAGCAACCCTCTCACTCGGGGCTTAGCTGCAGTCCAGTACTCGCCTAAGTTTGAAAAATCCTACCGAGTGGTGAGCAACCCTCTCACTCGGGGGCTTAGCTGCAGTCCAGTACTCGCCTAAGTTTGAACAATCCTACCGAGTGGTGAGCAACCCTCTCACTCGGGGGCTTAGCTGCAGTCCAGTACTCGCCTAAGTTTGAAAAAATCCTACCGAGTGGTGAGCAACCCTCTCACTCGGGGGCTTAGCTACAGTCCAGTACTCGCCTAAGTTTGAAAAATCCCACAGACTGGTGAGAAACCCTCTCACTCGGGGGCTTAGCTGCAGTCCAGTACTCACCTAAGTTTGAAAAATCCCACCGAGTGGTGAGAAACCCTCTCACTCGGGGGCTTAGCTGCAGTCCAGTACTCGCCTAAGTTTGAAAAATCCCACCGAGTGGTGAGCAACCCTCTCACTCGGGGGCTTAGCTGCAGTACAGTACTCGCCTAAGTTTGAAAAATCCCACAGACTGGTGAGCAACCCTCTCACTCGGGGGCTTACCTGTAGTCCAGTACTCGCCTAAGTTTGAAAAATCCCACCGAGTGGTGAGCAACCCTCTCACTCGGGGGCTTAGCTGTAGTCCAGTACTCGCCTAAGTTTGAAAAATCCCACCGAGTGGTGAGCTACCCTCTCACTCGGGGGCTTAGCTACAGTCCAGTACTCGCCTAAGTTTGAAAAATCCCATAGACTGGTGAGAAACCCTCTCACTCGGGGGCTTAGCTGCAGTCCAGTACTCGCCTAAGTTTGAAAAATCCCACCGAGTGGTGAGCAACCCTCTCACTGAGGGGCTTAGCTGCAGTCCAGTACTCGCCTAAGTTTGAAAAATCCCACCGAGTGGTGAGCAACCCTCTCACTCGGGGGCTTAGCTGCAGTCCAGTACTCGCCTAAGTTTGAAAAATCCCACTGAGTGGTGAGAAACCCTCTCACTCGGGGGCTTAGCTATAGTCCAGTACCCGCCTAAGTTTGAAAAATCCCACCGAGTGGTGAGCAACCCTCTCACTCGGGGGCTTAGATGCAGTCCAGTACTCGCCTAAGTTTGAAAAATCCCACAGACTGGTGAGCAACCCTCCACTCGGGGGCTTACCTGTAGTCCAGTACTCGCCTAAGTTTGAAAATTCCACCGAGTGGTGAGCAACCCTCTCACTCGGGGGCTTAGCTGTAGTCCAGTACTCGCCTAAGTTTTAAAAATCCCACCGAGTGGTGAGCTACCCTCTCACTCGGGGGCTTAGCTACAGTCCAGTACTCGCCTAAGTTTGAAAAATCCATACGACTGGTGAGAAACCCTCTCACTCAGGGGCTTAGCTGCAGTCCAGTACTCGCCTAAGTTTGAAAAATCCTACCGAGTGGTGAGCAACCCTCTCACTCAGGGGCTTAGCTGCAGTCCAGTACTCGCCTAAGTTTGAAAAATCCCACCGAGTGGTGAGCAACCCTCTCACTCGGGGGCTTAGCTGCAGTCCAGTACTCGCCTAAGTTTGAAAAATCCTACTGAGTGGTGAGAAACCCTCTCACTCGGGGGCTTAGCTATAGTCCAGTACCCGCCTAAGTTTGAAAAATCCCACCGAGTGGTGAGCAACCCTCTCACTCGGGGGCTTAGATGCAGTCCAGTACTCGCCTTAAGTTTGAAAAATCCCACCGATTGGTGAGCAACCCTCTCACTCGGGGGCTTAGCTGCAGTCCAGTACTCGCCTAAGTTTGAAAAATCCGACAGACTGGTGAGCAACCCTCTCACTCGGGGGCTTAGCTGCAGTCCAGTACTCGCCTAAGTTTGAAAAATCCTACCGAGTGGTGAGCAACCCTCTCACTCGGGGGCTTAGCTGCAGTCCAGTACTCGCCTAAGTTTGAAAAATCCTACCGAGTGGTGAGCAACCCTCTCACTCGGGGGCTTAGCTGCAGTCCAGTACTCGCCTAAGTTTGAAAAATCCTACCGAGTGGTGAGCAACCCTCTCACTCGGGGGCTTAGCTGCAGTCCAGTACTCGCCTAAGTTTGAAAAATCCTACCGAGTGGTGAGCAACCCTCCCACTCGGGGGCTTAGCTGCAGTCCAGTACTCGCCTAAGTTTGAAAAATCCTACCGAGTGGTGAGCAACCCTCCCACTCGGGGGCTTAGCTGCAGTCCAGTACTCGCCTAAGTTTGAAAAATCCTACCGAGTGGTGAGCAACCCTCTCACTCGGGGGCTTAGCTGCAGTCCAGTACTCGCCTAAGTTTGAAAATCCTACCGAGTGGTGAGCAACCCTCTCACTCGGGGGCTTAGCTGCAGTCCAGTACTCGCCTAAGTTTTGAAAAATCCCACCGAGTGGTGAGCTACCCTCTCACTCGGGGGCTTAGCTACAGTCCAGTACTCGCCTAAGTTTGAAAAATCCCACAGACTGGTGAGAAACCCTCTCACTCGGGGGCTTAGCTGCAGTCCAGTACTCGCCTAAGTTTGAAAAATCCCACTGAGTGGTGAGAAACCCTCTCACTCGGGGGCTTAGCTATAGTCCAGTACCCGCCTAAGTTTGAAAAAATCCCACCGAGTGGTGAGCAACCCTCTCACTCGGGGCTTAGATGCAGTCCAGTACCCGCCTAAGTTTGAAAAATCCCACAGACTGGTGAGCAACCCTCTCACTCGGGGCTTACCTGTAGTCCAGTACTCGCCTAAGTTTGAAAAATCCCACCGAGTGGTGAGCAACCCTCTCACTCGGGGGCTTAGCTGTAGTCCAGTACTCGCCTAAGTTTGAAAAATCCCACCGAGTGGTGAGCTACCCTCTCACTCGGGGGCTTAGCTACAGTCCAGTACTCGCCTAAGTTTGAAAAATCCCATAGACTGGTGAGAAACCCTCTCACTTCGGGGGCTTAGCTGCAGTCCAGTACTCGCCTAAGTTTGAAAAATCCCACCGAGTGGTGAGCAACCCTCTCACTCAGGGGCTTAGCTGCAGTCCAGTACTCGCCTAAGTTTGAAAAATCCCACTGAGTGGTGAGAAACCCTCTCACTCGGGGGCTTAGCTATAGTCCAGTACCCGCCTAAGTTTGAAAAATCCCACCGAGTGGTGAGCAACCCTCTCACTCGGGGGCTTAGATGCAGTCCAGTACTCGCCTAAGTTTGAAAAATCCCACAGACTGGTGAGCAACCCTCTCACTCGGGGGCTTACCTGTAGTCCAGTACTCGCCTAAGTTTGAAAAATCCCACAGACTGGTGAGAAACCCTCTCACTCGGGGGCTTAGCTGCAGTCCAGTACTCGCCTAAGTTTGAAAAATCCCACTGAGTGGTGAGAAACCCTCTCACTCGGGGGCTTAGCTATAGTCCAGTACCCGCCTAAGTTTGAAAAATCCCACCGAGTGGTGA
The DNA here is from genome assembly GCF_018294505.1 of Triticum aestivum. Lineage (NCBI taxonomy): Eukaryota > Viridiplantae > Streptophyta > Magnoliopsida > Poales > Poaceae > Triticum > Triticum aestivum. The sequence continues at coordinate 58,107,398 of NC_057814.1, read as the reverse complement.
GCAACCCTCTCACTCGGGGGCTTAGATGCAGTCCAGTACTCGCCTAAGTTTGAAAAATCCCACAGACTGGTGAGCAACCCTCTCACTCGGGGGCTTACCTGTAGTCCAGTACTCGCCTAAGTTTGAAAATCCCACCGAGTGGTGAGCAACCCTCTCACTCGGGGGCTTAGCTGTAGTCCAGTACTCGCCTAAGTTTGAAAAATCCCACCGAGTGGTGAGCTACCCTCTCACTCGGGGGCTTAGCTACAGTCCAGTACTCGCCTAAGTTTGAAAAATCCCATAGACTGGTGAGAAACCCTCTCACTCGGGGGCTTAGCTGCAGTCCAGTACTCGCCTAAGTTTGAAAAATCCCACCGAGTGGTGAGCAACCCTCTCACTCAGGGGCTTAGCTGCAGTCCAGTACTCGCCTAAGTTTGAAAAATCCCACCGAGTGGTGAGCAACCCTCTCACTCGGGGGCTTAGCTGCAGTCCAGTACTCGCCTAAGTTTGAAAAATCCTACTGAGTGGTGAGAAACCCTCTCACTCGGGGGCTTAGCTATAGTCCAGTACTCGCCTAAGTTTGAAAAATCCTACCGAGTGGTGAGCAACCCTCTCACTCGGGGGCTTAGCTGCAGTCCAGTACTCGCCTAAGTTTGAAAAATCCCACCGATTGGTGAGCAACCCTCTCACTCGGGGGCTTAGCTGCAGTCCAGTACTCGCCTAAGTTTGAAAAATCCCACAGAGTGGTGAGCAACCCTCTCACTCGGGGGCTTAGCTGCAGTCCAGTACTCGCCTAAGTTTGAAAAATCCTACCGAGTGGTGAGCAACCCTCTCACTCGGGGGCTTAGCTGCAGTCCAGTACTCGCCTAAGTTTGAAAAATCCTACCGAGTGGTGAGCAACCCTCTCACTCGGGGGCTTAGCTGCAGTCCAGTACTCGCCTAAGTTTGAAAAATCCTACCGAGTGGTGAGCAACCCTCTCACTGGGGGGCTTAGCTGCAGTCCAGTAGTCGCCTAAGTTTGAAAAATCCCACCGAGTGGTGAGCAACCCTCTCACTCGGGGGCTTAGATGCAGTCCAGTACTCGCCTAAGTTGGAAAATCCCACCGAGTGCTGAGCAACCCTCTGACTCAGGGGCTTAGCTGCAGTCCAGTACTCGCCTAAGTTTGAAAAATCCTACCGAGTGGTGAGCAACCCTCTCACTCGGAGGCTTAGCTGCAGTCCAGTACTCGTCTAAGTTTGAACAATCCTACCGATCGGTGAGCAACCCTCTCACTCGGGGGCTTAGCTGCAGTCTAGTACTCGCCTAAGTTTGAAAAATCCACCGAGTGGTGAGCTACCCTCTCACTCGGGGGCTTAGCTACAGTCCAGTACTCGCCTAAGTTTGAAAAATCCCACAGACTGGTGAGAAACCCTCTCACTCGGGGGCTTAGCTGCAGTCCAGTACTCACCTAAGTTTGAAAAATCCCACCGAGTGGTGAGCAACCCTCTCACTCGGGGGCTTAGCTGCAGTCCAGTACTCGCCTAAGTTTGAAAAATCCTACCGAGTGGTGAGCAACCCTCTCACTCGGGGGCTTAGCTGCAGTCCAGTACTCGCCTAAGTTTGAAAAATCCTACCGAGTGGTGAGCAACCCTCTCACTCGGGGGCTTAGCTGCAGTCCAGTACTCGCCTAAGTTTGAAAAATCCTACCGAGTGGTGAGCAACCCTCTCACTCGGGGGCTTAGCTGCAGTCCAGTACTCGCCTAAGTTTGAAAAATCCTACCGAGTGGTGAGCAACCCTCTCACTCGGGGGCTTAGCTGCAGTCCAGTACTCGCCTAAGTTTGAAAAATCCTACCGAGTGGTGAGCAACCCTCTCACTCGGGGGCTTAGCTGCAGTCCAGTACTCGCCTAAGTTTGAAAAATCCTACCGAGTGGTGAGCAACCCTCTCACTCGGGGGCTTAGCTGCAGTCCAGTACTCGCCTAAGTTTGAAAAATCCTACCGAGTGGTGAGCAACCCTCTCACTCGGGGGCTTAGCTGCAGTCCAGTACTCGCCTAAGTTTGAAAAATCCCACTGAGTGGTGAGAAACCCTCTCACTCGGGGGCTTAGCTATAGTCCAGTACCCGCCTAAGTTTGAAAAATCCCACCGAGTGGTGAGCAACCCTCTCACTCGGGGGCTTAGATGCAGTCCAGTACTCGCCTAAGTTTGAAAATCCCACAGACTGGTGAGCAACCCTCTCACTCGGGGGCTTAGCTGCAGTCCAGTACTCGCCTAAGTTTGAAAAATCCCACAGACTGGTGAGCAACCCTCTCACTCGGGGGCTTAGCTGCAGTCCAGTACTCGCCTAAGTTTGAAAAATCCCACCGAGTGGTGAGCAACCCTCTCACTCGGGGGCTTAGCTGCAGTCCAGTACTCGCCTAAGTTTGAAAAATCCCACTGAGTGGTGAGAAACCCTCTCACTCGGGGGCTTAGCTATAGTCCAGTACCCGCCTAAGTTTGAAAAATCCCACCGAGTGGTGAGCAACCCTCTCACTCGGGGGCTTAGATGCAGTCCAGTACTCGCCTAAGTTTGAAAAATCCCACAGACTGGTGAGCAACCCTCTCACTCGGGGCTTAGCTGCAGTCCAGTACTCGCCTAAGTTTGAAAAATCCCACAGACTGGTGAGCAACCCTCTCACTCGGGGGCTTAGCTGCAGTCCAGTACTCGCCTAAGTTTGAAAAATCCCACCGAGTGGTGAGCAACCCTCTCACTCGGGGGCTTAGCTGCAGTCCAGTACTCGCCTAAGTTTGAAAAATCCTACCGAGTGGTGAGCAACCCTCTCACTCGGGGGCTTAGCTGCAGTCCAGTACTCGCCTAAGTTTGAAAAATCCCGCCGAGTGGTGAGCAACCCTCTCACTGGGGGGCTTAGCTGCAGTCCAGTAGTCGCCTAAGTTTGAAAAATCCCACCGAGTGGTGAGCAACCCACTCACTCGGGGGCTTAGATGCAGTCCAGTACTCGCCTAAGTTTGGAAATCCCACCGAGTGGTGAGCAACCCTCTGACTCAGGGGCTTAGCTGCAGTCCAGTACTCGCCTAAGTTTGAAAAATCCTACCGAGTGGTGAGCAACCCTCTCACTCGGGGGCTTAGCTGCAGTCCAGTACTCGTCTAAGTTTGAACAATCCTACCGAGTGGTGAGCAACCCTCTCACTCGGGGGCTTAGCTGCAGTCCAGTACTCGCCTAAGTTTGAAAAATCCCACCGAGTGGTGAGCTACCCTCTCACTCGGGGGCTTAGCTACAGTCCAGTACTCGCCTAAGTTTGAAAAATCCCACAGACTGGTGAGCAACCCTCTCACTCGGGGGCTTACCTGTAGTCCAGTACTCGCCTAAGTTTGAAAAATCCCACCGAGTGGTGAGCAACCCTCTCACCCGGGGGCTTAGCTGTAGTCCAGTACTCGCCTAAGTTTGAAAAATCCCACCGAGTGGTGAGCTACCCTCTCACTCGGGGCTTAGCTACAGTCCAGTACTCGCCTAAGTTTGAAAAATCCCATAGACTGGTGAGAAACCCTCTCACTCGGGGGCTTAGCTGCAGTCCAGTACTCGCCTAAGTTTGAAAAACCCACCGAGTGGTGAGCAACCCTCTCACTCAGGGGCTTAGCTGCAGTCCAGTACTCGCCCAAGTTTGAAAAATCCCACCGAGTGGTGAGCAACCCTCTCACTCGGGGGCTTAGCTGCAGTCCAGTACTCGCCTAAGTTTGAAAAATCCCACCGAGTGGTGAGAAACCCTCTCACTCGGGGGCTTAGCTATAGTCCAGTACCCGCCTAAGTTTGAAAAATCCCACCGAGTGGTGAGCAACCCTCTCACTCGGGGGCTTAGATGCAGTCCAGTACTCGCCTAAGTTTGAAAAATCCCACCGATTGGTGAGCAACCCTCTCACTCGGGGGCTTAGCTGCAGTCCAGTACTCGCCTAAGTTTGAAAAATCCCACAGACTGGTGAGCAACCCTCTCACTCGGGGGCTTAGCTGCAGTCCAGTACTCGCCTAAGTTTGAAAAATCCCACCGAGTGGTGAGCAACCCTCTCACTCGGGGGCTTAGCTGCAGTCCAGTACTCGCCTAAGTTTGAAAAATCCCACCGAGTGGTGAGCTACCCTCTCACTCGGGGGCTTAGCTACAGTCCAGTACTCGCCTAAGTTTGAAAAATCCCACAGACTGGTGAGAAACCCTCTCACTCGGGGGCTTAGCTGCAGTCCAGTATTCGCCTAAGTTTGAAAAATCCCACCGAGTGGTGAGCAACCCTCTCACTCGGGGGCTTAGCTGCAGTCTAGTACTCGCCTAAGTTTGAAAAATCCCACCGAGTGGTGAGCTACCCTCTCACTCGGGGGCTTAGCTACAGTCCAGTACTCGCCTAAGTTTGAAAAATCCCACCGAGTGGTGAGCAACCCTCTCACCCGGGGGCTTAGCTGTAGTCCAGTACTCGCCTAAGTTTGAAAAATCCCACCGAGTGGTGAGCTACCCTCTCACTCGGGGGCTTAGCTACAGTCCAGTACTCGCCTAAGTTTGAAAAATCCCACAGACTGGTGAGCAACCCTCTCACTCGGGGGCTTACCTGTAGTCCAGTACTCGCCTAAGTTTGAAAAATCCCACCGAGTGGTGAGCAACCCTCTCACCCGGGGGCTTAGCTGTAGTCCAGTACTCGCCTAAGTTTGAAAAATCCCACCGAGTGGTGAGCTACCCTCTCACTCGGGGGCTTAGCTACAGTCCAGTACTCGCCTAAGTTTGAAAAATCCCATAGACTGGTGAGAAACCCTCTCACTCGGGGGCTTAGCTGCAGTCCAGTACTCGCCTAAGTTTGAAAAACCCACCGAGTGGTGAGCAACCCTCTCACTCAGGGGCTTAGCTGCAGTCCAGTACTCGCCCAAGTTTGAAAAATCCCACCGAGTGGTGAGCAACCCTCTCACTCGGGGGCTTAGCTGCAGTCCAGTACTCGCCTAAGTTTGAAAAATCCCACCGAGTGGTGAGAAACCCTCTCACTCGGGGGCTTAGCTATAGTCCAGTACCCGCCTAAGTTTGAAAAATCCCACCGAGTGGTGAGCAACCCTCTCACTCGGGGGCTTAGATGCAGTCCAGTACTCGCCTAAGTTTGAAAAATCCCACCGATTGGTGAGCAACCCTCTCACTCGGGGGCTTAGCTGCAGTCCAGTACTCGCCTAAGTTTGAAAAATCCCACAGACTGGTGAGCAACCCTCTCACTCGGGGGCTTAGCTGCAGTCCAGTACTCGCCTAAGTTTGAAAAATCCCACCGAGTGGTGAGCAACCCTCTCACTCGGGGGCTTAGCTGCAGTCCAGTACTCGCCTAAGTTTGAAAAATCCCACCGAGTGGTGAGCTACCCTCTCACTCGGGGGCTTAGCTACAGTCCAGTACTCGCCTAAGTTTGAAAAATCCCACAGACTGGTGAGAAACCCTCTCACTCGGGGGCTTAGCTGCAGTCCAGTATTCGCCTAAGTTTGAAAAATCCCACCGAGTGGTGAGCAACCCTCTCACTCGGGGCTTAGCTGCAGTCTAGTACTCGCCTAAGTTTGAAAAATCCCACCGAGTGGTGAGCTACCCTCTCACTCGGGGGCTTAGCTACAGTCCAGTACTCGCCTAAGTTTGAAAAATCCCACCGAGTGGTGAGCAACCCTCTCACCCGGGGGCTTAGCTGTAGTCCAGTACTCGCCTAAGTTTGAAAAATCCCACCGAGTGGTGAGCTACCCTCTCACTCGGGGGCTTAGCTACAGTCCAGTACTCGCCTAAGTTTGAAAAATCCCATAGACTGGTGAGAAACCCTCTCACTCGGGGGCTTAGCTGCAGTCCAGTACTCGCCTAAGTTTGAAAAACCCACCGAGTGGTGAGCAACCCTCTCACTCAGGGGCTTAGCTGCAGTCCAGTACTCGCCCAAGTTTGAAAAATCCCACCGAGTGGTGAGCAACCCTCTCACTCGGGGGCTTAGCTGCAGTCCAGTACTCGCCTAAGTTTGAAAAATCCCACCGAGTGGTGAGAAACCCTCTCACTCGGGGGCTTAGCTATAGTCCAGTACCCGCCTAAGTTTGAAAAATCCCACCGAGTGGTGAGCAACCCTCTCACTCGGGGGCTTAGATGCAGTCCAGTACTCGCCTAAGTTTGAAAAATCCCACCGATTGGTGAGCAACCCTCTCACTCGGGGGCTTAGCTGCAGTCCAGTACTCGCCTAAGTTTGAAAAATCCACAGACTGGTGAGCAACCCTCTCACTCGGGGGCTTAGCTGCAGTCCAGTACTCGCCTAAGTTTGAAAAATCCCACCGAGTGGTGAGCAACCCTCTCACTCGGGGGCTTAGCTGCAGTCCAGTACTCGCCTAAGTTTGAAAAATCCCACCGAGTGGTGAGCTACCCTCTCACTCGGGGGCTTAGCTACAGTCCAGTACTCGCCTAAGTTTGAAAAATCCCACAGACTGGTGAGAAACCCTCTCACTCGGGGGCTTAGCTGCAGTCCAGTACTCGCCTAAGTTTGAAAAATCCCACCGAGTGGTGAGCAACCCTCTCACTCGGGGGCTTAGCTGCAGTCTAGTACTCGCCTAAGTTTGAAAAATCCTACCGAGTGGTGAGCAACCCTCTCACTCGGGGGCTTAGCTACAGTCCAGTACTCGCCTAAGTTTGAAAAATCCTACCGAGTGGTGAGAAACCCTCTCACTCGGGGGCTTAGCTGCAGTCCAGTACTCGCCTAAGTTTGAAAAATCCTACCGAGTGGTGAGCAACCCTCTCACTCGGGGGCTTAGCTGCAGTCCAGTACTTGCCTAAGTTTGAAAAATCCTACCGAGTGGTGAGCAACCCTCTCACTCGGAGGCTTAGCTGCAGTCCAGTACTCGCCTAAGTATAAAATACGTTCTGAGTGAGAACCGACCTTCTCGCTCGGGGACTTGGCCACACGCTCCATCCCGATCCGCAGGGACGACGAGGTGCAGGTTGACTGCGACCTTCTCCTCAGAGCTGCGACATAAGTACAATGTGCGCTCCATCCTGATCCGCAAGGGCGACGATGTGCAGGTCGACTGCGACCTTCTCCTCAGAGCTGCGCCATAACTACAATGTGCGATCAATCCCGATCCGCAAGGACGACGAGGTGCAGGTCGACTGCGACCTTCCTCAGAGCTGCGCCATAAGTACAATGTGCGCTCCATCCTAATCCGCAAGGGCGACGAGGTGCAGCTCGACTACGACCTTCTCCTCAGAGCTGCGCCATAAGTACAATGTGCGCTCCATCCTGATCCGCAAGGACGACGAGGTGCAGGTCGACTGCTATCGTGGGAACGATTCCGACAGTAATAAGGTATAGGGTAACGGAGCATGATCTATCGAGATGCATATGGATGACCCGGTGGTTCTAGCGAGTTTGGGCCTCTCACGGTGGAGATAATAGCCCTACATCTCGTGCTCCGGAGAGGCTTTGTTTTATCTGAGTATGTATTCGGAGATTACAATGAGAGAGAGAGAGAGCGAGAGGAACGGATCCCCATGCCAGACCTAAGTCCTGAGACTAATGGCGAGAGAGTAGAGGGAGAAGAATGAGAACCTGCCTAATTCTAGTGGTGGGGGTGGCTTATATAGAGTGCGCCACCCCCTCACCTCCTATGTTACAAAGTGGGGCATGAATGCCATAATGCCAGCCCAACACCAAGCCCTCACTATGAGAATGATGCTGGGTGCTTTGCTGCCAGTTGGTCTTCGTATATCCGAGTGAGTCGTATGGTCGAGTGGTGAACTATCATCCAAGTGGATGCTATGCTGTTTGGTCGACTGGATAGTATGCTGCTTGTCCGAGTGGATAGTATGTCTGTATGAAATTTATGTGGACCCACATGTTGTGTGGACCCCATGCTTTATGATATTTCGACCCTTCATGGGCCTACCTGTTATGTGTATCCTCAACAACTGCGACCTTCTCCTCAGAGCTGCGCCATAAGTACAATGTGCGCTCTATCCTGATCCGCAAGAACGACGAGGTGCAGGTCGACTGCGACCTTCTCCTCAGAGCTGCATCACAAGTACAAAGACTATTCCGAGTGAAGAGCAAGTTCCACTCGAAGAAAAACATAAGCATATTCAGAGATAAATCAAGTTCAGATAAATCCTAAGGTTCCAGACCACGGATTAAAGTACTCGGGCGTCAGGCCCGAAGGAGTTTAACGGTTACAAAATCATCGGCATTCCGAGGCAAATTTAAGGTGAGGCATAAAGTTTGTTCATTCCGCAGGAGGAGGGCTAGCAGGCTCGATGAACTCGTCCAGATCAATTCCGTCAGCAATCCTAGTGGCAGCAGCAATGAAAGTGTCCATTAAGGATTGGAAGTCGCGCCTTTTGGTATTGACAACCTTGATCGCCGCCAGCTTCTCTTCTCGGGCTTCCTTGCAGTGGACACGAACAAGCGACAGAGCCACGTCAGCACCGCATCGGGCAGAAGATTTCTTGCATTCTTGCACTCGACCAACGATCTCATTGAGTTGAGTCATCAGAGACTCGAGGTAATTTTGAAGCGCCGCCCCTGGCCAGAGTGCTGTGTCGATGCGCGACACCGCGACCTTCAGACGAGCAAGGTAGTCGACAACACCAGTGACACGGGATTCCAGTCGGAGCACGTTCATGGCAGCTTCGTCCCTCACAGGAGAGAGGATGGGGTCCAAGCTTGTCTCAACTCGCCCAGTCTCTTCCCCGAAGTTCTGGCAGAAATCTGCACACATAATACAACGGTGAGTCAATAGTTATATATCGAGTCGATAGTACAAGTCAGTCGGATAAAGGAAAGCACCTTCAAGCATGCCGAACAGCTTCTTGGCAAGACCTCCCAGATAATTCTCCAAGTCATCTCTCTTGCGGACAATGTCTTCCATCTTGTTGGTCAGGGCCCTCTTGTCCTTCTTCAGACGAGTCGCCTCCTTGTTGACTTCATCCAGGGCAGTCTTCAGCTTGGCGTTCTCTTCCTCCAGATTGCCGACTGAAGCCAGCTTCTGGTCGGCGAGTGCAGTTTTCTCTTCGGCTGCTAGATCCAGATCCTTCTGCGCCAGAGCATGGTTCATTGTTTCTGAAAAAATAGCGCTCAGTTCAGAAAAAGCAAATAACACCCGGTTCAGGAACAAGTCAGTCGACAACTTTTTCGTACCAACGGCTTCATCCTTGGCCTTCTGCAAGTTTGTCTTGCCTAGCTCCAGATCGAGATTGAGCTGAATCTGCTTCTGCTCCAGTTCAGCGAAATGAGCTCCAAGTTCGCAGGATTTCTATAATCAAAGGACAGTCAGTCGACAGATGAAAAGATTGGTTACTTCAGAGCGATAATGTGATAAAGTCAACAAATTCTAAGACTACTGCCGAATCAAGCATCCAACAGTAGTCTCGGGGACTACACCCAGTGGGAGCGCTTAGCTTGCCCCCACTGGTCCAGTTTCCACTCGACATGGTCCGTCCAGGCCGAGTGTTTAAAAAAAAGAAGAGGAAAGTTGTTCTCAGACCACAGCCGACTGCCCGCAGTCGCCTACGGTCTTGGGGACTACACCCAGTGGGTGCACTCCGCGTGCCCCCACTAGTCCAAATTCCACTCGACATGACCCGATCAGACCGAGTGAGGAAATTCTGATTCTCAGACCATAGCCAACTGCCCGCAGTCAACTATGGTCTCGGGGACTACACCCAGTGGGTGCACTCAGCGTGCCCCCATTGGTTCAAAAACTCAATCGACACAACATAGTCGACCCAAGAAACAAAACTATTCAGCAACAAGCTGAAACACCTAGCGGGTGTACAAATGCAAAACGCAGACTGATGGAAAGATTCCACAAGGAAAAATTTTAGGTAGCATATCCTAACAGAACAAGTGACAAGCTAAAGGGTCAGTCGGTGATCAACCAACCTAGACGTTGCTCTGATGTGTTGAGCTGGCATCGTAAGCAGCTTGGCTGGCCTCTCAGACCACCTTTCCGCTCCATCATGATGCCCGCTTGACGTATAGCCTCCTTGGCAGCACCCACTTGGTCCTCTGGGGCGTGATGTGCAGCGAAGAGTGAAGATGGATCAGCTGGAGTCTGTGCAGTCGATGCTGAAGGCTGAGCACTCGACAATGGTACGACGAAGGTCACAGAAGCCCGATTGACATCACTGGCCTCCTGAATCACCGGCTCCGTCACTGGTGTCGACTGAGGCACCTTGCCAGTCGATGTCTTCCTGCCTCTCCTTCCCATAGGCCTCAGCGGTTCATCCTCGTCGTCATCTGGGAGATCAATGACATTGGGAGGAGCTGCAAGAGATTCAATCTCTAGAATTCAGTTGACCAACAAAGCGACTGAGAATGCGAAGACAAGATTGCAAAAGTCATACCTGGGTTAGAAGTGACCGCCTCTCCCATTTCCTCGTCACCGTCTTTGTAAGCAGAAGTCCCAGAGGTAGCAGCACTACAGGTTTCAAGATTCACTCGGTTAAATCAAGAACAGAGTCGACAACACAGGTACTTGAGCAAAAAATGAGGACAAAACACTTACGCCGAAGTGAAAGGAACATCGATCTTGATCTTGGGCAGGGTCTTCCGAGACTTCGATGCTGCAACTTTGGGCTGCTTTGAAGCCTTTTCGCTCGGCACAGGGGAAGAGGTCCGAGTGCGCTTGGAAGTCTGTCTAGTCGACAGAGCTACTTTGCCTTGGACGCTTGCTGGGTCGTGCTTATTCTTGGAACGCCTTTCGTTGTGAGGAGGTGACTCGACTTCTTCGCCACTACTCGAGTCCTCGCTTTCCTCCTCCTCTTCGCCTCCGTCAGACTGCCAATCCATGCTTTCGCCTCCGCTCTCTTCTCCTTCCTGGTACTGCTCTTGCTCCCCGTTCGGCATGGAATATGTATCTGTATAGATCTGTGAAGCAAAAGAGGTGAACAAAGGATGGTCGACTCAGTAAACAATTGCAAGTCAGGATGAAAAACACTCGGATGTAATGAATGAACCTTGTCTGGTTGGTTGTTGGTGTCAAATGAAGAACTCTTCGGGACCCCCTGGGGTTGTCCTTGTTTCCTGTGATGCCTTGCACCCACTGCACCACCGTCTTCTCATCAACGTCCTCCGGGTGGATCCGAGTGGAATCTTCAATTTCCGAGTACATCCACATCGAGTGATCACGAGCCTGGAGGGGCTGGATACGCCGACTGAGAAATACCTCGAGGAAATCCATTCCAGTCACACCTTCATGAATCCGCTGAACTACTCGCTCCATCAACATGGCCACCTCCACTTTCTCTGCTGGAGTCACTTTTAAGGTGGTGGGTTTCTGGACTCGCGCCAAGGAAAAAGGAGGGAGACCGGTCGAGTGGCCAGGAGTCGACTTGTCTTTGCAATAAAACCAAGTCGACTGCCACCCTCTAACCGAGTCAGGGAGAGTCATTGCAGGAAAAGCGCTCTTCCCCCTCATCTGGATAACTAAGCCCTCACACATCTGGATCACCTGGGTTTTCTCGTCACTCGGGCTAGCCTTTTTCACGGTCTGCGAGCGACATGTGAAGATGTGCTTAAACAGACCCCAGTGCGGTCGACAACCCAAGAAGTTCTCGCACAGAGAGACGAAGGCAGCAAGGTACGTGATAGTGTTGGGAGAGAAATGGTGGAGTTGAGCTCCGAAGAAGTTCAGAAAAGCACGAAAAAAGGGATGCAGGGGCAAGGAGAAACCGCGGTCGACGTGGGTGGCGAGCAAGACGCACTCATCCTCCTGAGGCTGCAGCTCCGTTTCGTCCCCCGGGAGCCTCCAGGAACCGTGCTCGATCAGCCCGCTCTCTGCCAAATCTCGCAGGTCATCCATCTCGATTGTGGACTGGATCCAGTCGCCCTGAACCCAGCCACGCAGCAAGCCGGATCTTGACGACGACCCGCTCCAGTCGGTCTTCTTCCCCTTCCCCTTCGCCATCCCCCTCTTCGAGCACTCCAGCTCCGCCGTCTTGTCCCTCGCCATCACAGCAAGAGGTGCACAGGCGGGTGGCGGCGTCGTGAGCATAAGCGGGTGCGGTGGAGAAGCAGAGGAAGAAGAAAGAGAAATTGGGGCGCACTGTTCAAAATTCCCCAACCCGGCACCTTATATGGAGTTACTTCCGAGTGACTGACGGCTGGGCCCAGGCAATCATGTCAAATCCCACAACAGTCATGCGCGCGGTACGTGGCAAAAAAGGTGGCATGGATATCGAGGTGTCCCCTCCTAATCTTCTCCTATTACCGCGGCCTCCTCCGCCCCGCGCGCTTCCCGAAAATTTGAATCCCGCTAGATCCGCTAGCAGCCGAGCAACCTGTCAGACCAGAGATTTTTCCCATACCAACACTCGAAGCTTTTCAGTAAAAGTTCACTAGGCAAACTAAGAATGGGTCAAGGCGACTGAAAAAGAAGTTGAAGTCACCGTGTCGTTCATTGATCCCAGCAAGACGCTCCCGAAGCGCAACAATTGAGTCGAAAGTATTTTCAACTCCTTCTCCACTCGAACCCTGAACCATTTGGGGGCTAATGATGAAGCTATGTACCTAGGGTAGGGTCATAGGCCTGACCTAGGCACCCTCGCCTAGGACATCACCCTAAAGTCACACGCATTCAAGGGATAGCATCATCCACTCGACCAGAAGCATTTCACTCGGAATATCCAATGTCACTCGACCGACGCAGGAGACACTCGACGGATAGAAGGTCTAAAGTCACTCTGCACAGCAACGGTCGGAATTTTCCTCTGTAGACTTAATGGTCATTTATGTCACTTTATTATTGGCGTTACCAGAAACGCCCCACCTTTATGTACCTTAAACCATGTGTAACTGAGGGCGGGGGGGGGGGGGGTCTGACGAACTCTATATAAGCCACCCCCCTCCTCAGGGACCAGGGTTCGCACCCCCTGTAACTCCACACACATATAATCCAGTCGATCGCCTCCTGGCACTGAGACATAGGGCTATTACTTCCGCCGTGAAGGGCCTGAACTCGTAAATCTTGTGTGTACAACTTCGCCATAGCTAGGATCTTGCCTCCTCATACCTACCCCCCATTCTACTGTCAGCCTTAGAACCACGACAGAAGCCACGCTACTTCTCCGCTGAGATGGCGGGGTAGCTTCGGCAGGTCGCTTGCTATGAACTGCTTCTCGTTCCTCTAGCGCTTGTACCCTTGTGTGCAGCGCCTGCAGTTGGGTCTGCTCCCCTTTCCTCTTCCTCTCCCGACCTTTGTAACCGCCTGCGTCGGGAAACCTAGCCTTCCACGAAATGGAGCCTGGCGTGCCTCGTGTCCGTCCAGGGTGCTCAGGATTCCCGAGGGCCATTGTGAGATCGTCGTTCTCTCTGTCGGGAACAAACATCCCTTGCTGCGCTGCGGCGGTATACTCCTGAAGCTTCGTGACGGGTATTCGCAGTTGCTCGTTCGTCCAAACGCACTTCCCTGTTTCAGGGTCCAAGGTTCCCCCAACCCCGAAGAACCAAGTCCTTGAACAGTCTAGCCAGTTCAATGTCTCTGGTTCGACCCCTTTATCAAGCAGGTCATTCTCAGCCTTCTCCCATAATGGCCGGGCTTTGAGGTAGCCACCTGACCCCGTGCGATGGTGATGCTCCTTCTTCACAGCATTTTTCTTGTTTGTCGCTGACATCTTCTTACTCTTGTCCGATGTCTTGTGGGCCACAAATGCGTGCCAGTGATCTCTGATCGTCTCAAATCGGCCGGTGAATTCTGGAGTCTTTTCTTTGTCGACAAACGTTGTTTTCAGCTCATTCTTCCACCTCCTGAATAGATCTGCCATCTTCTTAAGAGCATGAGCCTTTACCAATGGCTCTATAATAGCTGGCTTCTCCGGATCCTCCTCTGGCGGTAGGGTGAAAATTGCCTTCAACGCGGTCCAAAGATCATCTTTCTGCCTATCGTTGACATAAGACACCTCAGGGTCTTCGTTCTTAGGCTTATACCATTGGTGGATGCTGATCGTGATCATGTCCCTAAAAAGAACCTCGCACTGAGCAGAAAATGCTTTCTTGGTCCGGATGGGTGCAATCGGTTGGCCATCGCGCGCGATTTCTGTGATCGTGAACCTTTCATCCTGGCGCAACTTTTTCTTTGGGCCTCGTCTCGTTACCGAAGTTTGACTCGATCCGGAGGGCTAGAAAAGAAGAAAGAGAGTTAATATGTGTACATACCAAAACAATTAATGCATCAATTAGCTATAGTCAGCACAGGCTTAATTAATATATATACCTGGCCGGACTCCGTTCGGTCACCGAAGCCGTCATCACGGTGTCCTTCACTACTAGAAAAAGGACTGTTAGTGGCGCACCTATTTTTGCCATTAATGGTGCACTATAGGTGCGCCACTATTACCACGCCACTAGTAACAAATACTAATGGCGCACCTCTGGTGCGCCATTAGTATTGGAGGTAACAGTGGCGCACCTTGTAGTGCGCCACAGGTAACTTTTTTCTTTGATTTTTTTTGCTTTTTTTGAATTTTGAAGGCGTGAAAATAGCAGTGCCGCACCGTCTAACCCCCATCATGCACCATTGCTATTTTTGAATTTTGAATTTGGACCTGGATCTAGATCTGGCTCATTTTTTGGCTTGTTTTTTTGCTCGTTTTTTTGCTTGAATTTTTTTCAAATTTCGTTCTCGACCAGGATCTGGTACGTTCTTTGTGCCGGGGGAGCTCCACATGTGGTCGGAAGTAGAGGAGGATGGAGGAGAGACCATGAGGAGGAGAGGAGGGAGGAGAGACCGTGAGGATCGGGAGAGGTGGGAGGAGGAGGTCACCAGAGAGGAGGAGGAGGACCATGAGCAGGAGAGGAAGGAGGAGCACCGTGAGGAGGAGAGGAAGGAGGACGAGGTCGCCGGAGGAGGAGCACCATGAGGAGGAGGTCACCGGAGCAGGAGCACCGTGAGGAGGAGGAGGTCGCCGGAGAGGAGATGGAGTGGAGGAGAGGAGGAGATGGAGTGGAGGAGAGGAGGAGAAGAATGAAGGGGTAAGTGGCTGGCCGGCCCTTTTAAACTTCTGTCCCAACTTAGCAGTGGCGCACCATGCACTGATGCGCCATTGCTAAATTTTTTTTATTTTTTTCAAACTTTTTTGAATTGTGAAGGCGGGAAAATAGTAGTGGCGCATTATTCATAAGGTGCGCCATTGCTAACTTGTTTTTTATTTTTGTATTTTTTTGAATTTTGAAGGCGGGAAAATAGCAGTGGCGCACCATGCACTAGTGCGCCATTGCTAATTTATTTATTTTTTGCATTTTTTCGAATTTTTTTGCCTCCACATCTTAAAAGCATCGTAACTTTTTTCTGTTAGGTTTTCGAGGATTCTAGAAAATCGATAACGGGTATAGCTGGTCAAATTTGGATGTAACTTTTCGAGTAGATGATTTTTCATATAAAAAACTATTTCATCGGAGGTCGTATGCAAAAGTTACGGCCATTCTACCGAAACACGGCGGTTTTTTGCACAAAAAAAAAATCATGTTTGTTAATCTTCCTAACAACTAGAACACATAACACGTGGGCATCTATTTTTTGAATTTTTTATCATTTTCTTTTATTTTTTTAAACCTAAAAGGCGATCCGGGGGGGGGGGTGTTTGTGCCTGTGTGTGTGTGAGGTTAGTAATGGCGCACCCTCCTTGGTGCGCCATTGCTAGGTTTGTGCCTGTGTGGGTGAGGTTAGGAATGGCGCACCCTCCCTGGTGCGCCATTGCTACCCTAGCAATGGCGCACCAGGGAGGGTGCGCCATTAGTAACCTCACACACACACGCAGGCACACCCCCACCACACATAGCAATGGCGCACCATACCTAGGTGCTAGCAATGGCGCACTGCTCATGTGGTGCGCCATTAGTAAAAACATAGCAATGGTGCACCTGATTCTGGTGCGCCACTGCTATATAGCAGTGGTGCACCACCATCATGGTGCGCCATTAGTAGAGATATTGGGGATAAGCCTTTTTGTAGTAGTGCTTCTTCCACCGACATTCGGTCACCGGAGCCATCATAATCATGTCCTTCCTCCTGCATTGTTTGATCACCGTATCCTGCTTCACCCTCTCCTTCCAGACCATTGGTGTCGTTGAGATAGTATGAGACATCACCTCCGGCTGTGATTATGTCCCCCAACACCTGTTCTGCTTCCAAGTCTCGGTGCTCCATAGTTTCTACAAATATTACAACATGGCAATTTTTATACAAAACATGATAGATGGATATATTAGTGGCAAACGTAGACCTAGCTAGCTAATCACAACAAGGAATCATATTAGTGGCCTCGATGCTTCTCTAGGGTTTGGGGTGGCCTCGGCAACGCTTCTAGGGTTCGGGGTGGCCGCGACGACAACGCTCTTTTAACTTGGTAAATTTGGGTGGCCTCGGCAGCGCTTCTAGGTTTTGGGCCGGACCGCCTCTCTCATGATTGTCCAACGTCCGGACCGATAAGAGATTTAACAAAATGGCGCCATTCTGGATGTGCAGAAAATGGTCCATATTTTTCCTGATCTCATGTACCCTTCTATATGTCACGTTGTCTAGTGTCAAAGGATTCAAGAAAACCATGACTTCATCATTAGCCGGAAATGACAGGCGCATAATGGTACAAAGCTCTTCAAGAAAACCATGACTTCATCATTAGGCGAAAGTAACAGGCACATGATGGTACGAAGTTCTCCCAAGTTGTTAAGACGAATTATCCTATCCGGGACTCTGTTCCAGAACAACTTTGGAGAGCTTCGTACAATCATGCCCTGGTTACTTCCATCTAATGATGAAGCAATGGATTTCTTCAATACTTTGACAAGGCAACCTGTCGACCCCTCAGCGATCCTCGACCCCCGACCCCTCAACAACCCTCGACCGTAGACCGCTCGCCGATCCACGACCCTCTATCCTAGTTCCCGACCCTCGACCCCATCATGTCACGTTTGGATAGTGTCAAAGGATTCAACAAAACCATGTCTTCATCATTAGGCGAAAGTAACAGGCGCATGATGTTACGAAGCTCTCCAAAGTTATTTTGGAACAGAGTCCCGGATAGGATAATTCGCTTTTTGGTACAAAGTTCAGCAAGAGCCTTCTGAATATCGCTATTTGGAAGGCCTTTGTTGAAATTCATACCAAAAGACAAATTATCCTATCCGGGACTGCCTTCCAAAATAACATTGGAAAACTTCATACCATCATGCCCCGGTTACTTCCGGCTAATGATGAAGCCATGGATTTCTTCAATACTTTGACACTAGGCAACCTCTCGACCCCTCGGCGATCCTCGACCCTCGACCCCTAGACGACCCTCGACCCTCGAATCCTCGGCCCCATGACGACCCTCGACCGCTCGGCGATCCACGACCCTCTACCCTAGTTCCCGACCCTCGACCCCCTCATGTCACATTTGTATAGTGTCAAAGGATTCAAAAATACCATGTCTTCATCATTAGGCGACAGTAACAGGCGCATGATGGTACGAAGCTCTTCATTGATCTCTTAGCCGTGTGCAGTGCCCCCCCCCCCTCCACCATAATCCAACTCGGTCATATCGTTGCAGTGCTTAGGCAAAGCCCTGCGCCAGTAGCTTCATCATTACCATCATCATGCCGTCGTGCTGACGAAGCTCTCCCTCGACACTCAGCTGGATCAAGAGTTCGTGGGACGTCAACGAGCCGAACGTGTGCAGATCGCGGAGGTGCCGTACTTTCGGTACTAGGATCAGTCGGATCGTGAAGACGTACGACTACATCAACCGCGTTGTCATAACGCTTCCGCTTACGGTCTACGAGGGTACGTGGACTACACTCTCCCCTCTCGTTCCTATGCATCACCATGATCTTGCGTGTGCGTAGGAAATATTTGAAATTACTGCGTTCCCCAACAGTGGCATCCCAGCCAGGTCTATGCGTAGATGTTATATGCACGAGTAGAACACAAATGAGTTGTGGGCGATAATTGTCATAATGCTTGCCAGCATGTCATACTTTGATTCGGCGGTATTGTTGGATGAAGCGGTTCGGACCGACATTACGCGTACGCTTACGCGAGACTGGTTCTACCGACGTGCTTCGCACATAGGTGGCTGGCGGGTGTCAGTTTCTCCAACTTTAGTTGAATCTAGTGTGGCTACGCCCGGTCCTTGTTGAACGTTAAAACAGCACACTTGACGAAAAATCGTTGTGGTTTTTTGATGCGTAGGTAAGAACGGTTCTTGCTCAGCCCGTAGCAGCCACGTAAAACTTGCAACAACAAAGTAGAGGACATCTAACTTGTTTTTGCAGGACATGTTGTGATGTGATATGGTCAAGACGTGATGAGATATAAGAGCATCTCCAGCCGCGCCCCCAACAGGCCCTCCCCAGGCGTTTTTTCCGCGCCGGCACCGTAAAAACGGCCCAGTCGCCCCCCAGAAGCCCGTTTTTCACCGGCTCGGGCTGAATCTGGTGCCGGCGGACCCAGGCAGAACCCGGCGCCCTGGGGGGCGCCTGGGGCGCCGGCACAAGCGAAAAGGCCCGCGTGTGTCCGCCATGTCGGCGAGTCGAGCGCCTCTTCCCGCCGTTTCTCCCCGCTTTTCCCCCAGTTCCCTCCCATTTTCTCCTTTCCTCCCGCCATTCTCTCTCCCGCTCGCCTCCCAGCGCAGTTGCTGCGCATGTTCGGCCTGTAGGCAGAGCAACAACGACGCCAAGTTCAAGTACCTCCACGTTTACAAGCGCATTGACAAGTGCGACAAGTGGGCGGAAGTCCGGCGCACCCTCGAGAAGGCCAAGAGACATACAAGCCGGACGCGCCGGCTCCGGGCGCGTCAGAAGGGCGGCCGGACGGCAACAAAGGTGCCAAGAAGGGGAAACACGCCGACGCGGCCACCGCTCGCGTGCAGGAATCCATCCAGCACTGCCTCGCCGACGCACAGGCCCAGGCCGTCCTTCGTGAAGAGAAGACCGAGGCGCGGTGGTGGGCGTTCATGTCGACAAGCGCCGTCAAGCTCGACCTACTCCGGACCAACGTCGCCGCGAAGAAGAGGAACACCGACCTGGCTTTCCTGCTGGGCGGGGCGGACATGCTCCAGAGCACCGACGAGGCAGTCAAGGCGTGGTACAGGGCGCATGTCGGCCTCATCCTGGACCACCTTCCCTCGATAACGCCGCCCACGCCCACGCCCACGACGACGACGCCCACGCCCATGCGCACGCCGACGCCGCCAACAAGCCCGACCGATGATGCCGCCGAGACTGCCCGCAGCGCAGAAGCCACGCCGCCAAGCACAGAGACCCCGTCAAGCGCGCGCATGCCGACTCCGCCGACGCCGGAGGCCGACCTCGCCGCCTGATGCACGTTTCTGTTTTGATTTTTGTACGCCGAACTTTTCATCGATCGCCGATCACCGCTCTATCGCCGGATTGTGGCGTTTATTTTTGGGCGCGGGAATGAACTACGTTTGAATTTCCCAAGGCTGGGGGGCGCCTAGGGCCGTGGCTGGGAGCTAGGCGGCCCCCAGGGGCCGAACTAGCGCCGGCTCGCCCCCAGGGCGCAGTTTTTCGGCGCCCTGGGGGGCCGAACGGCTGGAGATGCTCTAAGTTGTTGTATGAGATGATCATGTTTTGTTGAAGTTATCGGCAACTGGCAGAAGCCTTATGGTTGTCTCTTTATTGCATAAGATGCAAGCGCCAAATAATTGCTTTACTTTATCGCTATGCTATAGCAATAGTTGCAAGAGCAATAGTTGATGAGAAGACCATGTGACGACACGTTGATAGAGATCAGGATGATGGAGATCATGGTGTCATGCCGGTGACGATAGAGATCATGACGGTACTCTGAAGATCGAGATCAAAGGCGCAAAATGATCATGGCCATATCATGTCACATATTTTGATTGCATGTGATGTTTATCCTTTATGCATCTTATTTTGCATTTTAAGGGATCAAGTTGCATGAGCTTTTGTTTTTAGGGAACAAGTTGCATGAAGTTGGTAGCACGTTACTCCTACCTAGTGCCGTCACTGTCTCAGTCCGGCTAACGTCAACATATTCACGTTCGTACCTTAAATACTCCTTTAACTGAATTTGCCTCTTTCGTAGTAAGTTTCCGGTGAGCTGATCAACGCGTAGCCTCGGAACCACTTGCGAGTCCACACGGCCCATATTCAAACTTGGGACTGCTTTGGGCTGTCCACACCGTGCTTTTGCCCCGACCAGTTCCTCGACAATATGGAGACTGAGCAGAAAATTGCCACCGTCGCCTCCGCCGCGATGACTGGCTCCACCATGGAGCCTCTCGTAGTTTTTTTTAAATACACGTAATCTTCTATATCTAAATAGTTAGCCTCCACTAATAAATTTCTCTCAACGTGCAAGCCTGCTATATCATCACACAACATGTATGGGGAAAGGCCCACCCCACTAACATATTTCTTTTAACATCCAAGCATGCCACCTCATCATGCAACATGCATGTAAGAAGACTCACCTTAACATGCAAATATAAATGAGAATTTTTATTCTATTATGCTATTTATATTAAACAAATTTTTTTGAATTTTATAATAATCAAACATAATAAATCATATGTATTGTAAAATATTCCACGCAATAACGTGCGGGGTATCATCTAGTTATAGAAGGGGCTTACTTTGATATACAACCCCCCCCCCTCCCTCAAACCGTAAAACTGTATAAGAACAATATGATTATTTGACCAAAATATATACCCACGCCTTCGTATATGAGCTGTACGTATACGTACACAAATGGTCCGCCAGCCCGTCCCACAAACCAGCGCACAACTCCTCTGTCTTGGGCAGGCCCATTTCTTTGGCCCATCTTTTTTCTTCTACTTACTCTGCCTAGTTAACTCTTTTATTCTTCTTGTTGTGCATCTATCAGTCTGTTTTTTATTTTGCCCTTTTATTCTTTGGTTTTATTATTTTTTATTTTTCTATGTCAAACACGTTCTCATCTCCGTGTTAACAAAACGAGTCGCGTGCGCGCATGGTGTTAAACACATACAAACAACAACAACAACAACAACAACAACAACAAAGCCTTTAGTCCCAAAAAAGTTAGGGTAAGCTAGAGGTGAAACCCATAAGATCTCGCGACCAACTCATGGCTCTGGCACATAGATAGCAAGCTTCCACACACCCTTGTCCATAGCTAGTTCTTTGGTGATACTCCAATCCTTCAGGTCTCTCTTAACGGACTCCTCCCATGTCAAATTCGGTCTACACCGCCCTCTCTTGACATTCTCCACACGCTTTAGCCATCCTCTATGCACTGGAGCTTCTGGAGGCTTGCACTGAATATACCCAAACCATCTCAGACGATGTGGGACAAGCTTCCCTTCAATTGGTGCTACCCCAACTCTATCTCGTATATCATCATTCTGGACTCTATCCTTCCTCGTGTGGCCACACATCCATCTCAACATACGCATCTCCTCCACACCTAATTGTTAAACATGTCGCCTTTTAGTCGGCCAACACTCAGCGCCATACAACATTGCAGGTCGAACCGCCGTCCTGTAGAACTTGCCTTTTATCTTTTGTGGCACTCTTGTCACAAAGAATGCAAGAAGCTTGGTGCCACTTCATCCATCCGGATTTGATTCGATAGTTCACATATTCATCAATACCCCCATCCTCTTGCAGCATTGACCCCAAATACCGGAAGGTGTCCTTCTGAGGTAAGACCTGTCCATCAAGGCTAAACTCCTCCTCCTCACACCTAGTAGTACTGAAACCGCACATGATGTACTCGGTTTTAGTTCTACTAAGCCTAAACCCTTTCGATTCGAAGGTTTGTCTCCATAACTCTAACTTCCTATTTACCCCCGTCCAACTATCGTCAACTAGCACCACATCATCCGCAAAGAGCATACACCATGGTATATCTCCTTGTATATCCCTTGTGACCTCATCCATCACCAAGTCAAAAAGATAAGGGCTCAAAGCTGACCCTTGATACAGTCCTATCTTAATCGGGAAGTCATCAGCGTCGACATCAATTGTTCAAACACTTGTCACAACATTATCGTACATTTCCTTGATGAGGGTTATGTAATCTGCTGGGACTTTGTGTTTCTCCAAGGCCCACCACATGACATTCTGCGGTATCTTATCATAGGCCTTCTCCAAGTCAATAAACACCATATGCAAGTCCTTCTTTTGCTCCCTATATCTCTCCATAAGTTGTCGTACCAAGAAAATGGCTTCCATGGTCAACCTCCCAGGCATGAAACCAAACTGATTTTCGGTCATGCTTGTCATTCTTCTTAAGCGATGCTCAATGACTCTGTCCCATAGCTTCATTGTATGGCCCATAAGCTTAATTCCACGGTAATTAGTACAACTCTGAACATCCCCCTTGTTCTTGAAGATTGGTACTAATATACTCCGTCTTCATTCTTCTCGCATCTTGTTTGCCCGAAAAATGAGGTTGAAAAGATTGATTAGCCATACTATCACTATGTCCCAGAGGCCTTTCCACACCTCAGTGGGGATACAATCAGGGCCCATCGCCTTGCCTACTTTCATCCTTTTTAAAACCTCCTTGACCTCAGACTCCTGGATTCGTCGCACAAAATGCATGCTTGGCTCATCAAAGGAGTCATCCAGTTCAATGGTAGAACTCTCATTCTCCCCATTGAACAGCTTGTCGAAGTACTCCCGCCATCTATGCTTAATCTCCTCGTCCTTCACCCAGAGTTTGTTTGCTCCGTCCTTGATGCATTTGACTTGGCCAATATCCCTTGTCTTCCTCTCTCGGATCTTGGTCATCTTATAGATATCCCTTTCTCCTTCCTTCGTGCCTAACCGTTGGTAGAGGTCCTCATATGCCCGACCCCTTGCTTCACTGACAGCTCTCTTTGCGGCCTTCTTCGCCATCTTGTACTTCTCTATGTTGTCTGCACTCCTATCCAGGTATAGGCGTCTGAAGCAATCTTTCTTCTCTTTAATCGCCTTCTGGACATCATCATTCCACCACCAGGTATCCTTATCTTCACTTCTCCATCCCCTGGACACTCCAAACTCCTCTGAGGCCACCTTACGAATGCAAGTCGCCATCTTCATCCACACACTGTCCGCATCCCTTCCTTCCTCCCAAGGGCCCTCCTTAATGACCCTCTCCTTGAACGCCTGAGCTACATCCCCCTAGAGCTTCCACCACTTCGTTCTAGCGACTTTGGCAAGCTTATCCCGTTGGACACGAATCCGAAAGCAGAAGTCAGCAACCACCAGCTTATGCTGGGGTACAACACTCTCTCCAGGTATCACCTTATAGTCTAGGCAAGCACGCCTATTTTATCTTCTCGAGAGAATGAAATCGATCTGGCTAGAGCAAAGCTTAAGAATACTAAAAGTCAGCAGATGTGATTCTCTCTTTCTAAGGAGGGTGTTAGCTACAATCATGACGTAGGCTATAGCAAAGCTTAAGACATCTTCTCGTTCTTGATTCCTGATGCCATAGCCAAAGCCCTCATGCGCCCCTTCGAAACCTGTGTTAGATGTACCCACGTGGGCATTGAGGTCTCCTCCGATGAAGAGCTTCTCGCCAATCGGTACAGTCCTAACCATGTCTTCCAGGCTTTCCCAGAACTCCCTCTTGGTGTTCACATTGTGGCCTACTTGCGGGGCATACGCGCTGATAACATTGAGAACTAAGTCCCCAACTACCAGCTTGACCAGGATAATTTGGCCCCCACGTCTCTTGATGTCTACCACTCCATACTTGAGGCTCTTATTGATCAAGATGCCTACGCCATTTATGTTTGCAGTCGTCCCCGTGTACCATAGCTTGAAGCCGGTACCCTCCACCTCCTTCGCCTTTTGTCCCAAACACATACAATTAACGCAAATAAAAAATATTAAATACGAAAGGTGAGCGTGTTTCAATAAATGAATGAAGAAAAATTCTGCATGCGCAAGTTGGATGGATGATTCATTCCGCGCTATCTGTACGCATGGCATATAGGTTCTCGTCGCATTAGTTGCCATATCGGTCCTCAAAAATATTTAAATTAAATGCAAAACAAAAAATGAGTTGCGTTTCAAGGAACAAACGAGTTTCAGTGACTAGCTACCTACACTCTTTTCTCTTAATATTAATCCAAAGAAAAAACTACGTACACTCATTTCTTTTTCATTTGCTTAAATTCATGAACATTTCCTTAAATTCATGAACTTCTTTCAAATCCATGAACTGACTTTAGGAATCCGTGAACTTCTATTCAAATTAATGAATGTTTTTATTTTGTAAACTTTCATATATTTCATGAAGTTTTTCCAATTTCACGAACATTATTCAAATTGGTGAACATTTTTTTCAAATTCATGAACTTTTTTCAATTTCATGAATTTTTTTGACAAATTATTTTATTTTTTCAAATTGGCGAACGCTTTTTTTAACTTGTGAACTTTTCTTTAATCTATGAACGCCCAGACTCTTGCCCGAACCCCTTGTCGGGACCATCGCACGCCCAGAACCCTACACATGGGTGATCCGTGCGTGAACCCATCGAGTAACCTGGCCAACTCGAGCACCCATCGGTTCTGGCATTTTATATGTTTTCATTTTACTCTTTCAATGCATCTCATGGTTGATGCATTTCCTTTGGACCAGCACCCTCCTAGTCTCCTTTATATAGTAGGGCTCCACCGACTAGACGCTAGAGCAAGCGAGATGGTACTAAACAATCTGGTCCCATGATCAGATCACTCGCATGCACGCAATACACTTTTTAGGGTAGCATGCACATTTTTACACTATTTGTGTTGCACCTTCAGCCTTTGGAGGTCCAATAGGCTGAAATATTGCATCGTTGCTATGTTATTTTGGGTGAAGATGTTGACCCATACCCGACCCGTTCGCGTCAGGTGTCCATGAGCTTAGCCACCCATGGGTTGTCTGGTTGACCGGCAACTGTGTAACCAGAGTGCCCTATTATATAGCCTAGATCCTGCCACCTTCCATGTAACCAGACAAGAAGGAACTAAACCATGAACGGAACAGTATGCTGCCTACAGGTAAACCAAAAAATCACCAGATTCAGTGGAGAGTGTTCGAGTAGGCCAGAAGGCTCCGTCTGAGAGCACAATATTTCCCAATATCGTTGAAATGGCCTCATTATTTTTCCATGGCCTTGTATAACCAATTAAAAGCACCATACAAAGTTGTTTGAGTTTTCAACAATTCTTGCATTTTCAGAAGTTTTCTCAGTGAAAAACAGTCGATAAATGGCCAGACATGACGCAACTTGCATACAGTGTCGGAAATCATTCAAACCTGGCATGGATGCCTCATATGTTCGTGCCAGACTATTGCAAGAAGTTGGGGTCATTTATCAATAGTCCAAAGAACTATTACTTGAGAGGAGTGTGCTGCACTAGGCTAGACGGGTGCATCTGTGAGCATGTAGTTCTTTTCGTCATTGTCAATCAACATGAAGTTTTTTTAATATCCTAACCATTTCTCGAAATTTGTCAACTATTTTAGAATTTTAAATTCTGCAAGAAAATTTAATAAACTTGAAGACTTTTTCCAAAAAATTTAACAAATTCATTACAATTGGTGCCGAACACAAACTTTTATCAATCCACATGCTGGCAAAGTTCGGTATCATTTGGTGCATGGGAAAAAATACACTATGTTAACCGGGACCTTTCGGGTCTGCCGGTAGGGAAAGTCTTGAAACACTTTTTTTACCTCCACCAAACGTACTCAAATTTTTTCCACACAACGGCAACACCATGGAAAGCATGCATGCCAAGTTTCGTTGGTTTTACAACATTTTATGCATTTTTTATGGTTTTCCCGGTGAAAACACCCTAAAACACAGGCCGGACGTGATGCAATGTGCGTTCGGTGTCTGAATTTGTTCAATTTTCGCGTGGGGACTATCATGGGCATGCCTACATGCTAGCAAAATTTGGTGTCACTTCTTGCATGGCAACAAATACACCATGTTAAACCGGGACCGTTCGGGTCTGCCGGTAGGGTAAGTCTCGAAGCACTTTTTTTTACCTCCACCAAACGTACCCAATTTTTTCCAGACAATGGCATCTCCATGGGTAGCACACATGCCATGTTTGCTTCATTTCTAGAATTCTATATATTTTTTATGGTTTTCCGAGTGAAAAAACCCTAAAGCACATATCAGAAATGACTCAACGTGCGTTTGGTGTTCGGATTTGTTTGATTTTTTGCGTGGGGGGCTGCCATGGGCATGCCCATATGCTGAAAAAATTAGTACCATTTCATGCATGGCTACAAATACAACATGTTCAACCGGGACCGTTCAGGTCTACCAATAGAGAAAATCTCGTAGCAGTTTCTTTTAGCTCCACCAAACATATCCAAAATAATTCACACAATGGCATCACCATGGCCAGCATGCATGCCAAGTTTCATTCATTTCTGGCATTCTATGCATTTTGTATGCTTTTCCCAGTGAAACCCTGATAAAGCATAGAGTGGGCGTGACGCAACGTGCGTTCATTGTCCAAATTCGTTCAATTTTTGCGTGCGGGGCTGCCATGGGCATGCCAACATGCAGGAAAAATTTGCTGTCATTTCGTGCATGGCAACAAATACACCATGTTCAACTGGGACCGTACAGGCCTACAGTAGGACAAGTTTCGAAGAATGTTTTTTTCACCTCCAGCAAACGTACCCAATTTTTTTCACACAATGGCATCACCATGGCCAGCATGCATGCCAAGTTTCGTTCATTTCTGGCATTCTATGCGTTTCTATGGTTTTCTCGATAAAAAAGTAAAACACAGGCCGGACGTGACACAACATGTTGAGTATCTGAATTCGTTCATTTTTGCGTGGGAGTCGAGCTACTCCGTTGTTGCGCCGGGACCCAGTGTCGCGTATTCGTCAGCACTGATATATCACTCCTTCGGCAACCGTGCCGGTGGCGGAACGAGCAGCCCGAAGCGGCTCAGCTCCGCCTGCAGCCACGAGAGAGTTGACGGCCAAGATAGGTCATCGTCACTATCGGATCTGGAGTTCGCTGCCGAGAAGAGAAGCGGCGATGGGGGTGAACCAGAGCGACAGTGGAGAACCGGGGCGGCGGGGGACTGAGGCGGAACAGGGGGCGACGTGCGATCGTTGGCCGACCCCTGCTTTTTATAGCTGGGGGTTGCGGGGGAAGTGGGTTGGAAGGCACCACATTGGTGTGAATGCAGGGTTGGCGGCACAACGCGACGACTTAATGGCGGCACGGGCGAGGCGGCAGGCGGCGTGGCAGGAAGCAGTGGACGTGGTGTAGCGGACGAGACGGCAGAGGCAAGCGGCACGAAAACGGCAGGCAACAAGACAAGGGTGTCACTACTAGGGAAAAGCCTAGTCGTAGCGCCGGTTCTAGGTACAGCTAAAGCGTAGCAGTAGCGTGGGTTTTTCCCGCGCTATTGATATACCTACTTAGCAGTAGCGCTTCTGCTAGAACGCGCTACTGGTAGTTACTAGTAGCGCGCCTCTCTATACGCGCTACTACTATTATTATTATTTATTTTCTGTTTTATGTCATATTCATACACCATTATACAAGTTTTCATACAGTACCAATTTACAGATTGTTTTTATATCATAATGAGTTATTACATCATTGGGTGAAAGAACCGTGGAGACTTTGTCACTTTGGATCCATCCACTTGAAACTAATCCACGGTTCTTTCACCCAATGATATAATAACTCATCATCATCGTCATCATCATCATCGTCATCATCATCATCATCATCATCATCATCATTATCATTATCATCACCATCATCATCATAATATCATTAATAACTTATCATCATAATACATCATCAACTCTAACACATTGTACCACATAATAACAACTTCTCATCATCGTCATAGTCATAATCAACACTAACTAATTATTCTTAATACCTAGGACCTACTCCTTTCTCCTAGGTACAATACCATAAACAAGATAAATCGATCCATCTCCATAATGGAGAATGGAGATAATCCTATCTCCAACTTGTGGCTTGCGCACGATCATGTTGTCTCCAATTAGTTGCGTGTGCGCATTCATCACTTTGCTCCATTCTTTGAATTTGAGCCTTCCATCATTTGAAGAAATCAAGTATGTAGTATAGAAAGCTTTCGAAGGAGTTGGTCGTAAGTTAACCATATGCATATAACCTTCGGTAAATAGCATGTAAGGCACAACCTCCTTCGGGAGCCTCTATTGAAAAACGTACTAGTAACATATGTAGTTAGCAATGTAGTTTATGTACTTAAGAAGAATGTATGCAATAAAGTTACATCATTAACAAAATCTTACCAAGTTTTTGGCAATGAAGTTACCATCATGCAATTTATGCACTAGTGGCACATATCCAGTAAAATTTGGGAGGATAGAATGACTGAATTTAAAGGCTTCAACATCATCTACGAATGAGACAAGATAACCTTTCTCATCACAATTATGCTTGGAGTCATAGCTGTAGTATGTCCTGTCTACAGCCTTCCGAGTATTTTTCGAAGATAAGAAATAAGCTGACAATTATAAATAAAGATGTTTAGTACCGACGAACACCAAACATTTTAAAATTAACAATATAAATTACTTAACTTGACAAATAAGTTTGACAAACTCACATTTAGGCAAAACTGGGGGCATATCCACATCCACACAGATATCGATATTATCATCATCCTCATCTTTGGGACGAATATCAAATGTTATTTGCATACCCTCGTCAAATCCATATGCCTTGCAGAGAGCTTCCCAATTATAGCAACCGAAATGGGATTGATTGTCCATATTGAACAGCTTAACCAAAAACACGTAACCATGAATAGTTCTTAAGTGAACCCTCCTCGTCTCCGTATTCTCAAAGTCTTTGAAACCGAGCTTCTGCAATACATATGGTCTTGCATGGCACGGGATGTACTAATCGAATTGAAAAAAAAATCCACGAATTAAACGTTAACCAAAAGAAGCACAAGTGATGATATTGATTACGATGAAATGTTTGTCGTTCCTAGCTTTACAAACATCAAAGGTCTCGTCCAGCTTCACGGTGAAAAACCTATCATTTTGCAGGTGAGGATACCTGTCGCACAAACCCCGGTCATCGTAGCAGTAATCGCACTACGGGATCCTATCGTCATCAGATATCGCCCGTGTTCAATATTGAAAGATTAAAATTCTGAATTTCAATATATGTACTACAAAAACTTAATGCGATCATTAATATTCATCACGGGTTGACTTTCAGTCAGTCGAGACTTTTGTTGAAAACTCTCATCTCACGTGGTGTATACGGTGGGCACTCCCTCCCTGATATATTCGACCGTCGGTGATGGTTGCTCCTCCCTTCGTCCCCGAGTACATTACACCAAATTGTCTAGCACACGGGAACGAAGGAGAAACGATCCCCACGACAACAGTCGTGATTCTTCTTCATCTATGACATTTGCGACCGTCAGTGATGGTCGCTCTTCTCTTCCTTCCCGTGCATTACCAAAAGGTCTATCACGAGAAAGAAGAGGAAGAGCGACCCCCACGGCAACAGTCGACATTCTTATTCTCTCATACATGGTGGACACTCCCTTTGCTTTTTCACGGTCATGTATGGAGTCCCAACAGACTTAAAGTCAACTGAAAATGTCGTTTAATGCTCTTTCCGGCAAATCCAAGGCACTCGATATTTCCTACATTCTAGCACACGCCATGCTAAAATTCACGGAAAAGTCCAGCATGACCTTTGATAAAAAGGACTGATCGAGCGCCTGAAATTTGCCGGAATAGAAATTAATCAACACTCCGGCAAAACATAGGCCACTCTAAGGTGTTCCCTGCAAACATAGGCCATTTGGCTCCATCATCATCATCGACGTCAACGACATGGGGACTTGTCTGCTCTCACCTCAAGGTCGAAGGGGGGGTGTGACGGGGACGACGACGGGGTTGATGCAGGGGCTCCTTGATTTCTGCAAAACAAAATATAAAACCTATATGCTATCAACTAAACATTATTATGCTGATTCAAAATACCTACATTTACTAAAAATTCAATATATCTTATGACCCGAATATTTCATTTGGTTAAGAAGCATAACTATTTTTTTACTAAAAATCCATACCTAAATTTTCTTACTAAAAATATTTGTTACTAAATTTCTCATATGGCATGGCATTGCAATACATTTCTATATTAAAAATTTTGCATACCTAAAGAATTTCTATTAATAAAATTTCTATTCAAAAGACCTAAAATTTATGTTCAAATTACCTACATTCTACAAGAATAAGAACAGAGAAGGGATGAAGGGAGGGAGGAAGAGGAGGGGGAGGAAGGACGGAGGGAGGGATAGGGGGGGGAGGGAGGGAGGAGGGAGGGAAGGAGAGGAGGGGGAGGGAGGGAGGAGGGGGGAGGAAGAGGTGCCTAACTGGCGGTGGCGCGCCGACGACGGGTGACGGCGGCGGGCGACGGTGACGGCCGGGTGGGGCAGCACCGCCGCCGGCGACGGTGGGGGGTGGTGGCACGCAGGCGGCAGCAGCGGGCGACGGTGACGGGGATGGCGACCAGAGTGTGTGAGTGAGAGTGTGTCGTGAGGGAGAGGTAAACGGGCGGGAAGGTTGGGGCATAGGATAAGGTCGTTTTAGCAGTAATGCGGGAAGTTAAAAAGCGCTGCCGCTAAAATATTAGTTGTAGCGCGTTTACAAGAAAAGCGCTACTACTAAGGCTAAGCATGTAAACAAACATCAAAAATACGTTGGTCATCAAAGATCTTTTTGTGTAGAATTTGAATTGTCAATATGAGTCCTCACCGGTCTAGGAACCGGTGAAGACTCATATTGCGGCCACATATCCTACACATAGAGTTCAATGAAGAGCAAGTGGTTGTGATAGTTTTAGAAGGAACATATTTAAGGTGGTAAACACCCTGTTCGCGGAGCGAGGTGGGACTAAACTTAGTTGCAAGGAGTGGAATAAATTTAGAAGTAGCGCGCATTGGAGAAAAGCGTTGCTTCTAAGTTCAATAGTAGTAGCGCATTTAAGAAACATGCGCTACTGCTATACCTAGTCTGGTGGCAAGGTCGTGGCAATTGTAGTTGTAGCACTGTTTCATCCTACCGCGCTACTGCTATGCAGATATCAGTAACGCGGTTTCTTGTCGCGCGCTACTGCTAGGTAGCAGTAGAGCCTTATTTTAAACCGCGCTGCTGGTAAGATTCTGTGTATAAGATTTTCCCTAGTAGCGTGTAGCCATGATTGTTGGCCGGTCACATTGAATCGTCCCACGCGCAACGGCTTGTCTCGCAACACAAATATCAAGGCCGTGGCACGAGCGAAAATAAAAAATAAATCACTGCTGCCCCCGCACTCTGCATGCACCACTTGTTTTTGACTTTCTCAAAAACAAGTCGGTCCGTCGCTCATGAATAAAACAAGTCACACCACCCCCGCGGATGAAAAAAACCGCCTCGCGGCGTGGACGTACGATATGTATAAATAGTGCGCGTCCCAGGGCGGGTCACTTTTATAAATATGACCATCATGCCCTTGCTAACGAGGGGTATCGGATAATCTAGGTCATCCATGTGCTTTAAGGGGGTGTACTCTAGCAGACACCAATAGTTTGACAATACTTAACTTGGCAAAATAGTTTGACAAACTCACATTTAGGCAAAACTGGAGGCATATCCACATCCAGCCAGATATCAATATTATCATCATCCTCATCCTTGGGACGAATATCAAATGTTATTTGCATACCCTCGTCAAATCCATATGCCTTGCAGAGAGCTTCCCAATTATAGCAACCAAAATGGGATTGATTGTCCATATTGAACAGCTTAACCAAAAACACATAACCTTGTTTAGTTCTTAAGTGAACCCTCCTCATCTCCGTATTCTCAAAGTCTTTGAAACCGAGCTTCTGCAATACATATGGTCTTGCATGGCACGGGATGTACTAATCGAATTGAAAAAAAATCCAGGAATTAAACTTTGACCAAAAGAAGCACAAGTGATGATATTAATTACGATGAAATGCTTGTCCTTGCAAGCTGTACAAACATCAAAGGTCTCGTCCAGCTTCACGGTGAAAAACCTATCATTTTGCAGGTGAGGATACCTGTCGCACAAACCCCGGTCATCGTAGTACTAATCGCACTCCAGGATCCTATCGTCATCAGATATCTCCGTGTTCAAAATTGAAAGATTAAAATTCTGAATTTCAATATATGTACTACAAAAACTTAATGCGACCATTAATATTCATCACGGGTTGACTTTCAGTCAGTCGAGACTTTTGTTGAAAACTCTCATCTCACGTGGTGTATATGGTGGGCACTCCCTCTCTGATATATTCGACCGTCAGTGATGGTTGCTCCTCCCTTCGTCCCCGAGTACATTACACCAAATTGTCTAGCACACGGGAACGAAGGAGAAGCGATCCCCACGACAACAGTCGGGATTCTTCTTCATCTCTGACATTTTCGACCGTCCGTGATGGTCGCTCTTCTCTTCCTTCCCGTGCATTACCAAAAGGTCTATCGCGAGAAAGAAGAGGAAGAGCGACCCCCACGGCAATAGTCGGCATTCTTATTCTCTCATATATGGTGGACACTCCCTTTGCTTTTTCACTGTCATGTATGGAGTCCCAACAGACTTAAAGTCAACCCAAAATGTCGTTTAATGCTCTTCCCGGCAAATCCAATGCACTCGATATTTCCTACGTTCTAGCACACGCCATGCTAAAATTCACGGAAAAATCCAGCATGACCTTTGATAAAAAGGACATATCGAGCGCCTGAGATCTGCCGGAATGGAAATTAATCAACACGCCAGCAAAACATAGGCCACTGTAAGGTGTTCCCTACAAACATATGCCACTTGGCTCCATCATCATCATCGACGTCAACGACATGGGGGATTTGGCTGCTCTCACCTCAAGGTCGAAGGGGGGGGGGGTGACGGGGATGATGCAGGGGCTCCTTGATTTCTGCAAAACAAAATATAAACCCTATAAGCTATCAACTAAACATTATTATGTTGATTCAAAATACCTACATTCACTAAAAATTCAATATATCTTATAACCCGAATATTTCAATTGGTTAAGAAGCATAACTAATGTTTTTTACTAAAAATCCATACCTAAATTTTCTTACTAAAAATATTTGTTACTATATTTCTCATATGGCATGGCATTGCAATGTATTTCTATATTAAAATTTTTGCATACCTAAAGAATTTCTATTACTAAAATTTCTATTCAAAAGACCTAAAATTTATGTTCAAATTAGCTACATTCTACAAGAACAAGAACAGAGAAGGGATGAAGGGAGGGAGGCAGAGGAGGGGGGAGGAAGGACGGAGGGAGGGAGAGGAGGAGGGAGGGAGGGAGGAGGGAGGGAAGGAGAGGAGGGGGAGGGAGGGAGGAGGGGGAGGAAGAGGTGCCTAACTGGCGGTGGCGCGTCGGCGACGGGCGACGGTGACGCCCGGGTGGTGCAGCACCGCCGCCGGCGACGGTGGGTAGTTTTGGCACGCGGGTGGCAGCGGCGGGCGACGGTGACGGGGATGGCGACCAGAGTGTGTGAGTGAGAGTGTGTCGTGAGGGAGAGGTAAACGGGCGGGAAGGTCGGGGCATAGGATAAGGTCGTTTTAGCAGTAACGCGGGAAGTTAATAAGCGCTACCGCTAAAATATTAGTTGTAGCGCGTTTATAAGAAAAGCGCTACTACGAAGGCTAAGCATGTAAACAAACATCAAAAATACATTGGTCATCAGAGATCTTTTTGTGTAGAAGCTGAATTGTCAATATGAGTCCTCACCGGTCTAGGAACCGATGAAGACTCATAATGCGGCCACAAATCCTACACATAGAGTTCAATGAAGAGCATGTGGTTGTGATTGTTTTAGTAGTAACATATTTAAGGTGGTAAACACCCTGTTCGCGGAGCGAGGTGGGACTAAACTTAGTTGCAAGGAGTGGACTAAATTTAGAAGTAGCGCGCATTGGAGAAAAGCGTTGC
Organism: Triticum aestivum; assembly: GCF_018294505.1. Taxonomy (NCBI): domain Eukaryota; kingdom Viridiplantae; phylum Streptophyta; class Magnoliopsida; order Poales; family Poaceae; genus Triticum; species Triticum aestivum. The sequence continues at coordinate 58,073,448 of NC_057814.1, read as the reverse complement.
TTCTAAGTTCAATAGTAGTAGCGCATTTAAGAAACATGCGCTACTGCTATACCTAGTCTGGTGGCAAGGTCGTGGCAATTGTAGTTGTAGCACTGTTTCATCCTACCGCGCTTCTGCTATGCAGATATCAGTAGCGCGGTTTCTTGTCGCGCGCTACTGCTAGGTAGCAATAGAGCCTTATTTTAAACCGCGCTGCTTGTAAGATTCTGTGTATAAGGTTTTCCCTAGTAGTGTGTAGCCATGATTGTTGGCCGGTCACATTGAATCGTCCCGCGCGCAACGGCTTGTCACGCAACACAAATATCAAGGCCGTGGCACGAGCGAAAATAAAAAATAAATCACTGCTGCCCCCGCCCTCTGCATGCACCACTTGTTTTTGACTTTCTCAAAAACAAGTCGGTCCGTCGCTCACGAATAAAACAAGTCACACCATCTCCGCGGATGAAAAAAATCGCCTCACGGCTCGAACATACGATATGTATAAATAGTGCGCGTCCCAGGGCGGGTCACTTTTATAAATATGACCATCATGCCCTTGCTAACGAGGGGTATCTAATAATCTGGGTAATCCATGTGTTTTAAGGGGGTGTACTCAAGCAGACACGAATATAGAATTGTCTATAGTTCCTTCCAGTGATTGTACCAGCGGCTGGCATACATGTCGGCAAAGAAGGGCCTCTCTTGGCCGTAGTTCATGCCGGCGCAAGTGCCAACGATCGGCTCATGTGCCAGCACACACAAAAACCTCCTCTCATGACCATAGTTGGTGCATCTCGGCCATAGATCATGCCGGCACACATGCAGACATACAAAAATTCGCATCTGTGCCATAGTCCATCCATCTATCTCGAGCACCTCCTTTTGCTTCTTCTCTAACCAACCTGTTCTCTTTGGCGACGTCTGGCTCAAGTATATCATCATGATCTCCACTTCTTTCGATATCTTTGCAAGCTCAACTCGTTGGCTTTGGTCTTGGCCATCGATTTCCACACCACCTTTATACCCTTGGATGTCGTGTTCGTAGGTGTATTCTTGGCCCTGGTTGTGAACGTCCATGTCCTCTGGCCCTTCGTCGCGGCCGTCTTGGCTTTGAGTCTCGTCTTCATTGTACACTTGGCCGCCCTCATTGGTCACACCCTCCATGAAATCATTGTAGTAGGCTGGGTTTTCATGAATCGGCCCTAATGTACGTTGGCCATCGAACAGCTTGCGAGAATTAGGGTAGTTCGCCATAGGGATCTCCCGAGGGCACTTCCTTTATGTCCAAGTGGACTGGCCGGCCACATGTGTGGCATTGAGGTCGATGGCCGCCGGCATCGGGAATGCCAGCGCGTGCTTACCCGCTTCCGACGAGCCATCCCTAGCTGATCCGGAGTAGCGAGACATGCCCGGGTCGTGTTGAGATAGGAACGTGCACGCCGACGGCGTCGTAGAGGTGTGCACTGACTACGGATGTGGCGGGCGACCAACGACGAGCCTGTGTTGGCTACATCGAGGGTGGCGGCGGTGAATATGGCCTGCTCACCATGAATCCCGAGCATGAAAAGGGCACGCTTGGAGGCTTTCGTGCCGAGCAAACCATTCTCCACGACGGCAGCCTTGCACCACGTGGACTCGAATGCGGTGTGGGCGACAGCTGGTTTTTTCACAGCCACCATCCTCCGGGCAGCCCTCTGCTCCGACGTTAGCTCCGTCTTTGGCTTTTTCTTCTTAGGGCGAGAGGCCACACGCTCGATAGTGGCCAACAGGAGGAAAGCAGTGATGTGGCTTGGCAGGCCGGCCATCGCGGGAGTGGCTGGATGGATTTTGGGGGGAGATAGAGGGGGAAATGGAAGTGGTTGTGCGACCGACTAGCGGGCCAGGGGAGGACAAGGGTGGGCGTCGCGCCCGTCCACACCTTGTCAGCGTCGACGGAAAACCAGCTCAAATTGGTGTCGGAAATGGGTCGCGGCTGATACGTTTGCGTCGTATCTATAATTTTTGATTGTTTCATGCCAATATTCTACAACTTTCATATACTTTTGGCAACATTTTATATTAATTTTGGACTAACATATTGATCCAGTGCCCAGTGCCAATTCCTGTTTGTTGCCTGTTTTTTGTTTCGCTGAATACCCATATCGATAAAAATTTACGGAGATTTTTTTGGAATATATGTGATTTTTGGGAAGAAGAATTAGCGTGAGAGGTGGTCCACATGCCCCACAAGCTCATAGGGCACGCCCCTAGGGCTTGTGGCCACCTCGTAAGGCGGTTGGTGCCCTTCTTGTGCTGCAAGAAAGATAATATTCTGGAGAATATTCCCTCAAAATTTCATCCCAATCGGAGTTACGGATCTCCGGAAATTAAACGGTGAAGGGCCAGAAAACAGGAACGTGAAACAGAAGAGAAACAGAGAGAGATCCAATCTCGGAGGGGCTCCCGCCCCTCCGTCACCATGGCAGCCGTGGACCAGAGGGGGAACTCTCCTCCTATCTAGGGGGAAGTCCAAAGAAGAAGGAGGAGGAGGGGAGCTCTCTCCCCCTCTCTCCCGGTGGCGCCGGAACGCCGTTGAGGGAATCATCGTGACGGCGATCTACACCAACAACTTCGCCGCCGTCATCACCAACTCCCCCCTCTATGCAGCAGTGTAACACCTCTTCTCTCCGCTGTAATCTCTACTTAAACATGGTTCTTAATGCTATATATTATTATACAATGATGAATGGCCATCCTATGATGTTTGAGTAGATTAATTTTGTCCGATGGGTTGATTGATGATCGTGATTGGTTTGAGTTGTATGTTTTATTTTGTGTTGTCCTATGGTGCCCTCCGTGTCGTGCAAGCGTGTGGGATTACCGTTGTAGGGTGTTGCAATACGTTTATGATTAGCTTATGGTGGGGGGCGAGACTGACAGAAGCATAAACTAAGTAAGGGGTTGTTGCGTATGGGGGTAAGGAGGACTTGATACTTCATGCTATGGTTGGGTTTTACCTTAATGATCTTTGGTGGATGCGAATGCTTGCTAGAGTTCCAATCATAAGCGCATATGATTCAAGTACGGAAAGTATGTTAGCTCATGCCTCTCCCTCATGTAAAATTGCAATAATGATTACCGGTCTAGTTATCTATTGCCTAGGGACAAAATCCTTCTCTTGTGTTACAAAAAGCTTTCTCACTAAGTACCTCTAGTTTTATGCTTGCAAACTTTTCCCTACATCTACAAAATAGTTTCATACTTGTTCTATGTAAAGCGAATGTTAAGTGTGCGTTGAGTTGTATCGGTGGTCGATAGAACTTGAAAGGAATACAAATCCTACCTTTAGCTCCTCGTTGGGTTCGACACTCTTATTTATTGAAAAAGCTACAATTTATGCCCTATACTTGTGTGTTATCAACGGCGGATAGAAAAACAGGTGGCCGTCCATTGTGTCGGGGCGTTGGGACGCGTTTTTGTCAGCTACGATCCAAACAGATGTGGTCGGAGGAAATTGGTCACCGCGTTGGAGTTGGCCTAAGAGTAGGTGAGGATAGTGGAACAGACGCCGTGCGCACCGTAGATGGCGTCCAGGACATGAGCATGCCATTACTAGCGCCACCCACCCCTATGAGCACCTCTGAGATACTGAGCTGGCACATCATCAACGTCTCCTTCCACTTAACGCACATCGCTCGAAGGCCTAACATAAATCTAAAAAAAGTTGAGCACCGTTTTCAAGTCTACGATTTTAACCCTGTTGGGCTGGGAATACATAATGTCCTCCTAACCATCCACCACAGATGGGTTAGCTCACTTTTTTGCTTTTGTTGTGTCGAATTACATGAGTAAGGTGATCGCACAATTAATCAAAGCCCGGTCAGAATTGAAGATGTGCAGCAAGCAACATTGTAAGTGCACGCCTTGTTTTGACGGGGAAATTGCAGGGACACGCAGGTGTGAGCCGCATACCAGCCCAGTCATGCCCGACCGCCTTATTGCTTTAAGATACACAAATTTGATTTGTCTTAGGCCTTTGATTATTGTAGGTTCGGGTCCATCCATGCATACTTTTGGCAGCTTTTACGAGATCGGCGTGCGCCATTCACCCACATCCCATGCCTTTTTATTTCATCTTTTCATTTCAATCTACTATCTTTTAAACTGAAAGTCAAAATTAATTTCGTTTGTGTATTTGTGTTCATGGCGATGAGAACTTTCGAAAAAGACCAATCTTGAATGGCAACAACTTAAAAAAGAATCCAAGTTTCAAATATTGGAACTTAATAGTCGTAACATCAAGTTTTACCAAGTCTCATATGTTTTTATGGTTTTAGGATTTTGGGCTTAGGGTTTAACTTTTAGTTTTTGCAACTTGCTAAATTTATCATTCCTATCATGTTTTTGTAATTGAAACTTGCTGAACCACCCAATTTGCCTCACGATCTGCGTAGTCATTGATTCCGCATGAGGGCACACCAAGTTCAAGTTTTAGTTTCTGAAGCTTGTGATTTTGTCATTTGCTCGTACCAAGTTTCAGCAGTTGAAACTTAAGAAAGTTTTAAAAATTCTTCAAAATGAATCTTATTTGAAAGCTCACAAAAAACATGGATATGCAAATGAAATGTAAATTGAACTTTCGATTCAAAAGATATAATAATTAAACTTCGGAAGTCAAAAGAAAAACATAGGATGTGGGATGGGTGGACCTGCCAAAAGTTGTGCACATGAACCCCATCTAAAGTAATTACAGGTTAAAGCACATGCAAGGTGTAATCATTTTTCTGAATGCCGAGGCAATTGGGCGGCCACAAATCTGCGAGCTCCCATCCCTACATGCTACAACTCCTCTCCTGTTTTGATGTTGAAGAACAAAAGTCCACAATTTTATAAGAAAACATGTTTGAAAATGGAAACTAACTCCAAGTTTCCACGGTTATTACTCCCCCCATCTACTAATACAAGCACATTCAAATGTCTGACTTTGACCATTAATTTTATCAACAAAATATGAGTTATATGCCATCAAAAGTATGCCATGGGATGCACATTTGAAATAACTTTTTGGTACTATAATATTTTGACATACAACACATGTTTTCTTGACTAAAATTATAAGTCAAAGTTTGACACGAGAAACGAAGTGGCCTTGTATATAAAAAGGAAGAGAGTAGCGTAGAATGATTGTTTCTAGGATTTTGGGCTTAGAAAAGGATAATGACATCAGATGCTTCGACTGAAAGAAACTTTAGCAACTTCTTGTTCTGTGAAGTACAAATCTAAGGGCGATTCGTAGTAATGTGAAAACGTAGGAATAGAGAAACCACGGTATTGAAATGTCATGCCCATTCGAATCCTACAAGAATTGAGTTTGTTTGATTGCAGCATAGGAAAAATAAAAGATTTTTTCCAAGAGGTTCAAGTGGATGCTAGATTTCCTATAAAATATATTATAAATGATTCATTAGGGAAATTTTCTGTAAGATTCAATCCTATGATTCAAATGAACAACACATGACAACTTCATAAGGATTCAAATACTTCACAAATTCTTTGAATTAAAGAGGACCTAAGCTGGAAGGCTACCCAACCCACCCGTGTTTCAAAACTTGAATTTCTACTTTTGAAGCAAATGGAGTTTGCATCAAAGACGAGGATATAAGAGCTACATTTAATTAGGTAAAGCCTATCTACCTACCAGACTTAGAGCTACACTAGTGGAGTCGCCATAACTGTAGCCTCCAAAACAGTTATATTGTGTGCACCATAATTCTTGGAGGCCAGGACTTTGCGTGCAAACTCAGATTCTTCGTAATGCGGTTAACCATCAGTGTCTATGCCATTTGTTCCGAATATTCCCCTCTACACCTTCTGTTCCGCTCATAACTCTTTTAATAGACGTTCATCAACATCACACACTTATTAGATGACAACGCAAATAGAAATAATTATAGACGATTGTTGGCCGCCTTTTGGAAGTGCTCTCCATGAAGGGGGGGGGGGGGGGGGGGCTTTGTATATTTTGACTTGGGCCTGTATGTGACTTAGGTATCAACATACGTCCTGGATGTGGGGCGATGTCCACATTGTCTTTGCCATCAATACCCACTACTTCAACTTTGTCTTTTGCTGCAGCCTCCACAGATGACCTATCAGTGAGTGGTTGAGAGGCAGGCTTCGGCCTCGACCTTCTCAGTGCACGGACGGAGGGCATCGAAATACCAGTGGGCAGTGCGCTCCTCGAGAGTCTATCCCTTGACGGGTCCACGAAGGGGGGGCGAGCTGGTGGAGGTGAGGTGGGTGCGAAGGAAAATATGTGGTGGTGAGGAAGATAGGTGAGTGTGGTGGACATTGGATGCCATTTGGTTTAATTCTCCGGAGAGTTTACTTTGGAGGAAAGGGCGCGGGGAGGCGGGAAATGGCAGTGGACGAGCGGGACACGTGGCAGCTGCCAATAATGAATTCATTTTTGGTGGGATACATGCCGGCAGAACTAGAACGAATGAATGTGCCATTGCAGTTGCAGAAGAAAGGGGTGAAAGTTCAAACCCCCCCCCCCCCCCCACACACACACACACACACAGTCGGTTGGTTAGAATGCGCTCCAAAACAACACCCCATCCTCCAAATATGGAGGCCACAATCAGTTTTTGAAGTGCACTACCTATTTTTTGGAGGTTGAGGTCGGTTTAGTGAATCTGGTTGACCAAGTTTTCCAACCTACATATTGGCCATATTCATGGAGTTCGGGCCTTTTTTGTGACATTGATAGAGTTCCATTACACATGAAACTACATCTTGTGTCCGGGCTACCGTTATATGCTTTGATCTTGGATAATTGACATTTGTAGGTTGATAATAAACACAAGAACATACTAAATCACATATAAGATATCGTGTATATATATATACATTGATATTTGTTTGCACTACTATACATCTGGAGCATCGTGTGTGTTGCCACGATTCGATGGATATTATAACTAATCCAAATGACTGCTCACTACAAAGATAGCCCCATTGAATTGGAAGTAATTCCTAGAACTATTGAGTAATTTAGCAAATTTCTATATAAATTAATTAAGAAATGTGTTAGATAAATCATGATAAACAAAATAAACATGATGATCGCATGAACAAAATTACTATGCATAGAGGACATGTAATCAGATATCTATCTATTATCTACTAAAAGCAAAATACGGGTCAAAATAGGGAAATAGTCCTGTTTTATAGATATGCATAGAGGACAAGGACAACCTTGACATGTTGAGGAACTTTTCTACTTACATATAAGCAACAGGTGCGGTCCGTGATGACTTTAAAAATCCTTTTCTTATAGAATAATTATTTGTTAATTTGACAGCTGAAACCTGCTAAGTTCGATTTCAACTAGTCTCGCACTCCCACACTATTTTCCTGCTAGGAGCAGTTACCCAATAAGAACAATGGGGCCATGCATAGAGAGTCAAGAGCGACCACGGTATGCACATACAATTCAAAGGAACAGGATGAGAGAGACAGAGAGACAGGATATTATATATTATTAATAAAGATTGGCCAAAAGGGGCGCGGAGTTTCTGCTCCAGGGCTCATCTGCACCCGCGCTCGGAAAAAATATCAAAATAAATAATAAAAAATTCAAATTTTATGTGGGTGGTAGACAATTTAATGCGTGAGCCTGATTTGTCTTTTTTGCCGAGAGCTGCTCAGATGTCCAAATGAGTTAAAATTTGGAGCGGACCTCGGGCATCAAATTATCTAGCACACAAAAAAATTTGGATTTGTTTGAATTTCTCTAGTATTTGTTTTGATTTTTTTTCTGAGCGGGAGCATATGAGCCTGGGCACCGAGTTGGATTTCCAGGCCAAAAGGCCCTTTATCGGACTAGTTCCGCTATCTGTTTGACTTCTCTGTGTTCACTTGGGTGTGTTGTAACAGGGGCTTTGCTCCCTGGGTGGCATGTAATCTGCGGGTTTTAGTCTAACTCGCCTAACTGTACCTAAGTTGTACTACCTTTCTTTCGTTCTAATAAAGATCGACCAAAAGGCCCTCCGAGATATATATTATTAATATATGTAAGCTCATTGCACTACTGAGAAATTGTTTCCTTTGCCCCAAAAAAGAAAGGGATTTGTAATTCTATGTTCAAATCGCTTCCTTTATAATAAAATGTTTTCTCTTGAAAACTTTGTAGGTTAGTGTAAAGCAAACTATAAACATAGATAGTTAGATTATGTGTTTATTTTTTATTTTTGCTTTAAAAATTATTTTATCATTCCCTATCAAGACAGGATTGAAATGCAAAAGAAATGACATTTTGGGATGTTAATAAGCCGAAAATAGTTTAACAGAAATAAGAGAAAGTCAGAAAATTAGAACAGGGTGAACTTTCTCTACATGATTATTTTCTTCACAAATTTTACTATATCTACCTGCACACTGTCAATGTTCAGTTAATGATTCATTATAGATACTGAATCATCGTATATAGTTTCTTTCTAAGATAATTTATTAATCCCTTCTCACTAGAAAAGAGAAAGTTGCTAGTTACTCCCTTCACTTCTAGAAAACGTGAGATAAGATTGTTGTCAAACATTCAAGGACATTTTTCTCGAAAAGAACGTGCAAGGACATAATAGAATGAAACTCCACCTCCGCCGTCATAACTCCATGTTGAATCCTCTTCTAGAGCCACCTACGGTCCTTCTCTCAACCCTGCCACACTATTTTCGGCACCATCACCAAATTATCCTTTTGATGTAGGTCATCTCAGTGTGACGGAAATAAAAAGGTTTGCCAGAATATGTAACCGTGTATAGTGAGGAGTCAATGATTCCGAGAAGACTGATGCACTAATTGACTATTGTAGCATTTTTCTGCAGTTCTTTTTTTACCTATGAGCTATGCTAGAAATATTGTATAGTGGCTAGAATCATTCCACTCCAACCAGGATACATGGAAGTTTAGACGTGTGACAGGTATGAATTTCAAAGTCGTCAAGTTCAATGGATTAGAACTGAAAAATTACAACGTACAGGTGTGACTTACTTGCCATCTATGTTACCTTTTTGGCAAAATTTGTGGGATAAAGCAACTAATGAGGAAATCCACTGCAACTAGATCATTCATGTATTTAATATAGATCTTTTATATAATACTTAAAAATATGTATTTAATTAGTCTATGATTGGTCCTAGTTCAGCGTACCATGTATTTAATATAGATCTTTCATATATTTCCTGGTAGATTTAAATAATTGAGAATATACAATGTATTATGTTGGAAAATAGAAGGAATAATAATCGTTGTCTGCGCATAGTTATGTGACATTTCAACATGTTCTATTTGTTGGCATGTAATGTTTGTAAATATTGTCTCACATTTGAACTATCATCGAGGCCACAGCCACTGCTAACCAATCATGTAGCAGACAGACTATGACATGTGGATTACAAAACAAGGGTTAAAAAATTGTGCCAGGCACAGTCGTGAGGAAGGCCGCCTCCGATAGAGGTCAACGGGGGTAGAAAGATGAACATGGAGATCTCCAATCTATGATCATGCAAGTTTGAATATTTGATTTCCATGGATTAATAGAATACTGAGACAGCTTCCCTTTAATCATTATAAATTTGCATTTTTTTTAAAGAATACCTGTCTTCACAGAATACTGAGACAGCTTCCCTTCAATCATTAACAGAATACATGTCTTCACAAACACAAACATTTATCTAATAGTGGCAGTATTTTCTTAAGATAAAAAGAAACACTTCACATTTCAGAACGTGCTAAAGATCATGCCCTTGCATATTTGCGAGGGCCACCTGGCTAGTATATGATAAAAGTAAAATCAACAGATCAATTTCTACTACGAGAATTCCTCAAGCGATCTCAAACAAAAGAGAAAGAACACATACAGTGTCGTGGAAGATAGGCGCGCCAGTCGCCATGTCCCTGAGGAGGTCGTGGACGTCGAGGAGGTCATTGTGTGCAGGCACTATGGAGAAGAATCCAGCAGTCACATGAGAACGCTCGCCAAAAAGCTGATCACCCTCTCCCGTACAGGATCACAAGACAGGGTTCCGGAGGCCTACTGTCTCACTTTGCGACGTACGCTGTGGAGCGAGGTGGGAAAACCGTAGGCGGCGCATTGCTTGGGAACCAGGAGGCATGGACAAAGGAGAGGAAATGACTTTGTCTATGGAATAATATTGACTTCTAATAGACTAGATGAAGCGAAACTGAAATAGTAATGGGGATACGAAGGGAACAGTCCACAACAGTTTGGTTTCGTTTTTCACGAGTGGAAAAGTGTTTCGGTTTCTTTCTTATGTGAAAAAAGAAGACAGGACACACAAGTGGCATAGGTCCTAGACTGGCTCGGCTCAATCATGAAACATGACGCGTGTGCGAGGCATTCCATCGCGAGGTGGGTAGGAGCAAGTGTGTATATGTCCCATTCTCAATCTCTTAGCGGCGTGTGAAGGTATCAACTTTACATGTTGGTCCAATACACCCTCTATAATAGGGAAGGGACTAAATTTCCTCACTCCCATTTTCATGCAAGACTCGGCCATACAGGCCTATGGGATTTTTAGGACTGATTGGACATGGTAAATGGCTAAAAGCCCAACGATTCCAACAATTCCCCGCCAGATCTTATATATATATATATATATATATACCGGTATTTAGGTGAACTGCTAATTTTAACTTTTGACTAGAACTCCAAACAACACTCATTAACAACTTGAATAGTGTACCTGCAAAAAAAAACAACTTTAATAGTGGACTATGCTTTGAACTGCAAGTTTTGTGCAAACAAGTTTTATGTAAAGCCTTGATCGATACTAGTCTGCCAAATGACTTTTCCGTGGGTAGGAGCTTGTATGACATATTCTAGTGCCTCTTCATCGGTTTACTACAGAGAGCCCAACTCTCATATTTAACAGTCTAACTTATATATGTGTGTTTTCTAAAGATGTTTTATAGAACAACATCTTGGCATACCAAGCCCCCCAGAACACGTTAAGATAAAGATCAACCTGTCATACTTATGATGAGAGAATTCCATCATAATGGGGCGAATCTTTAGTAAATAATACTCTTCTCTCAATTTTGAATGCTCGCTCAACGCTTTTTGAAAAAGTAAAAAAAAAGAAACAAAAGAAAGAAAGAAAATGGACGAACTAACTAAGGTTTGATAACAACTAATGGGCCGGCCCAGTACAAGATCACCAGAAGCGACCTCCCAGCATCTCGCAGCAAGTGAAACATAGACAGTCCCAAGGGGGAGAGGGAGAGAGAGAGGGGGGAGAGAGAGATCTGTGGGTTTGTGTGTTGTGGGTTGTGGCCTGTGATGTGGGCCAGCGCACTATCTCATATCGGGTCATACCGTTCGCTTACTTAATTTCTTAGCCCGGCCCATCATACCTTGGGTCATGATATGCTATTGGTTGTGCCTCGCCTTGGGACCACGTATCATGCCAGAAAAGACCTGCCCAAGTCTTGACATTAGTTGTAGTTCTCTGTGTAGCAGCAACCCAATGATGTCGCTGGACCGTAGCAGCAGCGCCACGCTGCATCTTTGGCTGTTAACCCATATCGTACACCATAACCAGCATCATCTATTTGCCGATGGTGCCAGTCGATGACATTGTAGCTTCGACAGTGTTGAAGCCGAGGCCACGCAACTTTGCTGGCATTGCAATCGATGCCATGGCAGCACTATGGGCAACCACTGCACACGACATGACCGCAACACCCGGTGATGTTCGACAACATAGGTCGTAGTGGCACTGCTGCGAGGCCACCTCTTCGTAAACAGCGGCACTGCTGCGAGCCCGCCTCTTCTCGATCGTGGCACCGGCCTCGTACCAGTGACACTTCCCCGCGCATCTGGTGACCTCTTGGCAAGCACCTGTCCTCATCCCTTGCAGCAGTAGGCGACTTAGAGGCTTCCGTAGTGATTTTATGGGACACTCTCATAGCACGACGCGACCGCAGCACGCAACGACGCTCCACAACACCAGTCACAGCATCGCTGGTGATATACAAACAGCGCCACTCTTGTGAGACCGCCTCTTCACAGCCCATGATTCTGTTAGGTGAGACCAGGAGTTGAGAATTGGTCGGAGTTCAGCCTAGCTCTATTAAAACTGAGGTGAGACAGTTTATGGCCATAAATTTGATGTGACATATATATATTTGGTTAAAATTCAACAAGATCACAATCAGTTAATACAATCCAGTGCATAAATTTTATGTAGCATAAAGCACGCATTTGGACAAATGAAACAGGGGAAGTAGATAACCAAAAGGGCATATAGGAATTCCCTACACAACCTTGCTGAAAAGGAACAATTACACTCGCTGAAAACTGATGAAATGTTCATGTACCTTTATGCTACGCTACACCACTCTGCTTTTGAAATTCTCTAAACAGGCAGTCCATAACTCACCACCTGTCTTTTTATTTTTATTGCTACTGAGGCTTCTTTGTAAAACTTGTGCACTTCAATAAACTACAGTTGTGTGCATCATGATAATGGAGAGGCCGGGCCTATCCACTTTTTGGAGAAAAAAATCACCACCTGTAGGAAGTAGCAATTATCTACATGGCAGAAACATATACGTGCAGAGCTATGATTAACTCCCAAGTCAGTTGAAAGCATAGCCACACAGATAAAACATAAAGTTTCCACAACGAAAGGTTTAAGCATTCGATTACATGAACCCATTATTGTCACCAAGTGACTTAAAAGTGCACACAATAACATATTAGTAAGATAAAGATGAGCAGAACCCAGGCATGTTGGTTGACCACAAAAGACTAAAAAATCCTGCTGGGTTGATCATATAGCTTCAGAAAGAAAAAACCAGGTCAGGCCCCACTGACAAGCTTGGCGTTGCAGTACTGCAGGATTCCTTAAATGCAATGGCATTATAATCCCACTTCTCACGTTGTATATGGCAGCGTCACGAAGAGGTTCTGCAGAAGACTCTGGACAAGGATAATCGCAGATGAAGTAGATGCAGTCCTCCTGGGATCCACTGCATTCTCCAGCAGGCAGGGACTTCGAGCTTTGCTTTCCAAGAAAGAGAGCATGGCCACCCAAATCACTCACCGTTCTCCACTGACCAGGGTCAGTGCGCAAGTCTGCCTCAAGGACATTAAATCCAACAGTGTGAGAATTCCTAAAACCCTGTGAGTGTGTAAATCTTTGCACCATCAGCAGCCTACCACCACATTCCACTAAATACTGGCTGAGTCCATAAAGCACCTTCTTAGACAGGTATTGAGGCGTTCCACAATCACCACCAGAGTCAATTACGCATGTCATCTTTGGATAAGTACCAAGGTTCTCACCAAAATCAACGACGAAAAGCTTGAAAAATCCAGATACCACGTACAGCCTTCCATCCAAGAATGCAAGGTCCACTAATGTTGGTGGCTCCCCCAGTGCAGTACGTATACCTCTGAATGAGTAAGTGGTGGCAGGTGGTCGAACGACACAAAGATCAACAGAATAACAATTGCCAATGATCACCGCAGCAACAAGGGACTTGGGTGATGATTCCAGCGGCGAGGGCGCCACTAACTTATAGGAAACTGGATCATCAGTATATTCAGCATGGTTATCTATCTCGCGCTGCCAAACACTTGCAAGATTAGGAAGCTCCAGTGTGCTCTTGGAAAAAGGGTTCAGCAATGAACACGCACCATCACAGCTTATGAGGAATAGCCTGTTATCAATGGAGCCCTGCCAACGAGCACCATCTGGTAGAGGCATGCGGTGAACCTCACTGCCTGGGATGCTGAGGAAGGTTCCATTGGTGAGGGTGAGCCAAGGGAATGGGAGGGGAAGATTCTGCAACATACTATTAGAGCGCCATGGGTGACAGACTGCTCTCAGACGAACACGGTCAGCAAGGGAATCGAGGCGCTTTAGGACAAGGCCCAGGAGTTCGGTAGGAAGATCTGACCAAGGTCCAAACTGTGCAGCCTTCATAATGCAAGTCTGCAATACAGGACATAAGATTAATAGATAGTACAATAAGAAAATTGTAATGCATATGCTTGCTGAACTACTCTAATACCTAAGGCCGTCACAAAGAAATAGAGATGACGAGGAAAATAGCAAAAACAATCTATTAGAGCAGAAACAAACTACTCCATCCGAACATATGCTTCTTTAACTTGAAATCAATTATAAACATATGCTTCTTGAACTTGGTAACAGATGCAAAAGCATGCAGCAAAGCACCATCTATTTATTTTTTGTTGATGGAAGAAAACACCATTTAATTGTTATGGTAAATAAAGCAAAGCTGACTTGAGATGCATGACTAAAAAAATGATGATCATGACCTCTAATACCATCAACAGCAGCATGATTCATGATCATGAGTATGGTGAACTAACAAGGAATTTTGTTCTTAATTTCTCATGTGGAATTGCCCAACTTCAGTGAGCTACTCACAGTAGTCCTCTTTCTTTTAGATGAGAAATCCAGAGAGTGTTCTTTTAAATAAGTAGGTATATTTGAACAAATAACATTTTATTCATGTATATGGTCAAGCGAGTGGAAATCGGAGCTAACTATGCACATATTACTGAAGATTTATATTTTTCACAACACCAGTATGCAGCTCGGATCAGCAAGAAATACAAATAAGTTAAGTAGAGCTTCAATCGGGAAAATAGCGGTGCCAATTGTTTCTTAAGAACATGCTGAGGTGGATTCAAAAAATAAAAAAACATGCTGAGATGAACATCGGAGGCAAGTATTGCAAAACATTTTTAATTTTTAGATCGGGTAAAAAAACTCCATTAGCAAGATTAGATCAAGTGAAGAAACAATTTCAAATCGACCATCTTTATCAAAAAGAAAAAAAAATGGTTAGGCGAAGTTGCGATCTGGAAGAATAACAAAACGTTAACAACCCACCTACCCCCAATCATGCCCCCGTTAACAGATGCAAAAGCATGCAGCAAAGAAGTGCGCATGGGATCCAAGTATCCATACACGTTTGCAGTTTTTAGACCAGAGTCGGACAATACAGATCTAACAAAAGCCCTAACGCGAGATAATGAGATGTACCTTTGAGAACTTAGTGCCCTGGTCGGCGAGAGACGGGAAGGTGTGGAAGCCTCCAGCAGAGGCTTGTGTGTCGCCGGGGATTGGACCCTGGCCATGCGTGGGAAGGGGAGAAGCCATGGAGAGTCCTCTGCGAGCAGGGGTTTTGATTTGGGAACGAAAGGACGGGCCTCCTATATATTCATTGTCAACAGCTGGAGCGACTTTATTGAGCCGTTACTCGTATTGTGCCACGTTTTGGGGGACCAATTTGAACACTTCTAAATAAAATAAAAAAATTTAACACCTTTTTATTTACATATTAACAAATTCTTGCGAGGCCAAAAATGCAGCAATACTATTATTTTACCGCCAATGTGAATTGGCGAACGTTCTAAATATTGGGACAAATCCAAACTTATCGGCTGCCGTCCAATCACCATCCCAAGATTGCAATCTGAGGGAACAATGAGTGATCATGGGACCGTTAGCGCTTTAATACGATCACGATTTATAGGAATAGTGTGGGCCTAATGCACCATTTATACGTCTCATTTTAACACACCTTTATTTACGTATTATCATTTTATTGCGAGACTAAAATGGCGCAAACTAAAATGACGGTAAGAAGATTATATTACTGCAAATATTAATTGGCCAACGTTTCAAATATTGGGACAGATCTGGACGCATCGAATGTTCATATCACGATTGCAATCTCTACACCTAAAGGGGGAGTTGATAGTCGCTTCACCTCCCACCAATCTCTCGGAAACCCCGATATGATGCCCGTGAGAGCCACCCGGGTGGCCTTTCACTGAAGCTCCAGCCAAGTTGGCCCATCCCATTTGACACGTGCGCACGTTTTTATTTCTCATTTTTCTATGTTTCTTTTTTTCGTTTCACTTTTTCTATGATTAAACTATTATCTTATACTTGGTATACTATCCAAACTTTCCTAAAAAAATCAAACCAAATCGGCACTTTCCCAAAACAACGTCATGCATTAATCTATACTCCTAAAGTGGGAGTTGGTAGCATCGCCTTACCTCCCACCAACCCCTCGGCAAACCTGATATGACGCCCGCGGGCGTTATACAGGCGACCTTTCGCTGTAGCTTCAGCCAAGTTGGCCCGGCCATTTTTCTCTACTCCTAAAGAGAGAGTTGGTAGAGTCTCCTCCCCTCCCACCAACCCCTCGGCAAAACCGACATGACGCCTGCGAGCGTCATACAGGTGACCTTTCGTTGAAGCTCCAGCCAAGGTTGCCCAACACATTTGACGCCTATTTTTACATTTCCTTTATTTCTATGTTTCATTTTCAGCTTCCTATTTTTTCTGTTTTATTTTTTTCATGGCCAACCTATTATTTTCTGCTCAGCATAATATCAGAATCGGCACTTTCCCCAAAAAAATCATACCAAATCAACACTTCCCCAGAACAACGCCATACTCAATCAAATCAAATCTTAAGAAAATCTCAACTAAATCCAAACTTTCCTTGCATTACACTACTCATACCCAATCAAATCAAATCTTACCAAAACATGAACTATAATCAAAGTTGGATCGGCCCATCTCTACTCCTAAACGAGAGTTGGTAGCGTCGCCTCATCTCCCACCAACCTCTCGGCAAATCTGATATGACGCTTCATATAGTTGACCTTTCGCTGAAACTTCAACCAAGTTGGTCCGGGCCCATTTGGCGTGTGCGCGCATTTTTTTATGTTTTATTTTTGGTTTCCTTTTTTTCAGTTTCATTTTTTCTATGATCAGCCGATTATTTTATGGTCGGCATACTTTCAGAATCAGCACTCTAGAAAAAATCAAACTAAATCAGCACTTTCTCAAAACTACAACATGCATTAACTCGATAAAATCAAATCTTAACAAAATCTCAACAAAATCCAAACTTTTCTTGCATTCTGCTACTCATATCCAATCAAATCAAATCTTATCAAAACATCAACTATAATCAAAGTTGGGCCAGCCTATTTGAAGCATGCGCGGATTCTTTTTTTCCCTATGTTTCATTATTTTTGTTTTCTTTTTTCTGTTTCATTTTTCTATGACCAAGCTATTATTTTTTGATTGGAATACTATCAGAATGGACACTTTCACCAAACAAAATCCAACTAAATCGGCACTTTCCCAAAACAATGTCATGCATTAACTCAATCAAATCAAACCTTAACAAAATCTCAACTAAATCCAAACTTTCCTTGCCCTCCACTCCCCATACCCAAATCAAATCAAATCTTACCAAAACATCAACTTTATAATAAAAACTTGCCTTGCTTTCTTCTATCCATACTCAAATCAAATTAAATCTCAACAAAATCTAAAATATAGTGGATGCCTCTATTAATAAACCTCTGTTGTCCCTACTATTAAATGATAGTCTGTATGTCGTGTTCGTTTCCGCTTCGCTTCGTAACACCACATAAGGGTTGAAAAACACCCTCTCGTTTGATCCCACCAGTGTGCAAATAAAAAGAGTTAAAACCCCAATATTGGGAACCCACACACGCATATCGACTCTACTCTCAATTCCTTTAGCAGCCTATCTCCAATCAACACCTTCGTAAATTTTAAAATATTTATCTTGTCATTTGCATGATGTATGTATACTACTCTATATCAATTGCTCCAGAACTTGGTTTTTTAATATGTTAGAGATATGCATGTAATACTTGCAGTTTTTTAACATGATTTGTTTCCCGAGGCGTATTTGTCTAACAGTGTTGCCCCACATGTTCCCCCACTTTGATTTATGAGGGATGACAGCTTCAATCATA
Source organism: Triticum aestivum (assembly GCF_018294505.1). NCBI lineage: Eukaryota > Viridiplantae > Streptophyta > Magnoliopsida > Poales > Poaceae > Triticum > Triticum aestivum. The sequence goes on along the minus strand of NC_057814.1, from coordinate 58,055,609 downwards.
GTTAGGGGAAATGGAAATTTAGTTTCATATGTTCTCAACAGGGAAAAGGGGTAATAATATACAAATGATGGATGGGAAATTGCATGCTAAATTACTAGAATTTTTACTGTAATCTGAATGTCATGGGCCTGCACGATGTTTTCCGGCTCAATGTATCCCGTTGCTTCAACATATTTCCCGACAGATTGTTGAAATCTGGGGAAGAGGAGGAAGAGCAGCAATTGTTTGAGGAAGAGTAGCAGGTGGATCACTTGGGGAAGGAAACATATCAACACAACACTATAATGGCCAGGTGGTTCATGGTGTTGTAGAAGGGAAGAGTCTTCCAAGAAATAAGATGGAAAAAAACTAAAGCGTCCAAGTGGTCCATGCTATTGGAGAATAGGAAAAATAGGAAGAGTATTCTAGAAAATAAGTAGGAACAGAACTAAAGCTGGCGAGGAATGAGGAAGAAGATGCGTTGCTGATGAACACATTGATGTTGATGTGGTGTTGGTTGGTCCCAACAAAATGGGTTGGCGAAGAGCCTAGGAATAGGTGATCTGTAGGGGAGGATGAGGAAGAGAAGAACGACAAGCGTCCCTTCTAGTGGTGAATGGTGTGTGGGCTGCAGATGGAGCTTATTAGTGACTAGGGATATATTCAGGTTGCCACTGGCCTCCCATGTCAATGTGTCTATGCATTTTTCATTAGCATGTGGCAACTCACCGACATTTAGCTTGTATATGAGAAAATAATGAATGTTTAGGGGACTGTTGACGTGTTAATAGGATCACAATTTACGGAAATATTATGGGCATAATGCACCATTTGTATGTCTCATTTTAACACTTTCTTATTTACATATTACCATTTTATTGCAAGATCAAAATGGAGGTAATACTATTATATTTGTTTAAACAGCATAGCTTTATTATTTAACGGTGTTTGGGCAGATCGTCCAAGACACATTCGCCCACATGGGCAGGTACATCCGACTCCCACTCCATACAGTGTTCAGGTACACACATACGGTCAAGACTGGCCAGCTCGTGAGCAACAGAGTTTGCACTACGCCTAGTTACATACAGAGATAGAGAATTTAGAGAACCAAAGCTTCAGTTGTTATTCCAAGTCCTCAATAACAGCCGCATACGCCGAGGAATCCACCTTGCGCAAGTCCAGAGCCTCAGCCAGAAGTTGCAAATATGTTTCAGACTCCACCCGAACCGGGCCTAGTTCTGCAGTAGTACTGACTACCTGGGACTTTCTCAAAAACAAGTCGGTCCGTCGCTCACGAATAAAACAAGTCACACCACCCCCGCGGATGAAAAAAACCGCCTCGCGGCTCGGACGTACGATATGTATAAATAGTGTGCGTCCCAGGGCGGGTCACTTTTACAAATATGACCATCATGCCCTTGCTAACGAGGGGTATCGGATAATTTGGGTCATCCATGTGTTTTAAGGGGGTGTACTCAAGTAGATACGAATATAGAATTGTCTATAGTTCCTTCTAATGATTGTGCCAGCGGCTGGCATACATGTCGGCAAAAAAGGGCCTCTCTTGGTCGTAGTTCATGCTGGCGTAAGTGCTAATGATCGGCTCATGTGCCAGCACACACAAAAACCTCCTCTCATGACCATAGTTGGTGCATCTCGGCCGTAGATCATGCCGGCACATATGCAGACATACAAAAATTCACATCTCTGCCATAGTTCATCCATCTATCTCGAGCACCTCCTTTTGCTTCTTCTCGAACCAACCTCTTCTCTTTGGCGACATCTGGCTCAAGTCTATATATCATCATGATCTCCACTTCTTTCGATATCTTTCCAAGCTCAACTCGTTGGCTTTGGTCTTGGCCATCGATTGCCACATCACCTTTATACCCTTGGATGTCGTGTTCGTAGGTGTATTCTTGGCCCTGGTCGTGAACGTCCATGTCCTCTGGCCCTTCGTCGCGGCCGTCTTGGATTCGGGTCTCGTCTTCGTCGTACACTTGGCCGCCCTCGTTGGTCACACCCTCCATGAAATCATTGTAGTAGGCTGGGTTTTCATGCACTAGTAGAAAACAGGGCTTTGGTTCGGGCCTGGCCAGCCCATTAGTCCCGGTTCAGTCAAGAACCGGGACCTATGGGGGGCATACGTCCCGGTTCGTGAGCCCAGGGGGACGGCCGGGGCCTCGTGGGTATTGGTCTCGGTTCGTCTGGACCCATTTGTCCCGGTTCCTGGCATGAACCGGGACCAATGGGCCTCGCTCATGGCCCACATCCATTGGTCCCGGTTCGTGGCTCGAACCGGGACAGAAGGCGGGGCTTTAGTCCCGGTTCCAGCCACGAACCGGGACAAATGAGTTGCCTATATATAGCCCATCGCCGCGGCAGAGCACTCCACAGTGCTCTGTTTTTTCTGGCCGGCGAGGGGAGGGCATTTGGGTGCTCTAGCTCACCTCCTATGCACATGAGGTGTTCGATGAAATGCTCGAGCCACACTAGTTAAGCTTTCTCGAACTCGACCTCTGAGCTCCATTTTTCCCGAGATTTGTCTAGGTTTAGCGGTCCGTCACGTCCCGTCCCCGTCTTCACCGCCGTCGATCGCCTGCGCCGATCTCGTCGCCGACACCACCGTGGTGAGCCTCTTCTTCTTATCTTCTTTCTGAAAGAAAAAAATTCTTACTTTAGATAGATACTTGTCTAATTTTCTTACTTTTGACACACATAATTACATATAATGCACGCAGATGAACCGGCAATGGATGTATGGTGACAGACACACCTCCGAGTACATTAAGGGCCTGCATAATTTTCTCGAAGTGGCTAAGGCAAACAAGCAGAATGGTTTTATGTGTTGTCCATGCCCTAATTGTGGGAATACAAAGTCTTACTCTGACCGAAAAATCCTTCACACCCACCTGCTTTATAAGGGTTTCATGCCACATTATAATGTTTGGACGAGGCACAGAGAAATAGGGGTTATGATGGAAGACAGCGAAGAAGAAGAGGACAATGACAACTATATGCCCCGTGAATACGGTGATAATACAACGGGGGAAGCTGCTGAAGATCAAGATCAGGAACCAGACGATGTGCCCGATGATGACGATCTCTTCCGGGTCATTGTTGATGCAAGGAGACAGTGCGAAAGTCAAAAGGAGAAGCTGAAGTTCGATCGCATGTTAGAGGATCACAAAAAAGGGTTGTACCCCAATTGCGAAGATGGCAACACAAAGCTCGGTACCGTACTGGAATTCCTACAGTGGAAGGCAGAGAATGCTGTGCCTGACAAAGGATTTGAGAAGCTACTGAAAATATTGAAGAAGAAGCTTCCAAAGGATAACGAATTGCCCGGCAGTACGTACGCAACAAAGAAGGTCGTATGCCCTCTAAGATTGGAGGTGCATAAGATACATGCATGCCCTAATGACTGCATCCTCTACCGTGGTGCGTATGAGGATTTGAACGCATGCCCGGTATGCGGTGCATTGCGGTATAAGATCAGACGAGATGACCCTGATGATGTTGACGGCGAGCCCCCCAGGAAGAGGGTTCCTGCGAAGGTGATGTGGTATGCTCCTATAATACCACGGTTGAAACGTCTGTTCAGAAACGAAGAGCATGCCAAGTTGATGCGATGGCACAGAGAGGACCGTAAGAAAGACGGGAAGTTGAGAGCACCCACTGACGGGTCGCAGTGGAGAAAAATCGAGAGAAAGTACTGGGCTGAGTTTGCAGGTGACCCAAGGAACGTATGGTTTGGTTTAAGTGTGGATGGCATTAATCCTTTCGGGGAGCAGAGCAGCAATCACAGCACCTGGCCCGTGACTCTATGTATGTATAACCTTCCTCCTTGGATGTGCATGAAGTGGAAGTTCATTATGATGCTAGTTCTCATCCAAGGCCCTAAGCAACCCGGCAACGATATTGATGTGTACCTAAGGCCATTAGTTGAAAAACATTTACAGCTGTGGAATGGAACGGTGTACGTGTGTGGGATGAGCACAAACAGGAGGAATTTAACCTGCACGCGTTGTTGTTTGTAACCATCAACGATTGGCCCGCTCTAAGTAACCTTTCAGGACAGGAAAACAAGGGATACCACGCACTACTGGAATTAGCTTATTTGCCGTCTACCAACTCTTTGCCGTCCGCTGGCTGACGGCAAAGAAGGTCTTTGCCGTCAGCCACACGAAAACGGACGACAAAGATGTGGCTGATGGCAAACAAGGTCTTTGCCATCAGCCAATTCTTTGTCGTCCGCTGGCTGACGGCAAAGAATCTTTGACGTCCGCTAGCAGACGGCAAAGAGGTGGGTGGGTCCAGTTATTGTTTAACCAACTCAAGCCCACCGGCCCCACCTCTTTGTCGTCCGCAAGCGGACGACAAAGAATCTTTGCCGACCGTTGGCTGACGGCAAAGAGGCGGGTACGTTAACGGCCGTCCCGCCCCCGTCCTCTGTCTCTTCTCTCCACTCTCTCATTCCCTCCCCACCCACACCCGCGCCGCCGCCGCTGACCCCGTCTGCCGTAGCCGGCCGCACCGCACCCCTCCCCTGCGGCCCCCCGACCTCCACCGCACCCCGCCGTCCCTTCCACGTAGCCCCCCCCCCCCCGCCCCCTCCCCTCCATCGCCATCCCCCACCCACACCGGCCCGCGCCGCCGCCGCCGCCCCGCACCCCTCCCCAACCTCCACCGCGGCCCCGCCGCCTCTTACACGTCGGCCAGCCGCGCCGCGGCTGTCCCGGCCCCATCGCCGTCCCCGCCACGGCCGTCCGGCCTCCCCCTCCACCGGATCGCCGCCTCCTCCAGCGGCCGCCGCAGCCGTCCGGCCTCCCCCTCCACCAGGTGAGCTCCTCCCCTTTTTTTGTTTAATTAGTTTCTTTTTGTTTCTTTTAGTTTAGTTTCTGTTTTAGTTATAGTTATAGTTTAGTTTATTTTAGATTAGTTTTAGTTATAGTTTTAGTTTATTTTAGTTTAGTTTAGTTTATTTTAGATTAGTTTTAGTTTAGAAGAAGTAGAAGGAGGAGGAGGGAGGAACAGGAGGAGGAGAAGAAGAAAGAAGAAAAGAAGAAGAGGAGGAAAAAGGAGAAGAAGAAGAGGAAGAAGAAGAAGAAGAAGAAGAAGAAGAAGAAGAAGGAGAAGAAGAAGAAGAAGAAGAAGAAGAAGAAGAAGAAGAAGAGGAAGAGGAAGAGGAAAGAAGAAGAAGAAGAAGAAGAAGAAAGAAGAAGAAAAAGAAGAAGAAAGAAGAAGAAAAAGAAAGAAGAAGAAAGAAGAAAGAAGAACCCGACCCCGACCCAGACCCCCGACCAACCGACACCCTGACACCACACCCCGACCCACACCTCGACCCCGACACCCTGACACCCCGACCCCGACACGACACCCCGGCACGACACCCCGACCCCGACACCCTGACACCACACCTCAACCCCGACCCCGACCACCGACACCCCGACACCTAACACCCCGACCACCGACACCCTGACACCACACCCACCCTTACCCCCGACCCCCGACACCCTGACACCACACCCTGACCCACACCCCGACCCCGACCCTGACACCATGACACCCCGACCCCGACAACCCGACACCCTGACACCACACCCCGACCCCATATATATTTGTGTTGATCGGGTGTATTTTTATTATGTTCATGATTATGATACGCTTAAATTATATACATATTATTATGTTCATGTCATGTATCCAAATTTTTTATCCTCAGTCTCAACCGAACACACAGGACATAAATCATCTATTTCCAGCCCTCTAGTGTGTTTGTTCTGCCACGTGGGCAACGAGTTCGTCGCTAATCTCCATGCAAAATTGCAAGCTGTAGGAGGAACCTCACAAGCCCAAATAAACTTCCAGCAATCACGGCGTCCATCCGGTCTAGAACTAGACCCTGTAGCAGTATCTCTGTACACCTCTTCAAAGGCTAATTGATAAGCACTTTTTACTGTAAAAACTCCATACTTGCCTGGTCCCCAAGCAATTGTATCGGCCTCCTGCCTAGGTGAAGCTCGAATCTTAATAATCTCAACTACATCGGCCGTCATGAAATAATTTTGCAACAGACCATAATTCCAAGAGTCGTTTACATTCAACAATTCAGAGACAAATCTAATGCGACATCTTCCTTGGACAGTAATAGGTTTGTATGAGAAGGGCCTGGGAATCCAATTGTCACGCCACACACGGATACTCCTCCCGTTGCCCACTCTCGATATCAATCCTTTTTTCAAAAGCTCAAGTCCATAACTCACTGCTTGCCAAGAGGAAGATGCATTCCCCGTGAAGACCGTGTCCTCAATCTTACCATTCGGATAGTACCGGGCCTTCAGTACCTGTGCACATAGACTTTCTGGCTTAACAATTAACCTCCAAGCTTGCCTAGCCAGAAGGGCTTGATTAAAGAGCCGAAAATCTCGGAAACCAGCACCACCTTTATCTTTTGGTTGTAGAAGATCATCCCAAGCTCACCAGTGTACTTTTCTTTTTCCCCTTAGCAGAGCCCCAATAAAAACTCCTTACCATCCTAGTTAATTCATCACACAGAGAGAATGGTAATTTGAACACACCCATAATGTGGGTGGGTAATGCCTGGGCTATAGATTTAATAAGAGTTTCTCTGCCAGGCTGTGCTAGAAAACCATCACCCCACTGTAAAAGCCGTTTGGTCAAACTCATCTGAAGGTTTTGGAAGCGGCCTTTCGACATGCGACCGTCTGGAGTTGGAAGCCCTAGATACTTCTCTTCGAAAACCAAGCTAGTCACGTTTAGTGCACCCCGAACTTGTTCGTGGACAGCAGCAGGGCAAGTACTTCCAAACAAAATTGAGCACTTGTTAAAATTTAAACTTTGACCAGTAGCTGCACCATATAGATCCAAAGCTTGCTTCACCTTTTCAGCCTGTGCTAGTGAAGCCTCAAAGAATAGCAAAGTGTCATCCGCAAATAATAGATGTGAGATGCCCGGAGCCCTTCTACACACCTTAATAGGAGTTATATCACCACAAGAAAGACTATGCTTCAGAATTGCAGATAAACCATCAGCCACAAAGAGGAACAAAAAAGGGAAAAGAGGGTCGCCTTGCCGAAGACCACGCAACGGTGCAAATGAATCCAAGAGGGTCCCATTTAATTTGACAGAATATCTCACCGATGTGACACAAAACATTATCCAGTCCACCCACCGTTGAGAGAAACCCAACTTATGCATCACCTGCTCCAAGAATACCCAGTCCACCCTATCATAGGCTTTAGACAAATCAAATTTATATGCACAAAAACTTTTCGTTGGGTCCTTTTCCTGCTTGATGTGATGTATGCATTCAAAAGCCACTAGGGCATTATCAGTGATCATCCTTCCCGGAATAAAAGCACTTTGCTCCACAGAAATTATATCATCCAGTAAAGGTCACATACGGTTAACAGAAAAGGGTTGCCAGAATATGTAACCGTGTAAAGGTCATCTCAGTGTGACGGAAATAAAAAGGGTTGCCAGAATATGTAACCGTGTATAGTGAGGAGTCAATGATTCCGAGAAGACTGATGCACTAATTGACCATTGTAGCATTTTTCTGCAGTTCTTTTTTTACCTATGAGCTATGCTAGAAATATTGTATAGTGGCTAGAATCATTCCACTCCAACCAGGATACATGGAAGTTTAGACGCGTGACAGGTATGAATTTCAAAGTCATCAAGTTCAATGGATTATTAGAACTTAAAAATTACAACGTACAGGTGTGACTTACTTGCCATCTATATTACATTTTTGGCAAAATTTGTGGGATAAAGCAACTAATGAGGAAATCCACTGCAACTAGATAATTCATGTATTTAATATAGATCTTTTATATAATACTTTAAAATATGTATTTAATTAGTCTATGATTGGTCCTAGTTCAGCGTACCATTCCATATTTTTTCTCTTTTCTTTTTCACATGCGCCCAGTGAACTAATATGCAAAATAGTATGCTTTAATGTTGTTTGGCTCATTCTATGAACTAATAAAGTTCTAAATTAAGCAAATAATATAGTGGTCATACCAAGTAGTTATAGCACACTTTAGTGTTTATAACGATGCCAATTGCATTCAATAGTGGCATATTTTCTTAAGATAAAAAGAAACACTTCACATTTCAGAACGTGCTAAAGATCATGCCCTTGCATTTGCGAGGGCCACCTGGCTAGTATATGATAAAAGTAACATCAACAGATCAATTTCTACTATGAGAATTCCTCAAGCGATCTCAAACAAAAGGGTAAGAACACATACAGTGTCGTGGAAGATAGGCGCACCAGTCGCCATATCCCTGAGGAGGTCGTGGACGTTGAGGAGGTCATTGTGTGCAGGCACCGTGGAGAAGAATCCAGCAGTCACATGAGAACGCTCGCCAAAAACCTGATCACCCTCTCCCGTATAGGATCACAAGACGGGGTTCTGGAGGCCTACTGTCTCACTTTGTGACGTACGTTGAGGAGCGAGGTGGGAAAACCGTAGGTGGCGCAATGCTTGGGAACCAGGAGGCATGGACAAAGGAGAGGAAGTGACTTTGTCTATGGAATAAGATTGACTTCTCACAGACTAGATGAAGCGAAACTGAATAGTAATGGGGATACGAAGGGGAACAGTCCACAACAGTTTGGTTTCGTTTTTCACGAGTGCAAAAGTGTTTCAGTTTCTTTCTTATGTGACAAAAAGAGGACAGGACACACAAGTGGCATAGGTCCTAGACTGGCTCGGCTCAATCATGAAACATGACGCGTGTGCAAGGCATTCCATCGCGAGGTGGGTAGGAGCGCGTGTGTATATGTCCTATTCTCAATCTCTTAGCGGCGTGTGAAGGTGTCAACTTTACATGTTGGTCCAATACACCCTCTATAATAGGGAAGGGACTAAACTTTCCTCACTCCCATTTTCATGCAAGAATCGGCCATACAGGCCTATGGGATTTTTAGGACTAATTGGACATGGTAAATGGCTAAAAGCCCAATGATTCCAACAATTCCCCGCCAGATCTTATTTAGAGGCACATAGAGTTTACCCGTGGTTTCAAAACATTGCTTATGTATATACCGGTATTTAGGTGAACTGTTAATTTTAACTTTTGACTAGAACTCCAAACAACACTCATTAACAACTTGAATAGTGTACCCGCAAAAAAACAACTTTAATAGTGGACTATGCTTTGAACTGCAAGTTTTGTGCAAACAAGTTTTATGTAAAGCCTTGATCGATACTAGTTTGCCAAATGACTTTTCCGTGGGTAGGAGCTTGTATGACATATTCTAGTGCCTCTTCATCAGTTTACTACAGAGAGCCCAACTCTCATATTTAGCAGTCTAACTTGTATATGTGTGTTTTCTAAAGATGTTTTATAGAACAACATCTTGGCGTACCAAGTCCCCAGAACACGTTAAGATCAAGATCAACCTGTCATACTTATGATGAGAGAATTCCATCATAATGGGGCGAATCTTTAGTAAATAATACTCTTCTCTCAATTTTGAATGCTTGCTCAATGCTTTTTGAAAAAGTAACAAAAAAAAGAAACAAAAGAAAGAAAGAAAATGGACGAACTAACTAAGGTTTGATAACAACTAATGGGCCGGCCCAGTACAAGATCACCAGAAGCGAGCTCCCGGCATCTCGCAGCAAGCGAAACATAGACAGTTCCAAGGGGGAGAGGGAGAGAGGGGGAGAGGGAGAGAGAGGGGGGGAGAGGGAGATCTGTGGGTTTGTGTGTTGTGGGTTGTGGCCTGTGATGTGGGCCAGCGCACTATCTCATATTGGGTCATACCGTTCGCTTACTTAATTTCTTAGCCCGGCCCATCATACCTCGGGTCATGATATGGTATTGGTTGTGCCTCGCCTTCAGACCACGTATCATGCCAGAAAAAGACCTGCCCAAGTCTCGACATTAGTTGTAGTTCTCTATGTAGGAGCAACCCAATAATGTCGCTGGACCGTAGCAGCAGCGCCACACTGCATCTTTGGCTGTTAACCCATATCGTACACCATAACCAGCATCATCTATTTGCCGATGGTGCCAGTCGATGACATTGTAGCATTGACAGTGTTGAAGCCGAGGCCACGCAACTTTGCTGGCATTGCAGTCGATGCCATGGCAGCACTATGGGCAACCACTGCACACGACATGACCGCAACACCTGGTGATGTTCGACAACACAGGTCGTAGTGGCACTGCTGCGAGGCCACCTCTTCGTAAACAGCGGCACTGCTGAGAGCCCGCCTCTTCTCGATCGTGGCACCGGCCTCGTACCAGTGACACTTCCCCGCGCATCTGGTGACCTCTTGGCAAGTACCTGTCCTCATCCCTTGCAGCAGTAGGCGACTTAGAGGTTTCCGTAGTGATTTTATGGGACACTCTCGTAGCACGACGCGACCGCAGCACGCAATGACGCTCCACAACACCAGTCGCAGGATCGCTGGTGATATGCAAACAGCACCACTGTTGTGAGACTGCCTCTTCACAGCTCATGATTCTGGTAGGTGAGACCAGGAGTTGAGAATTGGTCGGAGTTCAGCCTAGCTCTATTAAAACTGAGGTGAGACAGTTTATGGCCATAAATTTGATGTGACATATATTTGGTTAAAAGTCGACAAGATCACAATGAGTTAATACAATCCAGTGAATAAATTTTATGTAGCATAAAGCACGCATTTGGACAAATGAAACGGGGGAAGTAGATAACCAAAAGGGCATATAGGAATTCCCTACACAACTTGCTGAAAAGGAACAATTACACTCGCTGAAAACTGATGAAATGTTCATGTACCTTTATGCTACGCTACGCCACTCTGCTTTTGAAATTCTCTAAACAGGCAGTCCATAACTCACCACCTATCTTTTTATTTTTATTGCTACTGAGGCTTCTTTGTAAAACTCTTGCACATTCAAAAATTACGGTTGTGTGTGTCATGATAGTGGAGAGGCCAGGGCTATCCACTTTTTTGAAAAAAAAATCACCACCCGTAGGAAGTAGGGCAATTATCTACATGGCAGAAACATATACGTGCAGAGCTATGACTAACTCCCAAGTCTGTTGAAAGCATAGCCACACAAATAAAACATCAAGTTTCCACAACGAAAGGCTTAAGCATTCGATTACATGATCCCATTAAGGTCACCAAATGACTTAAAGGTGCACACCATCATATACTAATTAAGTCCACACAATAACATATTAGTAAGATAAAGATGAGCAGAACCCAGGCTTGTTGGTTGACCACAAAAGGCTAAAAAAATCCTGCTGGGTTGATCATATAGCTTCAGGAGGAAAAAACCATGTCAGGCCCCACTGACCAGCTTGGCGTTGCGGTACTGCAGGACTCCCTGAAAGTAATGGCATGATCGTCCCATTTCTCACGTTGTATATGCCAGCGTCACGAAGAGGTTCTGCAGAAGACTCTGGACAAGGATAATCGCAGATGAAGTAGATGCAGTCCTCCTGGGATCCACTGCACTCTCCAGCAGGCAGGGACTTCGAGCTTTGCTTTCCAAGAAAGAGAGCATGGCCACTCAAATCACTCACCGTTCTCCACTGACCAGGGTTAGTGCGCAAGTCTGCCTCCAGGACATTAAATCCAACAGTGTGAGAATTCCTAAAACCCTGTGAGTGTGTAAATCTTTGCACCATCAGCAGCCTACCACCACATTCCACTAAATACTGGCTGACTCCATAAAGCACCTTCTTAGACAGGTATTGAGGCGTTCCATAATCACCACCAGAGTCAATTACGCATTTCATCTTTGGATAAGTACCAAGCTTCTCACCAAAATCAACAACGAAAAGCTTGAAAAATCCAGATACCACGTACAGCCTTCCATCCAAAAATGCAAGTTCCACTAATGTTGGTGGCTCCCCCAGTGCAGTACGTATACCTCTGAATGAGTAAGTGGTGGCACGTGGTTGAACGACACACATATCAACAGAATAACAATTGCCGATGATCAACGCAGCAACAAGGGAATTGCTTATGAGGAATAGCCTGTTATCAATGGAGCCATGCCAACGAGCACCATCTGGTAGAGGCATGCGGTGAACCTCACTGCCTGGGATGCTGAGGAAGGTTCCATCGGTGAGGGTGAGCCAAGGGAATGGGAGGGGAACATTCTGCAACATACTATTAGAGCGCCATGGGTGACAGACTGCTCTCAGACGAACACGGTCAGCTAGGGAATCGAGGCGCTTTAGGACAAGGCCCAGGAGTACAGTAGGAAGATCTGACCATGGTCCAAACTGTGCAGCCTTCATGATGCAAGTCTGCAATACAGGACATAAGATTAATAGATAGTACAATAAGAAAATTGTAATGCATATGCTTGCTGAACTACTCTAATACCAAAGGCCGTCACAAAGAAATAGAGATGACAAGGAAAATAGCAAAAATAATGTATTAGAGCAGAAACAAACTAATCCATCCGAACATATGCTTCTTTAACTTGAAATCAATTATAAACATATGCTTCTTGAACTTGGTAACAGATGCAAAAGCAAGCATCAAAGCACCATCTATTTATTTTGTTTTGATGGAAGAAAACACCATTTATTTGTTATGGTAAATAAAGCAAAGCTGACTTAAGATGCATGACTAATAAAAATGATGACCATGTCCTCTGATACCATCAACAGCAGCATGATTCATGATCATGAGTATGGTGAACTAACAAGGAATTTTGTTCTTAATTTCTCATGTGGAATTGCCTAACTTCAGTGAGGTACTCACAGTAGTCCTCTTTCTTTTAGATGAGAAATCCAGAGAGTGTTCTTTTAAATAAGAAGGTATATGTTGAATAAATAACATTTTATTCATGGATATGGTCAAGCGAGTGGAAATCGGAGCTAAGTATGCACATATTACTAAAGATTTATATTTTTCACAACACCAGTATGCAGCTCGGATCAGCAAGAAATAAAAATAAGTTAAGTAGAGCTTCAATCGGGAAAATAGAGATGCCAATTGTTTCTCAAGAACATGCTGAGGTGGATTCAAAAAAATAAAAAACATGCAGAGATGAACATCAGAGGCAAGTATTGCAAAACAATTTTAATTTTTAGATCGGGTAAAAAAACTCCATTAGCAAGATAAGATCAAGTGAAGAAACAATTTGAGATCAAATAAAAAGAAAAAATATGGTTAGGCGAAGCTGCAATCTGGAACAATAACAAAACGTTAACAACCCACCTACCCCCAATCATGCCCCCGTTAACAGATGCAAAAGCATGCAGCAAAGAAGTGCGCATCGGATCCAAGTATCCATACACGTTTGCAGTTTTTAGACCAGAGTCGGACAATACAGATCTACCAAAAGCCCTAACTCGAGATAATGAGATGTACGTTTGAGAACTTAGTGCCCTGGTCGGCGAGAGACGGGGAGGAGTGGAAGCCGCCAGCAGAGGCTTGTGTATCGCCTTGGATTGGACCCTGGCCATGCGTGGGAAGGGGAGAAGCCATGGAGAGTCCTCTGCGAGCAGGGGTTTTGTTTTGGGAACGAAAGGACGGGTCCCATATATATTCATTGTCAACAGCTGGAGCGACTTTATTGAGCCGTTACTCGTATTGTGCTACGTTTGAGGGACCAATTTGAACACTTCTAAATAAAATAAAATAAAATAAACACTTTTTGATTTACATATTACCAAATTCTTGCGAGGCCAAAAATGCAGCAATACTATTATTTTAACGCTAATGTGAATTGGCGAACGTTCTAAATATTGGGACAAATCCAAACTTATCGCATGCCATCCAATCACCATCCCAAGATTGCAATCTGAGGGAACAATGAGTGATCATGGGACCGTTAGCGCTTTAATAGGATCACAATTTATGGCAATAGTGTGGGCTTAATGCACCATTTATACGTCTCATTTTAACACACCTTTATTTACGTATTATCATTTTATTGCGAGACTAAAATGGCGCGAACTAAAATGACGGTAAATATTATATTACTGCAAATATTAATTGGCCAACGTTTCAAATATTAGGACAGATCTGGGCGCATCGAATGTAAAATATATCGCGATTGCAATCTCTACTCCTAAAAGAGAAGTTGATAGTGTCGCTTCACCTCCCACCAACCTCTCGGAAAACCCGATATGACGCCCGTGAGAGCCATCCAGGTGACCTTTCACTGAAACTCCAGCCAAGTTGGCCCATCCCATTTGACGCGTGTGCACGTTTTTATTTCTCATTTTTCTATGTTTATTTTTTTGTTTCTTTTTTTCGTTTCACTTTTTCTATGATTAAACTATTATTTTATACTCGGTATATTATCCAAACTTTCCTATAAAAACAAACCAAATCGTCACTTTCCCAAAACAACGTCATGCATTAATCTATACTACTAAAGTGGGAGTTGGTAGCGTCGCCTCACCTCCCACCAACCCCTCGGCAAACCCGATATGATTGCCGCGGGCGTTATACAGGCGACCTTTCGTAGTAGCTTCAGCCAAGTTGGTCCGGCCTATTTTTCTCTACTCCTAAAGAGAGAGTTGGTAGAGTCTCCTCACCTCCCACCAACCCGTCGGCAAACCCGATTTGACACCTGCGAGCGTCATACAAGTGACATTTCGTTGAAGCTCCAGCCAAGTTGGCCCAACACATTTGACGCCTATTTTTACATTTCCTTTTTTTCTATGTTTCATTTTTGGCTTCCTATTTTTCTGTTTTATTTTTTTCATGGCCAACCTATTATTTTCTGCTCGTCATAATATCAGAATCGACACTTTCCCCAAAAAATATATCAAATCAACACTTCCCCAAAACAACGCCATACTCAATCAAATCAAATCTAAGAAAATCTCAACCAAATCCAAATTTTCCTTGCGTTACACTACCCATACCCAATCAAATCAATCTTACCAAAACATCAACTACAATAAAACTTGGGTCGGCCCATCTCTACTCCTAAAGGAGAGTTGGTAGCGTCGCCTCATCTCCCACCAACCTCTCGGCAAATCTGATATGACGCTTGCGAGCGTCATATAGTTGACCTTCCGCTGAAACTTCAACCAAGTTGGCCGAGGCCCATTTGGCATGTGCGCGCATTTTTTTATGTTTTATTTTTGGTTTCGTTTTTTCAGTTTCATTTTTTCTATGATCAGCGGATTATTTTATGGTCGGCATACTTTCAGAATCAGCACTCTAGAAAAAATCAAACTAAATCAGCACTTACTCAAAACAACAGCATGCATTAACTGGATAAATCAAATCTTCACAAAATCTCAACTAAATCCAAACTTTTCTTGCATTTCGCTACTCATACCCAATCAAATCAAATCTTATCAAAACATCAACTATAATCAAATTGGGCCAGCCTATTTGACGCATGCGCGCATTCTTTTTTTCCCTATGTTTCGTTATTTGTGTTTTCATTTTTTTTCATTTTTCTATGACCAAGCTATTATTTTTTGCTTGGAATACTATCAGGATCGACACTTTCCCCAAACAAAATCGAACCAAATCGGCACTTTCCCAAAACAATGTCATGCATTAACTCGATCAAATCAAACCTTAACAAAATCTCAACTAAATCCAAACTTTCCTTGCCGTCCACTCCTCATACCCAAATCAAATCAAATCTTACCAAAACATCAACTATTAATAAAAACTTTCCTTGCTTTCTTCTATCCATACTCAAATCAAATCAAATCTCAACAAAATCTAAAATATGGTGGATGCCTCTATTAATAAATTTCTGCTGTCCCTACTATTAAACGATAGTTCGTATGTCGTGTTCGTTTCCACTTCGCTTCGTAACACCACCTAAGGGTTTAAAAACACCCTCTCGTTCAATCCCACCCGTGAGCAAATAAAAATATTGAAAACCCCAATATTGGGAACCCACACACGCATATCGATTCCACCCTCAATTCCTTTAGCAGCCTCTCTTCAATCAACACCTTCGTAAATTTAAAAATACTTATCTTGTCATCTGCATGATGTGTGTATACTACTCTATAACAATTGCTTCAGAACTTGGTTTTTTAATATGCTAGAGATATGCATGTAATACTTGCAGTTTTTTAACATGATTTCTTTCCCGAGGCGTATTTGTCAAATAGTGTTGCCCCACATGTTCCCCCACTTTGACTTATGAGGGATGACAACTTCAATCATAGTTAGGGGAAATGGAAATTTAGTTTCATATGTTCTCAACAGGGCAAAGGGGTAATAATATACAAATTATGGATGGGCAATTGCATGCTAAATTACTAGAATTTGTACTGTAATCTGAATATCTTGGGCCTGCACAATGTTTTCCGTCTCAATGTATCCCGTTGCTTCAGCATATTTCCCGACAGATTGTTGAAATCTGGAGAAGAGGAGGAAGAGCAGCAATTGTTTGAGGAAGAGTAGCAGGTGGAGCACTTGGGGAAGGAAACATATCAACACAACACTAAAATGGCCAGGTGGTTCATGGTGTTGTAGAAGGGAAGAGTGTTCCAAGAAATAAGATGGAAAAAAACTAAAGTGTCCATGTGGTCCATGATATTGGAGAATAGGAAAAACAGGAAGAATATTCTAGAAAATAAGTAGGAACAGAACTAAAGCTGGCGAGGAATGAGGAAGAAGATGCGTTGCTGATGAACACATTGATGTTGATGTGGTGTTGGTTGGTCCCAACAAAATGGGTTGGCGAAGAGCCTAGGAATAGGTGATCTGTAGGGGAGGATGAGGAAGAGAAGAATGACAAGCGTCCCTTCTAGTGGTTAATGGTGTGTGGCCTGCAGATGGAGCTTATTAGTGACTAGGGATATATTCAGGTTGCCACTGGCCTCTCATGTCAGTGTGTATAATCATTTTTCATTAGTATGTGGCAACTCACAGACATTTAGCTCGTATATGAGAAAACAATGAATGTTTAGGGGGCCGTTGACGTTTTAATAGGATCACAATTTACGGAAATATTATGGGCATAATGCACCATTTGTATGTCTCATTTTAACATTTCTTATATACATATTACCATTTTATTGCAAGATCAAAATGGAGGTAATACTATTATATTTTATTTTTTTGAAAGCAACATAGCTTTATTATTTAACGGTGTTTGGGCAGATCGCCCAGGACACATTCGCCCACATGGGCAGGTACATCCGACTCCCACTCCATACAGTGGTCAGGTATACACATACGGCCAAGACTGGCCAGCTCGTGAGCAACAGAGTTTGCACAATGCCTAGCTACATACAGAGATAGAGAATTTAGAGAACCAAAGTTTCAGTTGGTATTCCATGCCCTCCATAACAGCCGCATACGCCGAGGAATCCACCTTGCGCAAGTCCAGAGCCTTAGCCAGAAGTTGTGAATCTGTTTCAAACTCCACCCGAACCAGGCCTAGTTCTGCAGTAGTACTGATTGCCTGGGACATAGCTACAGCTTCAGCAGCAAATGCATCACTGATATTCTCAATTCTCCCTGCCCGAGCACATAGCAGATTGCCTTCCATTGATCTCACTGCAACACCCCAACCAGCGTGGTGCTGCCCAGGCACGAAAGAGCCGTCGACATTTATTTTATATTCAGACTCCGCCGGGGGCCGCCTGATACGTCTCCGTCGTAACTACTTTTCCAAACACGGTTGCCCTTGTTTTGGACTCTAACTTGCATGATTTGAATGGAACTAACCCGGACTGACGTTGTTTTCAGCAAAATTGCCATAGTGTTATTTATGTGCAGAAATAAAAGTTCTCGGAATGACCTGGAGATTATTTTTGGAAATAATAAAAAATATTGGCGAAAGAATCAAGGCCAGGGGCCCACACCATGTCCACGAGGGTGGGGGCGCGCCTGCCCCCCGGGCGTGCCCCCTGCCTCGTGGGCCCCCTGGAGCTCCACTGACCTCAACTCCAACTCCATATAAACGTGTCTGGGGAGAAAAAAATCAGAGAGAAAGATTCATCACGTTTTACGATACAGAGCCGCCGCCAAGCCCTAAACTCTCTCGGGAGGGCTGATCTGGAGTCCGTTCGGGGCTCTGGAGACGGGAATCCGTCGCCGTCGTCATCATCAACCATCCTCCATCACCAATTTCATGATGCTCACCGCCATGCGTGAGTAATTCCATCGTAGGCTTGCTGGACGGTGATGGGTTGGATGAGATTTATCATGTAATCGAGTTAGTTTTGTTAGGGTTTGATCCCTAGTATCCACTATGTTCTGAGATTGATGTTGTTATGACTTTGCTATGCTTAATGCTTGTCACTAGGGCCCGAGTGCCATGATTTCAGATCTGAACCTATTATGTTTTCATGAATATATGTGAGTTCTTGATCCTATATTGCAAGTCTATAGTTACCTACTATGTGTTATGATCAGGCAACCCCGAAGTGACAATAATCGGGACCACTGGTGATGACCATAGTTTGAGGAGTTCATGTATTCACTATGTGTTAATTCTTTGGTCCGGTACTCTATTAAAAGGAGGCCTTAATATCCCTTAGTTTCCTCTAGGACCCCGCTGCCACGGGAGGGTAGGACAAAAGATGTCATGCAAGTTCTTTTCCATAAGCACGTATGACTATATTCGGAATACATGCCTACATTACATTGATGAATTGGAGCTAGTTCTGTGTCACCCTATGTTATGACTGTAGGAGATATTCCCTAGAGGCAATAATAAATGATATTATTTATCTCCATGTTCATAATTATGTTTATGTTCCATGCTATAACTACTATGGTTCTCGAGTCTGCAATAACACGAGGCTCGGAGGAAGACTCATATGCACGCGTGGAATAAAAAAGGTAAGAAGTATTCCTAGTCTGGCCTCTAAGACTAGCTCAAGTGTTGCATGATGGTTATGTTTTCCTGATCATGGGCATGTCTATGCCAGCAACTTTGAGGGCACAATGTTAAGAGAACATTTGTGTTGAATCGACCCGGATTGATGTTATGCTATGAGATTCATTCGTCACAAGTTAATGGTACATAAGACAGAGATGGTTAACATTTGCATGATTCCTTAGACCATGAGAGTATCGAGTTTCTTCATGCTTGCTTCATGAACTTTGGGGTTTGTTAAACGTCATTCGTAAATGGGTGGCTATTACGGCGGCTTACGGGTTCATGGAAAAGTATGTCAAGTAACTTGATAGCTCAAGATTGGGATTTGCTCCTCCGACGATGGAGAGATATTCTCGAGCCCTCTCGATGATTACGGTATCCATCATCGTCTGGCTAGACACAGTGTGATTTGATCACAGGGATGCCGGAACACGGAAACGAGAAAAGAGAACAAAACCGGTAACGAGGTAACTTGCATGGTGGACAAATTGTTCGCCCATGGGGATGCAATAAATCTCACCTCGGGTGTTTGTGACATATCGCGAAGCAACTGGAATAGCTCACTGCAACTGGAGGTTCACTCGAATATTCATTCATGTGGGTATAGGGGTCAATATGGGTGTCCACGGCTCCGATGTTGATCATTGATCGGAAGAGGTTCCAGGTCATGTCTATACTTCACCGAACCTATAGGGTCACATGCTTAAGGGTCATCTATCTGCTGAATACTAGACAGGGAATCTGAGAGAAAGTTTTCGGAAAAGGTTTTTCGGAGACATCAGAAAAGTTCTGAAAAGAGAGGTCACCTGATGAGTTCTGGTAAAACCGAAAAGTTGTTTCGGGATATACCATTAAGTCAAATTGGTTTTGGGACACGCCTGATAATTTTTGGAGGGTGACAGAATTATTCTGGAAACTTCTGGTAATTTTTCGGGATAAAAACCGGAAATGTTCCGGAGCTGCCGGTACCGGTTTGGTTGCTTTTCGCAGATGAAATTCACTAATCCGAAATTGTTTCGGAATAAATCCAAAATCATTTTAGTGGGTACTGGAATTATTCTAAGACCCATAGAAATATTTTCGGATTTAATGGACGCGAAAAACTGTCTTCATGAGTAGTGAAAACGCATTCTTGTTTGCTTTTCGCAGATGAAATCACTAATCCGAAATTGTTTCGGAATGCGTTGAAAATTATTTTAGTGGGTACTGGAAATGTTCTGAGCCCACATAAATATTTTCAGTTCGAACAGACGCTGAAAAATGTCGTCATGAATAGTGAAAGTGCTTTTTGCTTGGCTTCTTGGAGAAGCCACCTTGAGGGCCTTTTGGTATTATTCCCTTGGCTTCTTAGAGAAGCCACCCTTGGGCTTGGACTATAAATAGGGTGGAGGGGGCTGCCTAAAAACACACTCTTTCTCACATACAAGTGCCATTTCAATGATCTGGCTTCTCTCTCCCTCCCAGCGAAATAGTTTCGTAGAGCCGAAAGGCTGTCTGGGTTCCGGCAGGAACTAGTTCTGGACGGCGAAGCCCTGCCGGATAGATGACACCGTATTTGTGCAACTCTGTAGAGAGATCGTAGTTTCGGTCTTAGTTCAAGAGTGCCTCCCGAAGGGCTGTTCGTGTGAACATCCGAATTTCAAAGGTCCTCCCGAAGGGATGTCCGAGTGACTTTCCAACTTTCGAAGGTCCTCCCGAAGGGCTGTTCGCGACTCCGTACGTGTGTTGAACGCGGAGGTGTCGTCCGTTCGGCGCTCGGTCATCGGTGATTTGGATCACGACGAGTACGACTCCATCAACCCCGTTCACTTGAACGCTTCTGCTCGCGATCTACAAGGGTATGTAGATGCACTCATCTCTCTCGTTGCTAGATGACTCCATAGATTGATCTTGGTGATGCGTAGAAAATTTTAAATTTCTGCTACGATCCCCAATAGTAGCATCATGAGCCAGGCCTATGCGTAGTTTCTATGCACGAGTAGAACACAAACTTGTTGTGGGCGTAGATGTTGTCAATTTCCTTGCCACTACTAGTCTTATCTTGTTTCGGCGGCATTGTGGGATGAAGCGGCCCAGACCGACCTTACACGTACGCTTACGTGAGACAGGTTCCACCGACTGACATGCACTAGTTGCATAAGGTGGCTAGCGGGTGTCTGTCTCTCCCACTTTAGTCGGAACGGATTCGATGAAAAGGGTCCTTATGAAGGGTAAATAGAAATTGGCATATCACGTTGTGGTTTTACGTAAGTAAGAAACGTTCTTGATAGAAACCTATAGAAGCCACGTAAAAACATGCAACAACAATTAGAGGACGTCTAACTTGTTTTTGCAGCATGTGCCTTGTGAGGTGATTTGGCCAAAAGGATGTGATGAATGAGATATATGTGATGTATGAGATTGATCATGTTCTTGTAATAGGAATCACGACTTGCATGTCGATGAGTATGACAACCGGCGGGAGCCATAGGAGTTGTCTTTATTTTTTGTATGACCTGCGTGTCATTGAATAACGCCATGTAAAATACTTTACTTTATTGCTAAACACGTTAGCCATAGAAGTAGAAGTAATCGTTGGCGTAACAACTTCATGAAGACACGATGATGGAGATCATGGTGTCATGCGAGTGACGAAGATGATCATGGCGCCCCGAAGATGGAGATCAAAGGAGCAAAATGATATTGGCCATATCATGTCACTATTTGATTGCATGTGATGTTTATCATGTTTTACATCTTATTTGCTTAGAACGACGGTAGCTTAAATAAGATGATCCCTCGCAATAATTTCAAGAAAGTGTTCCCCCTAACTGTGCACCGTTGCGAAGGTTCGTTGTTTCGAAGCACCACGTGATGATCGGGTGTGATAGATTCTAACGTTCGAATACAACGGGTGTAAGCCTGATTTACACACGCAATACACTTAGGTTGACTTGACGAGCCTAGCATGTACAGACATGGCCTCGAAACACGGAAGACCGAAAGGTCGAGCATGAATCGTATAGAAGATACGATCAACATGAAGATGTTCACCGATGTTGACTAGTCCGTCTCACGTGATGATTGGACACGGCCTAGTTGACTCGGATCATGTTTCACTTACATGACTAGAGGGATGTCTATCTGAGTGGGAGTTCATTGAATAATTTGATTAGATGAACTTAATTATCATGAACTTAGTCTAAAAATCTTTACAATATGTCTTGTAGATCAAATGGCCCACGTTGCCCTCAACTTCAACGCGTTCCTAGAGAAAACCAAGCTGAAAGATGATGGCCGCAACTATACGGACTGGTTCCAGAACCTGAGGATCATCCTCATAGCTGCCAAGAAAGATTATGTCCTGGAAGCACCGCTAGGTGAAGCACCCATCCCAGAGAACCAAGACGTTATGAACGCTTGGCAGTCACGTGCTGATGATTACCCCCTCTTTCAGTGCGGCATGCTTTACAGCTTAGAACCGGGGCTCCAAAAGCGTTTTGAGCAACACGGAGCATATGAGATGTTCGAAGAGCTGAAAATGGTTTTCCAAGCTCATGCCCGGGTCGAGAGATATGAAGTCTCCGACAAGTTCTTCAGTTGTAAGATGGAGGAAAACAGTTCTGTCAGTGAGCACATACTCAAAATGTCTGGGTTGCACAACCGCTTGACTCAGCTGGGAGTTAATCTCCCGGATGACGCGGTCATTGAAAGAATCCTTCAGTCGCTTCCACCGAGCTACAAGAGCTTTGTGATGAACTTCAATGTGCAGGGGATGGAAAAGACCATTCCTGAGGTATATTCAATGCTAAAATCAGCGGAGGTGGAGATCAAAAAGGAACATCAAGTGTTGATGGTGAATAAAACCACTAAGTTCAAGAAGGGCAAGGGTAAGAAGAACTTCAAGAAGGACGGCAAGGGAGTTGCCGCGCCCGGTAAGCCAGTTGCCGGGAAGAAGCCAAAGAATGGACCCAAGCCTGAGACTGAGTGCTTTTATTGCAAGGGAAGTGGTCACTGCAAGTGGAACTGCCCCAAATACATAGCGGACAAGAAGGCCGGCAACACCAAAGGTATATGTGATATACATGTAATTGATGTGTACCTTACCAGTACTCGTAGTAGATCCTGGGTATTTGATACCGGTGCGGTTGCTCATATTTGTAACTCAAAACAGGAGCTGCGGAATAAGCGGAGACTGGCGAAGGACGAGGTGACGATGCGCGTCGGGAATGGTTCCAAGGTCGATGTGATCGCCGTCGGCACGCTACCTCTACATTTACCTACGGGATTAGTTTTAAACCTCAATAATTGTTATTTGGTGCCAGCTTTGAGCATGAACATTGTATCAGGATCTCGTTTAATTCGAGATGGCTACTCATTTAAATCCGAGAATAATGGTTGTTCTATTTATATGAGAGATATGTTTTATGGTCATGCCCCGCTGGTCAATGGTTTATTCTTAATGAATCTCGAACGTGATGTTACACATATTCATAGTGTGAATACCAAAAGATGTAAGGTTGATAACGATAGTCCCACATACTTGTGGCACTGCCGCCTTGGTCACATTGGTGTCAAACGCATGAAGAAGCTCCATGCAGATGGACTTTTGGAGTCTCTTGATTACGAATCATTTGACACGTGCGAACCATTGCTCATGGGTAAGATGACAAAGACTCCGTTCTCCGGAACAATGGAACGAGCAACCAACTTATTGGAAATCATACATACTGATGTGTGCGGTCCAATGAGTGTTGAGGCTCGCGGTGGCTATCATTATGTTCTCACTCTCACTAATGACTTGAGTAGATATGGGTATGTCTACCTAATGAAACACAAGTCTGAAACCTTTGAAAAGTTCAAGGAATTTCAGAGTGAGGTTGAGAATCAACGTGACAGGAAAATAAAGTTCTTACGATCAGATCGTGGAGGAGAATATTTGAGTCACGAATTTGGCACACACTTAAGGACATGTGGAATAGTTTCACAACTCACGCCGCCTGGAACACCTCAGCGAAATGGTGTGTCCGAACGTCGTCATCGCACTCTATTGGATATGGTGCGATCTATGATGTCTCTTACCGATCTACCGCTCTCATTTTGGGGCTATGCTTTAGAGACTGCCGCATTCACTTTAAATAGGCCTCCGTCTAAATCCGTTGAGACGACACCGTATGAATTATGGTTTGGGAAGAAACCTAAGCTGTCGTTTCTAAAAGTTTGGGGATGCGATGCTTATGTCAAGAAACTTCAACCTGAAAAGCTCGAACCCAAGTCGGAAAAATGCGTCTTCATAGGATACCCTAAGGAAACCATTGGGTATACCTTCTACCTCAGATCCGAAGGCAAAATCTTTGTTGCCAAGAACGGGTCCTTTCTGGAGAAATAGTTTCTCTCAAAAGAAGTGAGTGGGAGGAAAGTGGAACTTGATGAGGTGATAGTCACCCCTTCCGAACCGGAAAGTAGCGCAGCGCGGGAAGATGTTCCTGTGGTGCCTGCACCAACTGAGGAAGAAGTTAATGATGATGATCATGAAGCTTCAGACCAAGTTACTGCTGAACTTCGTAGGTCCACAAGGACACGTTCCGCACCAGAGTGGTACGGCAACCCTGTCATGGAAATCATGTTGTTAGACAACGGTGAACCTTCGAACTATGAAGAAGCGATGGCGGGCCCGGATTCCAACAAATGGCTTGAAGCCATGCAATCCGAGATAGGATCCATGTATGAAAACGAAGTATGGACTTTGACCGACTTGCCCGATGATTGGCGAGCCCTAGAAAATAAATGTATCTTTAAGAAGAAGACAGACGCGGATGGCCACGTGACCATCTATAAGGCTCGACTTGTCGCTAAGGGTTATCGACAAGTCCAAGGGGTTGACTACGATGAGACTTTCTCACCCGTAGCGAAGCTGAAGTCCGCCCGAATCATGTTAGCAATTGCCGCATTCTATGATTATGAGATATGGAAAATGGACGTCAAAACGGCATTCCTTAACGGCTTTCTTAAGGAAGAATTGTATATGATGCAGCCAGAAGGTTTTGTCGATCCTAAGAATGCTAACAAGGTATGCAAGCTCCAGCGCTCCATCTATGGGCTGGTGCAAGCATCTCGGAGTTGGAACATTTGA
The DNA here is from genome assembly GCF_018294505.1 of Triticum aestivum. NCBI lineage: Eukaryota > Viridiplantae > Streptophyta > Magnoliopsida > Poales > Poaceae > Triticum > Triticum aestivum. Next base: position 58,030,690 of record NC_057814.1, on the reverse strand, counting down.
TTTGATGAGATGATCAAAGCGTTTGGGTTTACACAGACTTATGGAGAAGCCTGTGTTTAGAAGAAAGTGAGTGGGAGCTCTGTAGCATTTCTCTTATTATATGTGGATGACATACTATTGATGGGAAATGATATAGAATTCTTGGAAAGTATAAAGGCCTATTTGAATAAGTGTTTTTTAATGAAGGACCTTGGAGAAGCTGCTTATATATTAGGCATCAAGATCTATAGAGATTGATCAAGACGCCTCATTGGTCTTTCACAGAGTACGTACCTTGACAAGATATTGAAGCAGTTCAATATGGATCAGTCCAAGAAGGGGTTCTTGCCTGTATTGCAAGGTGTGCAATTGAGCACGGCTCAATGCCCGACCACGGCAGAAGATAGAGAAAAGATGAGTGCCGTCCCTTATGCCTCAGCCATAGGGTCTATTATGTATGCCATGCTGTGTACCAGACCTGATGTAAACCTTGCCGTAAGTTTGGTAGGAAGGTACCAAAGTAATCCCGGCATGGAACACTGGACAGCGGTCAAGAATATCCTGAAGTACCTAAAAAGGACTAAGGATATGTTTCTCGTATATGGAGGTGACGAAGAGCTCGTCGTAAAGGGTTACGTCGACGCTAGCTTCGACACAGATCTGGATGACTCGAAGTCACAAACCGGATACGTGTATATTTTGAATGGAGGGGCAGTAAGCTGGTGCAGTTGCAAGCAAAGCGTCGTGGCGGGATCTACTTGTGAAGCGGAGTAAATGGCGGCCTCAGAGGCAGCGCAAGAAGCAATCTAGATGAAGGAGTTCATTACTGACCTAGGGGTGATTCCCAATGCGTCGGGCCCGATGACTCTCTTCTGTGACAACACTGGAGCTATTGCCCTTGCCAAGGAGCCCAGGTTTCACAGGAAGACTAGGCATATCAAGCGTCACTTCAACTCCATTCGTGAAAGTGTTCAAAATGGAGACATAGATATTTGTAAAGTACATACGGACCTGAATGTAGCAGATCCGTTGACTAAACCTCTCCCTAGAGCAAAACATGATCAACACCAGAACTCTATGGGTGTTCGATTCATCACAATGTAACTAGATTATTGACTCTAGTGCAAGTGGGAGACTGTTGGAAATATGCCCTAGAGGCAATAATAAAATGGTTATTATTATATTTCCTTGTTCATGATAATTGTCTATTGTTCATGCTATAATTGTGTTATCCGGAAATCGTAATACATGTGTGAATACATAGACCACAACATGTCCCTAGTGAACCTCTAGTTGACTAGCTCGTTGATCAACAGATAGTCATGGTTTCCTGACTATGGACATTGGATGTCATTGATAACGGGATCACATCATTAGGAGAATGATGTGATGGACAAGACCCAATCCTAAGCATAGCACAAAGATCGTGTAGTTCGTTCGCTAGAGCTTTTCCAATGCCAAGTATCATTTCCTTAGACCATGAGATCGTGTAACTCCCGGATGCCGTAGGAGTGCTTTGGGTGTACCAAACATCACAACGTAACTGGGTGACTATAAAGGTACACTACAGGTATCTCTGAAAGTGTCTGTTGGGTTGACACGGATCGAGACTGGGATTTGTCACTCCGTATGACGGAGAGGTATCTCTGGGCCCACTCGGTAATGCATCATCATAATGAGCTCAAAGTGACCAAGTGGTTGGTCACGGGATCATGCATTACGGTACGAGTAAAGTGACTTGCCGGTAACGAGATTGAACAAGGTATTGGGATACCGATGATCGAATCTCGGGCAAGTAACGTACCGATTGACAAAGGGAATTGTATACGGGATTGATTGAATCCTCGACATCGTGGTTCATCCGATGAGATCATCGAGGAACATGTGGGAGCCAACATGGGTATCCAGATCCCGCTGTTGGTTATTGACCGGAGAGTCGTCTCGGTCATGTCTGCATGTCTCCCAAACCCGTAGGGTCTACACACTTAAGGTTCGGTGACGCTAGGGTTGTAGAGATATTAGTATGCAGTAACCCAAAAGTTGCTCGGACTCCCGGATGAGTTCCCGGACGTCACGAGGAGTTCCGGAATGGTCCGGAGGTGAAGAATTATATATAGGAAGTCCAGTTTCGGCCACCGGGAAAGTTTCGGGGGTTACCGGTATTGTACCAGGACCACCGGAAGGGTCCCGGGGGTCCACCGGGTGGGGCCACCTATCTCGGAGGGCCCCATGGGCTGAAGTGGGAGGGGAACCAGCCCCTGGTGGGCTGGTGCGCCCCCCCTTGGGCCTCCATCTGCGCCTAGGGTTAGAAACCCTAGGGGTGAGGGCGCCCCCCCCCCACTTGGCTTGGGGGGGAAGCCACCCCTTGGCCGCCGCCCCGCTGGAGATTGGATCTCCCAGGGGCCGCCGCCCCCACCAGGGCCCCTATATATAGTGGAGGGGAAGGAGGGCAGCCGCACCACAGCCCCTGGCGCCTCCCTCTCCCTCCCGTGACACCTCTCCCTCTCGCTGAGCTTGGCGAAGCCCTGCCGAGATCCCCGCTACTTCCACCACCACGCCGTCGTGCTGCTGGATCTCCATCAACCTCTCCTTCCCCCTTGCTGGATCAAGAAGGAGGAGACGTCATTGCTCCGTACGTGTGTTGAACGCGGAGGTGCCGTCCGTTCGGCGCTCGGTCATCGGTGATTTGGATCACGACGAGTACGACTCCATCAACCCCGTTCACTTGAACGCTTCCGCTCGCGATCTACAAGGGTATGTAGATGCACTCATCTCTCTCGTTGCTAGATGACTCCATAGATTGATCTTGGTGATGCGTAGAAAATTTTAAATTTCTGCTACGATCCCCAACAGGAGAATAGTGCAACTCGACGAGATAAACAGTATCTTCATCATGAGATCAAAGGAAAGAGACCTTGGAAGTAATTCTAGAGTTTCCTATTGTGACTGATACGGAAGTCTCTACAATAAAATGTATGAACTTCGGTCGAACTTGCAGCTGAACCACGTAGGCAAGGCTCGTGCAAACCTCTCAGGTGCGCAAACGAGATATTGTTGTTAGACAACATTATACCTACGATACACAAGGAAGCATTGATGGTCCCTGACTCCGGAATTGGCTAAATGCCAATACAACCCGAGTTAGTTTCCATGTAAGTGATTCAAGATTAAAACCTTCATACACCTTTCGGAAGACTTAGAGTCTAACGAATATTTATGGAACTTAAAACTGATACGGATAAAAAATTTTTATCCATAAAGCTCGACTTGTTGAAATAACAAGTTCAAGAGTTGACTACGATGAGGTTGTTTTCATCGTAGAGATGCTTAAAGTCGGTTCGGGTTGAACTAGCAATTAATACATATTTCAATCATGAGATATGAAACAGGGATGACAATAGGATTTCCATCTGATGGAAATGAAACCAAGGACTTGCATGTGTTATAGTCCAAGGCATTTTGTCTATCCAGAGGATGTTAGTAAGGGTGCAAACTTCAGAGTTCCAGCGATGGACAGAAAAGAGCAAAATGGAGTTTGAATCTTCGTGCTTTGATTAAATGGTCAAAGGGTTCTGACTTCATCAATGGGTAATGAAGATGCTTTTAATTCAAGAAAGTAAGTGGGAGCGTAATAATATTTCTAAAAACCTTGTGTGCTTGACACATTGTTAATTGGAAATAAATTTCTTGACACGAAGTAGGACTTCATTTGAAATTGTTTTTGATGAAGTGCTTAGGCTAAATTGCCTCAATATTAGGCATGATGATCTATGGAGATAGATTTACCTAATATGGCTAAGCAATGAATACATATTGACAAAGTGCTAAAACATATTTAGCATTTAAAACGCCAAGGAGTGATTCTTGACTAAGTCACATGGAAAGAGTTTTTACAAGACTCGGTGTCCCAAAACACTGATGAGCAAAATACATGATGGAGATTCCACACACTCATGTGTTTGGATTAATCATGTATTCCATGGTATGTAAAACAACCAGATATGTCCAATACTCCCAAGCTGTTGCGAGTATAGATACCAAAGTGATCAAAAGTACTGATCATGGGACAATATTGAAAAAAATCATTGAGTACTAAAGTAGCACTAATGACATGTTTTCTCGCAAGTGGAGATCATGAAGAGTTCATTGTAAAAGGTTACATCGATACAATCTTCATCTTTTCTCCATGCAATTTTCGATTTAAATTGAGGGTTTTATGTAACACACAATATGGTGGTGCAATTAGTTGGAAATTGTTCCAAACAAGTTACTGTGGCGAATTCTATAAATAGAGGCGAAGTATATATGTTGCCGCTTTAGAAGCTACAAAGACAAAGATGTTGTATCATATAGTTCATTCATGAACTTAGTATGGTTCCAAGAAGGCTTTGGTCAATGGGACACTATTGCAGATAGTTGCTCCATAACTCAGTCGGAGGAATCAGGTTTCGACCAATGATTCACATATATACAAAGCCAAGTCCACACAAAATATGAATTTTGTGAAAGCGTGAAAACGCGAGGATATGCAGAGATACACACAGAGCTGAAGTTGTCAGATCCGATGGACATCAGGCTATACCACATGCGAAGCATTTTTTACAGCAGTATGCCATAGGTGTAAAGTGCATTAGCATTAACTAGATTATTGACTCTAGTGCAAGTGGGAGTCTGTAGGAGATATGCCCTAGAGGCAATAATAAATGATATTATTTATCTCCATGTTCATAATTATGTTTATGTCCATGCTATAACTACTATGGTTCTTGAGTCTGCAATAACACGAGGCTCGGAGGAAGACTCATATGCACGTGTGGAATAAAAACGGTAAGAAGTATTCCTAGTCTGGCCTCTAAGACTAGCTCAAGTGTTGCATGATGGTTCTGTTTTCCTGATCATGGGCATGTCTATGCCAGCAACTTTGAGGGCACAATGTTAAGAGAACATTTGTGTTGAATCGGCCCGGATTGATGTTATGCTATGAGATTCATTCGTCACAAGTTAATGGTACATAACACAGAGATGGTTAACGTTTGCATGATTCCTTAGACCATGAGAGTATCGAGTTTCTTCATGCTTGCTTCATGAACTTTGGGGTTTGTTAAACGTCATCCGTAAATGGGTGGCTATTAAGGCGGCTTACGGGTTCATGGAAAAGTATGTCAAGTAACTTGATAGCTCAAGATTGGGATTTGCTCCTCCAACGATGGAGAGATATTCTCGGGCCCTCTCGGTGATTATGCTATCCATCATCGTCTAGCCAGACACAGTGTGATTTGATCACAGGGATGCCGGAACACGGAAACGAGAAAAGAGAACAAAACCGGTAACGAGGTAACTTGCATGGTGGCCAAATTGTTCACCCATGGGGATGCAATAAATCTCACCTCGGGTGTTTGTGACATATCGCGAAGCAACAGGAATAGCTCACAGCAACTGGAGGTTCACTCAAATATTCATTCGTGTGGGTATAGGGTCAATATGGGTGTCCACGGCTCCGATGTTGATCATTGATCGGAAGAGGTTCCAGGTCATGTCTATACTTCACTGAACCTATAGGGTCACACGCTTAAGGGTCATCTATCTGCTGAATACTAGACAAGGAGTCTGAGAGAAAGTTTTCGGAAAAGGTTTTTCAGAGACATCAGAAAAGTTCTGAAAAGAGAGGTCACCGGATGAGTTCTGGTAAAACCGAAAAGTTGTTTCGGGATATACCATTAAGTCAAATTGGTTTCGGGACACGCCTGATAATTCTTGGAGGGTGCCAGAATTATTCTGGAAACTTCTGGTAATTTGCTTGGCTTCTTGGAGAAGCCACCTTGAGGGCCTTTTGGTATTATCCCCTTGGCTTCTTGGAGAAGCCACCCTTGGGCTTGGACTATAAATAGGGTGGAGGGGGCTTCCTAAAAACACACTCTTTCTCACATACAAGTGCCATTGCAATGATCTGGCTTCTCTCTCCCTCCCAGCGAAATAGGTTCGTAGAGCCGAAAGGCTGTCTGGGTTCCGGCAGGAACTAGTTCTGGACGGCGAAGCCCTGCCGGATAGATGACACCGTATGTGTGCAACTCTATAGAGAGATCGTAGTTTCGGTCTTAGTTCAAGAGTGCCTCCCGAAGGGCTGTCCGTGTGACCGTCCGAGTTTCAAAGGTCCTCCCGAAGGGCTGTCCGACTTTCAAAGGTCCTCCCGAAGGGCTGTTCGCGAAACCGTCCGGGGGACTGTCCGACAACCTTCCGGAGGGCTGTCCGAGGGGCAGATGAGGGTATACATCCTCGCGGTTGGGAGGTTGTAAATCCTAGCTGCGGGGATCTGCACCGCCGATCGTCATCGACTCTACTTCCCGCTGCGCTACGAGTCGGTAACGAAAAAGATCAAACCATGTATGCAGTCTCCATAGTGGTCCTGGGTTGGTGCGTAGGTCAGAAATATTTTGTTTTCTGCTGCGTTACCCTACAATGACTGTTACATGATGAACTACATCCGGCATAATTCTCCATCGCCGATCCAATGCCTACGAGCTGTTCACATATTGTTCTTCGCTTATTTACTTTTCCGTTGCTACTGTTACAATCACTACAAAACCCAAAAATATTACTTTTGCTATCGTTACCGTTACTTCCATATTACTTTGCTACTAAATACTTTGCTGCAGATACTAAGTTATCCAGGTCTGGTTGAATTGACAACTCAACTGCTAATACTTGAGAATATTCTTTGGCTCCCCTTATGTCGAATCAATAAATTTGGGTTGAATACTCTACCCTCGAAAACTGTTGTGATCCCCTATACTTGTGGGTTATCAAGACTATTTTCTGGCGCCGTTGCCGGGGAGCATAGCTCTATTCTTTGAGGCACTTGGGATTTATATCTGCTGGTCACTATGAAGAACTTGAAAGACGCGAAAACAAAAATTTATCCCTCAACTACGAGGGGAGGTAAGGAACTGCGATCTAGCTCTGCACTTGATTCACCTTCTGTTTTGAGTAAGCTTGCGACACCTAAACCTGCTTCTGCTATTAATTCTGATATGTCGCATGTTATTGATGATGCCACTTCTGCTATGCATGATACTTATGATGAAACTACTTCTATGCTTGATACTACTGTGCCACTTGGTGAATTTCTTGATGAACAACTTGCTAGGGCTAGAGAGAATGAAATTATTGAAACTGGTAATATTGATGAAAGTGATGATGAAGGCTCTCCCAATAAATATGAATTGCATGTTGTGCCTGAGGGCTATGTTATGGATGAAGAGACTAAAAGAGACTTTCTTGCTTGCAATGATAGAAGTGATCTTAAGAAATTATTAGCTAAGCTTAAACAAAAAACTCTGAATGCTAGAATGAAATATGATCCTGCTTATGCCACTTCACCTATCTTCGTTACTTATAAGGATTATGAATTCTCTATTGATCCTGATATAATTACTTTGGTTGAATCTGATCCTTTTTATGGCTATGAACCTGAAATTGTTGTGGCACATCTTACTAAATTAAATGATATAGCCACCCTATTCACTAATGATGAGAGAACTCGCTACTTTTACATCCTTAAAATATTTCCGTTCTCATTAAAGGGTGATGCTAAGATATGCTTTAATTCTCTTGATCCTGGTTGTGTGCCTAGTCACCAGGATATGATTTATTACTTCTCTGCTAAATATTTCCCTGCTCATAAGAAACAAGCGGCTTTAAGGGAAATATATAATTTTGTGCAAATTGAAGAAGAGAGTCTCCCACAAGCTTGGGGGAGGCTTCTCCAATTACTTAATGCTTTGCCTGATCATCCTCTTAAGAAAAATGAAATACTTGATATCTTTTATAATGTACTAACCGATGCTTCCAGAGATTACCTGGATAGTTGTGCTGGTTCTGTTTTCAGGGAAAGAACACCAGATGAATTGTTGATCAAGCTGAAATTCTATTGAATAATATGTTGACAAATGAAAATAATTGGACACTTCCTGAGCAAACTCCTGAACCAACTCCTAAGCCAACTCCGAAGAAAAGGGGTGTTCTATTTCTCAGTCCTGAAGATATGCAAGAGGCAAAGAAATCTATGAAAGAAAAAGGTATAAAAGCTGAAGATGTTCAAAATTTACCTCCTATTGAAGAGATACATGGTCTTAATTTACCGCCTGTTGAAGAAATATATGGTCTTAATTCATCACCTATTGAAGAAACACATGGTCTTGATAACCCGACACAAGTAGTAAAGGTAAATTCTCTCTATAGATTTGATGAATGTGATATTCCTCACTATAAGTCTGGTAGACAGTGCTTAGATGAGTTTGACAATTTTATTGTTAAACAAGAAAACTTCAATGCTTATTTTGGTAGAGAATTAAAACGCAATTCTTATATCACTATAAGTCTGCTAGACAGTGATTATATGTCTAGAGTTAAAGGTGAACTTAAACTCATTAGTAAACATGCTTCTATGGTTACCACTCAAGTAGAACAAGTACTTAAGGCTCAGAATGATTTGCTCAATGAATTGAATAGTAAGAATAATGATTTTGCTGTTAGAGTGGCTACTAGAACCGGTAAAATGACTCAGGAACCTTTGTATCCTGAAGGCCATCCTAAGAAAATTGAGCAGGATTCTGAAAGAAATAATATTGATGCACCTAGTCCTTCTAAAAAGAAGAAAAAGAAAAATGATAGGACTTTGCATGCTTCTAGTGAACCTGTTGCTGAAACACCTGAGAATCCAAATGATATTTCTATTTCCGATGCTGAAACACAATCTGGTAATGAACATGAACCTAGTGATAATGTTAATGATGATGTTCATGATGATGCTCAACCTAATAATGTAGAAATTTAACCTGTTGTTGATCATGATAACCCACAATTAAAGAATCAACGTTATGATAAGAGAGACTTTGTTGCTAGGAAACACGGTAAAGAAAGAGAACCATGGGTTCAGAAACCCATGCCTTTTCCTCCCAAACCATCCAAGAAAAAGGACGATGAGAATTTTGAGCGCTTTCCTGAAATGAGTAGACCTATCTTTTTGCGTATGCGATTAAATAATATGCTCAAAATGAATCCTTATGCTAAGTACATGAAAGATATTGTTACTAATAAAAGAAAGATACCGGAAGCTGAAATTTCCACCATGCTTGCTAATTATACTTTTAAGGGTGGAATACCTAAGAAATTAGGAGATCCAGGAGTACCCTCTATACCATGCTCCATTAAAAGAAACTATGTTAGAACTGCTTTATGTGATCTTGGAGCCGGTGTTAGTGTTATGCCTCTCTCTTTATATCATAGACTTGATTTGAATAAGTTGACACCTACTGAAATATCTTTGCAAATGGCTGATAAATCAACTGCTATACCTGTCGGTATTTGTGAGGATGTGCCTGTTGTGGTTGCAAACGTTACTATTTTAACGGACTTTGTTATTCTTGATATTCCCGAGGACGATAGTATGTCTATTATTCTTGGAAGACCTTTTTTGAATACTGCAGGGGCTGTTATTGATTGCAACAAAGGCAATGTCACTTTTCATGTTAATGGTAATGAGCATACGGTACACTTTCCGAGGAAACAACCTCAAGTCCAAAGTATAAATTCTATTGGAAAAATTCCATCGATTATTTTTGGAGGTTTTGAATTCCCTCTTCCTACTGTCAAAAAGAGATATGATATTCTTATTGTCAAAAAGAGATATGATATTCTTATTATTGGGGATGTGCATATCCCCGTTGAGGTAACATAGTGTTATTCGAAATTTCTCCGGTTCCATGTTAGTCGGAATGAGTTTGTTAACAAGACTTGATCAACCTTGTTAGTGGATTCCTTTTGACGAGCATGAGATGGATGAAATTAGAAGCACAACCTTCTGTACCCTCTCTCTACTTTCTGTTATTTAGTTGAAATAAAGTAAAAATAGTATTTTTCCTGCCTGTTTTTTGAATTATCCGTGCAATATAAAAATACCCTAAAATAAAAGTTCTCCAAATGCCCTGCCAATTTAATATGATTTTTTCTCGAATATTTGAGAATATCTGGCACTGAGAACACGGCAGGGGGAGCAAGCACCTGACCACGAGGGTCCAGGGCACGCCCACCCCCTGGGCGCGCCCCCTGCCTCGTGGGCCCATGGTGCCCCCCTCCACTTATGCCAGCCACCACACACTTCTTCTTCCTCCAAAAAAATCACCATCCAGCTCAAGTACGAGTTCTAGCTCATTTTGCTGCGATTTTCGATCTCCTTGCTCAAAGCACCTCTCACAAAACTGCTTTGGGGGATTGTTCCTTGAAAATAATGAAGAGATTTTTGAGGGGCTCATCGAGCCGAAGCTCGAAGGAAAAGCAAAGTGAAGAAGCGGAGAGGCCCAAATATAATCTGCCTCGCACCGCGGAGGTTCGGCCGTGTGAATGGCCTTCCGATGATTTCTTGAGAGCAGCCGGGATTTATGATGATTTTTATGAATTGGCTGAGAATGCAGGCCTCACCGACTTCCTCCGCGACAAATGCGAACAGTATCTCTTACTCACCAATACTTTTGTGCAAAACTTCTACTATTATCCTAAGGAATCACCTCCTTCGGTAGAGTTTCATTTATATGATGTGGTTAAGAAGATGTCACTATATGAATTTTGCAGGGTTTGCAAAATACCTTTCGAGGGTAGCTTAGAGGAACCACATCGTAAAGATGTGGACGGGTTTATTGACACTATTACTGTAGGGGCAACTAGGAAGGTTTCCGATGCAAGAATCACTAGCATACATTTCCTTTTTTACTCTACTTTGCAATATTTGCTAGTTGTTGCTTGTTTGGTCGCGGAAACTATGGAAACCTTCGTGTTCCTGATATTATTATTTTGTTCCATGGTTTATTCCGTGACGACTCTGTTAGTATGGGCGGTACTATTGCCAAACGGTTAAGTCTGAACCGTACGAAGGGCCCCATCTTTGGAGGTGTCTATGCTTCACGCCTTGCTGCATACTATAACATACCTATTAGGCACTACGAAAAAGAAGAAAATTTGCTGCCTACTGTTTATTTAGATTATAAGAGTATGGTAGCGCATGATTTTATTGTTAAGAATAGGGAAAGGGAGCTTAAATACAAACTGTTTTTTGATAAACATCACCCTGAGACTATTACCTTGCCTGCTCCTTCCTTGTTTGATTTATCTGCAGGCCAGTATCTCGTTCCGCTGGCGGCCATTCATGCCTACCGGAACCCTACATCAGCCACAGAGCCAGAGTCAGAACCACAATTTGATCCTCCACGACAGTCTAATTACCAGTGGGATCCGGAGATGATTGCCAACTAGTGGCAATCAGAGTCTTCTTCATCTCAGTACGACCCCAACTACAACTTTGGATATCCGCCAGGCCATCCGTTTCATTAAACGAACTTAGGCCAAAAACCTAAGCTTGAGGGAGTACGTATCTCTCACCGACATTACATTTATGTTCACACACTCATTGCTAGATGTCAGTGCTCATACTTTTTCACTGTAATATCCATGCTAGTTTATTTTCCCTTTTTATGCTTTCTTCTTGTGTGTTTGAAAAACCTTAAGAAAAACAAAAAAATAGTAATAGCTTTTAGCTAGTTTACTTTCTTTCTTTAGTAGTAATAATTAAAAGAAAACCCAAAAAGATTTCCTGTTCTTCTTTTGCTTGTTGGGAGCTTTCTCGTGTAAATAGTTTTATTTCTTTTCTTTGGGGGTCGATAGGAGAAGACCATGATTAAATTGTTGAAGTGGCTTTTATATGCATTATCGTTGATTTAACCAAGAGCCCATATTGCCTTGTCTTCTCCTGTTTATTGAATGCTCGCAGGTTCCAGCTTAGTCCAATGCACGTGCACTATTATTATTATTCACATCGTTCGGTCGTGCAAGTGAAAGGCAATTATGACAATATATGATGGACTGATTGAGATGAGAGAAGCTGGTATGAACTCGTCCTCTTTTGTTTTTGTAAAGATGATTAGTTCATCGTTCCTGATTCAGCCTATTACGAATAAACATGTTTGCAATGACAATTAGAGATTAGTGTTGCTTATGCCATGCTTAATTAGCTAGGAGTTTATAATGGTTTACCTTGCATGCCAACATGCTATTAAAATGGTTGTGATGTGGTATGATGGGGTGGTATCCTCCTTTGAATGATTCAAGTGACTTGACTTGGCACATGTTCATGCATGTAGTTGAAACAAATCAACATAGCCTTCATGATATTTATGTTCATGGTGGATTATATCCTACTCATGCTTGCACTCAATGTTTATTAATTTTAATGCATATTCATGACTCTTGTTGCTCTCTAGTTGGTCGCTTCCCAGTCTTTTTCTAGCCTTCACCTGTACTAAGCGGGAATACTACTTGTGCATCCAATCCCTTAAACCCCAAAGTTATGCCATATGAGTCCACTATACCTTCCAATATGCGGTATCTACCTGCCATTCCAAGTAAATTTGTATGTGCCAAACTCTAAACCTTCAAATGAAATTCTGTTTTGTATGCTCGAATAGATCATGTATCAACTAGGGTTGTCTGTATCTTCCATGCTAGGCGGGTTATTCTCAAGAGGAGTGGACTCCGCTCCTCACTCACGAGAAAATGGCTGGTCACCGGGATGCCCAGTCCCATGCTTTATGCAAAATAAAATCAAAATAATTGCAAACAAAACTCCCCCTGGGACTGTTGTTAGTTGGAGGCACTCGTTGTTTCGAGCAAGCCATGGATTGATGCTTGTTGGTGGAGGGGGAGTATAAACTTTACCATTCTGTTTGGGAACCGCCTATAATGTGTGTGGCATGGAAGATATCGCCATCTCTCGGTTGTTATGTTGACAATGAAAGTATGCCGCTCAAAATACTATTTATCTCTGCTTTAAAATCGAGCTCTGGCACCTCTACAAATCCCTGCTTCCCTCTGCGAAGGGCCTATCTATTTACTTTTATGTTGAGTCATCACCCTCTTATTAAAAAGCACCAGCTGGAGAGCACCACTGCCATTTGCATCCATTAATGTTAATTTATATTGGGTATGACCATGACTGGATCTCTTTTACCATGAATTACAATGTTTAGTCAGTCCTTGATCTTTAAAGGTGCTCTGCATTTATGTTTTGCGGTCTCAGAAAGGACTAGCGAGATACCATCTTGTTATATCATATCATGATTGTTTTGAGAAAGTGTTGTCATCCGAGATTTATTATTATTGCTCGCTAGTTGATTATGCCATTGACATGAGTAAACATGAGACCTAAATGTTATTGTGAATACGGTTAGTTCATAATCTTTGCTGCAACTTGAATGTTGACTTTACATATTTACAACAACAAGAGCAAACAGAGTTTGTAAAAGTTTCTCTTTATCACTTTCAGTTTGTCAACTGAATTGCTTGAGGACAAGCAAAGGTTTAAGATTGGGGGAGTTGATACGTCACCGTCGTATCTACTTTTCCAAACACTTTTGCCCTTATTTTGGACTCTAACTTGCATGATTTGAATGGAACTAACCCGGACTGACGCTGTTTTCAGCAGAATTGCCATGTGATACGTCTCCGTCGTATCTATAATTTTTGATTGTTCCATGCCAATATTATACAACTTTCATATACTTTTTGGCAACTTTTTATACTATTTTTGGGACTAACATATTGATCCAATGCCCAGTGCCAGTTCCTGTCTGTTGCATGTTTTATGTTTCGCAGAATATCCATATCAAACGGAGTCCAAACGGGATAAAAATTGATGGAGCTTATTTTTGGAATATTTGGAAAATCTGGGAGAAAGATCAACGCGAGACGGTGCCCGAGGTGGCCACGAGGCAGGGGGCGCGCCCCTGACCCTCGTGGGCCACCCGTAAGGCGGTTGATTCCCTTCTTCGGCCGCAAGAAAGCTAATTTTTGGTAAAAAAATCACGGCGAAGGTTTCAGCCCAATCGGAGTTACGGATCTCCATATATACACGAAACGGTGAAAGGGCAGCAGAACAGAACGCAGAAACAGAGAGAGACAGAGAGATAGATCCAATCTCGGAGGGGCTCTCGCCCCTCCCACGCCATGGAGGCCAAGGGCCAGAGGGGAAACCCTTCTCCCATCTAGGGAGGAGGTCAAGGAAGAAGAAGACGAAGGGGCCCCCTCTCCCCTTCTCTTCCGGTGGCGCCGGAACGCTGCCGTGGCCATCATCATCACCGCAATCTTCACCAACAACTTCACCGCCATCATCACCAACTCTTCCCCCCTCTATGCAGCAGTGTAACCTCTCTCTTACCCGCTGTAATCTCTACTTAAACATGGTGCTCAACGCTATATATTATTTCCCAATGATGTATGGCTATCCTATGATGTTTGAGTAGATCCGTTTTGTCCTATGGGCTATTTGATGATCAAGATTGGTTTGAGTTGCATGTTTTATTATTGGTGTTGTCCTATGGTGCTCTCCGTGTCGCGCAAGCGTGAGGGATTCCCGCTGTAGGGTTTGCAATATGTTCATGATTTGCTTATGGTGGGTGGCGTGAGTGACAGAAGCACAGACCCGAGTAAGTAGGTTGTTTGCGTATGGGATAAAGAGGACTTGATGCTTTAATGCTATGGTTGGGTTTTACCTTAATGATCTTTAGTAGTTGCGGATGCTTGCTAGAGTTCCAATCATAAGTGCATATGATCCAAGTAGAGAAAGTATGTTAGCTTATGCCTCTCCCTCAAATAAAATTGCAATAATGATTACCGGTCTAGTTATCGATTGCCTAGGGACAAATAACTTTCTCGTGACAAAAAGCTCTCTACTAAAACTAATTTAGTTGTGTCTTCATCTAAACAGCCCCTAGCTTTTATTTACTCGCTCTTTATTTCTTGCAAACCTATCCAAAAACACCTACAAAGTACTTCTAGTTTCATACTTGTTCTAGGTAAAGCGAACGTCAAGCGTGCGTAGAGTTGTATCGGTGGTCGATAGAACTTGAGGGAATATTTGTTCTACCTTTAGCTCCTCGTTGGGTTCGACACTCTTACTTATCGAAAGAGGCTACAATTGATCCCCTATACTTGTGGGTTATCAAGACCTTTTTCTGGCGCCGTTGCCGGGGAGCAATAGCATGGGGTGAATATTCTCGTGTGTGCTTGTTTGCTTTATCACTAAGTAATTTTTATTTGCTGTTCTTAGTTGTTTTCTATCTTTAGTTATGGGTAGGAAACGCAAAATACCAAAAAAATTAGTTGTACCTACTGAACCAATGGTTGAAGAACCACTCAAAATCTATCACACTGCTGAAGCTTATTACTTGGATCATCTTCGATCCCTATGTGCTCGTGCTGAAACCCCAACTAGCTTAGTTGAGGGCAAATCTTTAGATGAGCATGCTTGTTATGTGCGACACCGAATATCTGAAAAAGGGAAAATTTTACTGGGTCAAATTCATCGTTTGCAATGCTATGCTTGGAATTTATGCGAAATATATGATATTACTTGTTGTTCTGAAAACCCTAAGAAACACCTTCCCTATCAATGTGAGTTTAGTGATAATGGAATCGTATCTTCGTATGCTAAGGGTGTTTATAGTTACTATGATGTTCAACAAATTGAAGAATTTGTTGCTTTTAAGGGTGCTTATGAAATTGCTTCTTTGATTGAAACGTATGATGCTACTCTTTACAAATCTGAAAATTTTGCCATACTTAAATATTGCTATGATAATTATGCTTCTAATGCCTATGTTGAACCATATATTGAGGACTACCCCGCTATCCAAGAAGAGACTAGTATTTTGCAGGAGTCTATGGAAGAAGAAATTGATGAAACTGTGAGCTCATTGGATGAAAAAGATGAGGAGGAGAGCAAAGAACAAAAGGAGGAAGAGCATATTAGCTACCCGTGCCCACCTTCTAATGAGAGTAACTCTTCAACTCATACATTGTTTAATTTCCCTTCGTGCTTACCAAGGATGATTGCTATGATGATTGTTATGATCCCGTTGATTCTCTTGAAATATCCCTTTTTGATGATGCTTTCTATGCTTGTGGCCAAGATGCCAATATGAATTATGATTATGGAGATGAACTTGCTATAGTTCCTTATGTTAAACATGAAATTGTTGCTATTGCACCCACACATGATAGTCCTATTATCTTTTTGAATTCTCCCGACTACACTATATCGGAGAAGTTTGCACTTATTAAGGATTATATTGATGGGTTGCCTTTTACCGTTACACATGATGATTTTGATAGATATAATATGCATGTGCTTGCTGCTCCTACTTGCAATTATTATGAGAGAGGAACTATACCTCCACCTCTCTATGTTTCCCACACGATAAAATTGCAAGAAACTGTTTATACTATGCATTGGCCTTTACTATGTGTGCATGAATTGTTCTTATATGACATGCCGATGCATATGAAGAGATTTAGACTTCGTCATTACATGATATATGTTACTTTGTGCTCACTACTAAATTACAAATCATTGCTAATTAAAATTGGCTTTGATATACCTTGGGATCCGGGTGGATTCACTACTTGAGCACTATATGCCTAGCTTAATGGCTTTAAAGAAAGCGCTGCCAGGGAGACAACCCGGAAGTTTTAGAGAGTCATTTATTTCTGTTGATTGCTTTCATATAGTTTAAAAACAACAAAAATAAAGAGGGGAACCCAAAACTTTTCAAAAAGGAAAGTGAAAGTGAGAAAGACAAGCATTGTTGAAGTGGGAGAGCTCCTTGAACTTTGTTCATGCTCACGGCAACTTTGTGAATCTTGATTACAGAAACTTTTCAACAAAAATAATTATCCCCTTGTACAATTCCATTGTATTATAAAAATAATGTGCCAAGGTTTGCCTTTAGGATGTTTACAATACTTGTTGGTTTGTACGGTGCAGGACAGAAACTTTGGCTGTAGTGCGCGATTTTTAATTTTTTACTGGAACGTCAAATGGTTCTGATTCTTTTTGCACTGTCTTTCTATACAAATTTTTATTTTTCCTAATTTTGGCAGAATTTTTCAAGTATCAGAAGTATGGTGAATGTTCAGATTATTACAGACTGTTCTGTTTTAGACAGATTCTGTTTTTGATGCATAGTTTGCTTGTTTTGATGAAACTATCAATTTATATCTGTGGATTAAGCCATGAAAAAGTTATATTACAGTAGAGACAATGCAAAAGCAAAATATGAATTGGTTTGCAACAGTACTTAGAGTAGTGATTTACTTTATTATACTAACGGATCTTACCGAGTTTTCAGTTGAAGTTTGTGTGGATGAAGTGTTCGATGATCGAGAAGGTCTCGATGTGAGAAGAAGGAAGAGAGGAAAGAGCTCAAGCTTGGGGATGCCCGAGGCACCCCAAGTTCAAGGAGACTCAAGCGTCTAAGCTTGGGGATGCCCCGGAAGGCATCCCCTCTTTCTTCAACAAATATCGGTATGTTTTCCGATTCGTTTCATTCATGTGATATGTGCAAATATTGGAGCGTCTTTTGCATTTAGTTTTCACTTTTCTTTTATGCACCATGCTGGTATGAGATAGTCCTTGGTTGATTTATAGAATGCTCTTTGCACTTCACTTATATCTTTTGAGTATGGCTTTATAGAATGCTTCATGTGCTTCACTTATATCATTTGAAGTTTGGATTGCCTGTTTCTCTTCACTTAGACAACCGCCATTTGTAGAATGCCCTTTTGCTTCACTTATATTTGTTAGAGCGTGGGCATACCTTTTGTAGAAAGAATTAAACTCTCTTGCTTCACTTATATCTATTTAGAGAGATGACAGGAACTGGTCATTCACATGGTTAGTCATAAAATCCTACATAAAACTTGTAGATCACTGAATATGATGTGTTTGTTTCCTTGCAATAGTTTTGCGATATAAAGATGGTGATATTAGAGTCGTGCTAGTTGAGTAATTGTGAAATTGAGTAATACTTGTGTTGAGGTTTGCAAGTCCCGTAGCATGCACGTATGGTGAACCGTCATGTAACGAAGTTGGAGCATGAGGTGTTTATTGATTGTCTTCCTTATGAGTGGCGGTCGGGGACGAGCTATGGTCTTTTCCTACCAATCTATCCCCCTAGGAGCATGCACGTAGTACTTTGTTGCGATAGCTAATAGACTTTTGCAATAAGTATGTGAGTTCTTTATGACTAATGTTGAGTCCATGGATTATACGCACTCTCACCCTTCCATCATTGCTAGCCTCTTCGGTACCGTGCATTGCCCTTTCTCACCTCGAGAGTTGGTGCAAACTTCGCCGGTGCATCCAAACCCCGTGATACGATACGCTCTATCACACATAAACCTCCTTATATCTTCCTCAAAACAGCCACCATACCTACCTATTATGGCATTTCCATGGCCATTCCGAGATATATTGCCATGCAACTTCCATCATCATCATATACATGACTTGAACATTTATTGTCATATTGCTTTGCATGATCGTAAGATAGCTAGCATGATGTTTTCATGGCTTGTCCGTTTTTTGATGTCATTGCTACGCTAGATCATTGCACATCCCGGTACACCGCCGGAGGCATTCATATAGAGTCATATCTTTGTTCTAGATATCGAGTTGTAATATTGAGTTGTAAGTAAATAAAAGTGTGATGATCATCATTCTTAGAGCATTGCCCCAGTGAGGAAAGGATGATGGAGACTATCATTCCCCCACAAGTCGGGATGAGACTCCGGACGAAAAAATAAAAAAATAAAAAAAGAGAGAAAGGCCAAAAAAGGAGTAGGCCCAAAAAAAAGAAAAAAAAGAAAAAAAAAGAGAGAAAAAGAGAGAAGGGGCAATGTTACTATCCTTTTACCACACTTGTGCTTCAAAGTAGCACCATGTTCTTCATATAGAGAGTCTCTTGAGTTATCACTTTCATATACTAGTGGGAATTTTCATTATAGAACTTGGCTTGTATATTACAACGATGGGCTTCCTCAAATGCCCTAGGTCTTCATGAGCATGCAAGTTGGATGCACACCCACTTAGTTTCAGTTTGAGCTTTCATACACTTATAGCTCTAGTGCATCCGTTGCATGGCAATCCCTACTTCTCACATTGATATCTATTGATGGGCATCTCTATAGCCCGTTGATACGCCTAGTTGATGTGAGACTATCTTCTCCTTTTTGTCTTCTCAACGTAACCCCCATCATCATATTCTATTCCACCTATAGTGCTATGTCCATGGCTCACACTCATGTATTGCGTGAAAGTTGAAAAGGTTTGAGAAACGTCAAAAGTATGAAACAATTGCTTGGCTTGTCATCGGGGTTGTGCATGATGTGAATATTTTGTGTGGTGAAGATGGAGCATAGGCAGACTATATGATTTTGTAGGGATAACTTTCTTTGGCCATGTTATTTTGAAAAGACATGATTGCTTTATTAGTAGGCTTGAAGTATTATTGTTTTTATGTCAAATGATAGACTATTGCTTTGAATCACTCGTGTCTTAATATTCATGCCATGATTAGACATATGATCAACATTATGCTAGGTAGCATTCCACATCAAAAATTATCTTTTTTATCATTTACCTACTCTAGAACAAGCAGGAATTAAGCTTGGGGATGCTGATACGTCTCCGTCGTATCTATAATTTTTGATTGTTGCATGCCAATATTATACAACTTTCATATACTTTTTGGCAACTTTTTATACTATTTTTGGGACTAACATATTGATCCAGTGCCCAGTGCCAGTTCCTGTCTGTTGCATGTTTTATGTTTCGCAGAATATCCATATCAAACGGAGTCCAAACGGGATAAAAATGGACGGAGCTTATTTTTGGAATATTTGGAAAATCTGGGAGAAAGATCAACGCGAGACGGTGCCCGAGGTGGCCACGAGGCAGGGGGGCGTGCCCCTGACCCTCGTGGGCCACCCGTAAGGCGGTTGATGCCCTTCTTCGGCCGCAAGAAATTTATTTTTTGGTTAAAAAAATCACGGTGAAGGTTTCAGCCAAATCGGAGTTACGGATCTCCATATATACACGAAACGGTGAAAGGGCAACAAAACTGAACGCAGAAACAGAGAGAGACAGAGAGATATATCCAATCTCGGAGGGGCTCTCGCCCCTCCCACGCCATGGAGGCCAAGGACCAGAGGGGAAACCCTTCTCCCATCTAGGGAGGAGGTCAAGGAAGAAGAAGACGAAGGGGCCCCCTCTCCCCTTCTCTTCCGGTGGCGCCGGAACGCTGCCGTGGCCATCATCATCACCGCAATCTTCACCAACAACTCACCGCCATCATCACCAACTCTTCCCCCCTCTATGCAGCGGTGTAACCTCTCTCTTACCCGCTGTAATCTCTACTTAAACATGGTGCTCAACGCTATATATTATTTCCCAATGATGTATGGCTATCCTATGATGTTTGAGTAGATCTGTTTTGTCCTATGGGCTATTTGATGATCAAGATTGGTTTGAGTTGCATGTTTTATTATTGGTGCTGTCCTATGGTGCTCTCCATGTCGCACAAGCGTGAGGGATTCCCGCTGTAGGGTTTGCAATATGTTCATGATTTGCTTATGGTGGGTGGCGTGAGTGACAGAAGCACAGACCCGAGTAAGTAGGTTGTTTGCGTATGGGATAAAGAGGACTTGATACTTTAATGCTATGGTTGGGTTTTACCTTAATGATCTTTAGTAGTTGCGGATGCTTGCTAGAGTTCCAATCATAAGTGCATATGATCCAAGTAGAGAAAGTATGTTAGCTTATGCCTCTCCCTCAAATAAAATTGCAATAATGATTACCGGTCTAGTTATCGATTGCCTAGGGACAAATAACTTTCTCGTGACAAAAAGCTCTCTACTAAAACTAATTTAGTTGTGTCTTCATCTAAACAGCCCCTAGCTTTTATTTACTCGCTCTTTATTTTCTTGCAACCCTATCCAAAAACACCTACAAAGTACTTCTAGTTTCATACTTGTTCTAGGTAAAGCGAACGTCAAGCGTGCGTAGAGTTGTATCGGTGGTCGATAGAACTTGAGCGAACATTTATTCTACCTTTAGCTCCTCGTTGGGTTCGACACTCTTACTTATCGAAAGAGGCTACAATTGATCCCCTATACTTGTGGGTTATCACCATGGTGTTATTTATGTGCAGAAACAAAAGTTCTCGGAATGACCTGAAACTCCATGGAGATTATTTTTGGAAATAATAAAAAATATTGGTGAAAGAATCAAGGCCAGGGGGCCCACACCCTGTCCACGAGGGTGGGGGGCACGCTTGCCCCCCCTGGGCGCGCCCCCTGCCTCGTGGGCCCCCTGGAGCTCCACCGACCTCAACTCCAACTCCATATATTCGTGTTCGGGGAGAAAAAAATCAGAGAGAAAGATTCATCGCGTTTTACGATACGGAGCCGTCTCCAAGCCCTAAACTCTCTTGGGAGGGCTGATCTGGAGTCCGTTCGGGGCTCCGGAGAAGGGAATCAATCACCGTCGTCATCATCAACCATCCTCCATCACCAATTTCATGATGCTCACCGCCGTGCGTGAGTAATTCCATCGTAGGCTTGCTGGAGGGTGATGGGTTGGATGAGATTTATCATGTAATCGAGTTAGTTTTGTTAGGGTTTGATCCCTAGTATCCACTATGTTCTGAGATTGATGCTGCTATTATTTTGCTATGCTTAATGCTTGTCACTAGGGCCCGAGTGCCATGATTTCAGTTCTGAACCTATTATGTTTTCATGAGTATATGTGAGTTATTGATCCTATCTTGCAAGTCTATAGTCACCTACTATGTGTTATGATCCGGCAACCCCGAAGTGACAATAATCGGGACCACTCCCGGTGATGACCGTAGTTTGAGGAGTTCATGTATTCACTATGTGTTAATGCTTTGGTCCGGTACTCTATTAAAAGGAGGCCTTAATATCCCTTAGTTTCCGCTAGGACCCTGCTGCCATGGGAGGGTAGGACAAAAGTGTCATGCAAGTTCTTTTCCATAAGCACGTATGACTATATTCGGAATACATGCCTACATTACATTGATGAATTGGAGCTAGTTCTGTGTCACCCTATGTTATGACTGTTACATGATGAACCGCATCCGGCATAATTCTCCATCACCGATCCAATGCCTACGAGATTTTCACATATTGTTCTTCGCTTATTTACTTTTCCGTTGCTACTGTTACAATCACTACAAAACCCAAAAATATTACTTTTCCTATCGTTACCGTTACTTCCATATTACTTTGCTACTAAATACTTTGCTGCAGATACTAAGTTATCCAGGTGTGGTTGAATTGACAACTCAACTGCTAATACTTGAGAATATTCTTTGGCTCCCCTTGTGTCGAATCAATAAATTTGGGTTGAATACTCTACCCTCGAAAACTGTTGCGATCCCCTATACATGTGGGTTATCACCGCCATCTATCCAGAGGTAGTTTGTCTGTTGTTTTACCAAAGATCTGCATGTACTCAAGAACATTGCTCCTCCTCCGCCCCACTTCTTCAGGCTGGCCATAGTGGGGGTAACATAAGTAGTATCATGCTCTTGGGACACGTAAACATGCTTATGTGGCAGGCAATTAAAGAAGAGAGAGATGATTATAGTAACATAGGTAGATACCGTAACATAATAAATGTGATGCTACTGTGTGTCATGCATGGCAATAAATGAGACCACCTATGATACTAATCTATGATACTATGCACTATAGAGGTAGTAACATAGACTAGTAACATATGCATGTTACTAGTCTAAGTTACTCCCCACTATGACCAGCCTCAGCCGTAAGAGGCATCTCCCCTTCCCTTTGTTTGTTTCTATTGGACCACCACAACCACCAAAAGGTGAGCACATGAAGCCGCTTCTTTACATCTAGCCCGAGAGAAAATCAAGCATCGCATGCACGGACATAATTCTTTCTAGTTCAATACGTTCCTTCTCCATGGTTGGATCCCTCCACACCTCCTTTGGTGATTTACACTTGATAAACAGGTGTGCCCCGTCCTCATCAGCCTTGCCACAGAACAAGCACTTTGTGTCAGCGATAGGGTTTCCTTTACGTGCTACATTTGTGCGGAGTGCGAGGGATTCATGCTTGAGCCTCCAAGTAAACATTTGGATGTTTTTTGGGCATGGCAACCTCCAAAGACGCTTCCATGAGTCATCCTTAGCTATATCCAGAATGCCAGGTTTCGAATCACTTCCTCCCACACCTCCATCCTTGGTCTGTTCTAGTTGTCCATGGAGTTTATAGGCACTCTTGACGGAATGAACACCTTTGCTATCATACTGCCATGCTATGAAGTCTTGGACCCCTTCTCTCAACAGTATCTGGAGAATATGTTTGACATCATCAGCCCAAAAGGTGTCCCTCACCAACTGTACATCCCAATTCCACGTGGCTGGATCAATAAGGTCGCAAACCCGCTCAAGGAGATTTTGCCCTCTGGGAGTCAAGACTCGCCGTGACCAAGATCGCGGTATCCACGGGTCTGAAAAAAAATTGACATGCGTACCATCGCCAATCCTCCAGATGGACCCTTCACGGAAAAGGTGTAGTCCATGGAGTAAGCTACGCCAGGAGTAAGAGATTCCCTCCCTAGGAACAGCCTCTAGAATTTGGCCACTCGGGTAGTAACGAGCTTGCAGCACCTTTGCACAAAGGGATTCCGGGTGTTGAATGAGCCTCCAAATTTGCCTCGACAACATTGCTATATTGAAGCCATGCATATCACGAAAACCTACCCCCCCCCCCCGTGAGCTTTCGGCTTGGTAAGTGTTTTCCAACTGATCCAATGGGTAGTGAGTTCCTTATCTTTTTGGCTCCACCAGTAGTTCCCTACCAGCGAACTAAGCTCCTCACAAAAGGATTTTGTCAAGTAGAAGCATGACATAGCGAAAGTGGGGATAGCCTGACCAATGGTTGTGACCAATGTCTCCTTCACCGCCTTGGCGATGAGTCTTTCCTTCCAACCATACACTTGACCTGCCATAGCTCCCTTGACAAATGCAAAAGCTTTCCTCCTTGATTTCCCAATATGAACTGGAAGACCCAGATGCTTTTCATTCTAGGACTCGCTTCGAATTTTCAGGGCCTCCTTCACAACAGTTTTTACCTCATCTCTAGTGTTAGGGCTAAACATGATCGCTGACTTATCAAGGTTAATGCACTGCCCTGAGCAGTCCTCATACAGATCCAGAACATGGCGCGGCTCTTGGGCCTCTTCCTGCTTGGCTTTCAATAGTAAGACCGAATCATCCGCAAAGAGCAGGTGCGACAGCACCGGTGCACCTTGACAGATCCTGACCCCACTTATCTTCCCCGTCGCCTCCGCATCATGCAGCAGGGCCGAAACTCCCTCCGCACAGATGACAAAGAGGTAAGACGAGGCTGGATCCCCTTGCCTAAGTCCTCGGGAGGGAGTAAATTGTTGGGTTAGCACGCCTTTCACCTTGATCTGGTACTGTTACCGTGGAAACACAAGTCATGACCAGATCAATTGACCGAGTCCTAAAGCCCTGTTTGCTCAACATCACTCTCAGGAAGTCTCATTCGACCATATCATATGCTTTGCTCATATCCTCTTTCACTGCTGCAATGCCTTCCTTCCCTCTCTTCTTGTTCAGTAGATAGTGTGACACTATTAGATTAGCACCAATGTTAATTGGTGAAAGTTTCAAATATTGCGACACATCTGGACGCATTGAATGTCCATCCAGCGATTCCAATATATGAGAACACAATGAGTGTTTGTGGGACCATTGACGCTTTAGGCTGGCCATAGTGGGGGTAACATAAGAAGTATCATGCACTTGGGAGTCGCAAACATGCTTATGTGGCAGACAATTAAAGAAGAGAGAGATGGTTATAGTAACATAGGTAGATACCGTAACATAATAAATGTGATGCTACTATGTGTCATGCATGGCAATAGATGAGACCATCTATGATACTAATCTATGATACTATGCACTATAGAGGTAGTAACATAGACTAGTAACATATTGATACGTCTCCAACGTATCTATAATTTTTGATTGCTCCATGCTATATTATATTCTGTTTTGGACATTATTGGGCTTTAATATTCACTTTTATATTATTTTTGTGACTAACCTATTAACCGAAGGCCCAGCCCAGAATTGTTGTTTTTTTGCCTATTTCAAAGTTTCGCACAAAAAAATTATCAAACGGAGTCCAAACGGAATGAAACCTTCGGGAATGTGATTTTCGGAACGAACGTGATCCAGAGGACTTGGACCCTACATCAAGACATCAACCAGGAAGCCACGAGGTAGGGGGCGCGCCTACCCCCCCCCCCCCCCAGGCGCGCCCTCCACCCTCGTGGGCCCCCTGTTGCTCCACCAACGTACTTCTTCCTCCTATATATACCTACGTACCCCCAAACTACTAGATATGGAGCCAAAACCTAATTCCACCGCCGCAACCTTCTGTGCCCGTGAGATCCCATCTTGGGGCATGTTCCGGAGCTCCGCCGGAGGGGGCATCGATCATGGAGGGCTTCTACATCAACACCATAGCCTCTCCGATGATGTGTGAGTAGTTTACCTCAGACCTTCGGGTCCATAGTTATTAGCTAGATGGCTTCTTCTCTCTTTTTGGATCTCAATACAATGTTCTCCCCATCTCTCGTGGAGATCTATTCGATGTAATCTTCTTTTGCGGTGTGTTTGTTGAGACCGATGAATTTTGGGTTTATGATCAAGTTTATCTATGAACAATATATGAATCTTCTGAATTCTTTTATGTATGATTGGTTATCTTTGCAAGTCTCTTCGAATTATCAGTTTGGCTTGGCCTACTAGATTGATCTTTCTTGCAATGGGAGAAGTGCTTAGCTTTGGGTTCAATCTTGCGGTGTCCTTTCCCAGTGACAGTAGGGGCAGCAAGGCACGTATTGTATTGTTGCCATCGAGGATAACAAGATGGGGTTTTTATCATATTGCATGAATTTATCCATCTACATCATGTCATCTTGCTTAAAGCATTACTCTGTTCCTATGAACTTAATACTCTAGATGCATGTTGGATAGCGGTCGATGTGTGGAGTAATAGTAGTAGATGCAGGCAGGAGTCGTTCTACTTGCTCGGACGTGATGCCTATATACATGATCATACCTAGATATTCTCATAACTATGCTCAATTCTGTCAATTGCTCAATAGTAATTTTTTCACCCACCGTAAATACGTATGCTCTCGAGAGAAGCCACTAGTGAAACCTATGGCCCCCGGGTCTATTTTCCATCATATTAATCTTCCAACACTTCGCTATTTCCGTTGCGTTTTATTTTGCTTTTATTTTACTTTGCATCTTTATCATAAAAATACCAAAAATATTATCCTATCATATCTATCAGATCTCACTCTCGTAAGTGACCGTGGGATTGACAACCCCTTATCGCGTTGGTTGCGAGGATTTATTTGTTTGTGTAGGTGCGAGGGACTCGTGCGTGGCCTCCTACTGGATTGATACCTTGGTTCTCAAAAACTGAGGGAAATACTTATGCTACTTTGCTGCATCACCCTTTCCTCTTCAAGGGAAACCAACGCAGTGCTCAAGAGGTAGCACATATGCATGTTACTAGTCTAAGTTACTCCCCACTATGACCAGCCTTAATAGGATCAGAATTTGCGGGAACCATGGGGGCTTTAATGAATCACGATTTGTGCGGCGAATGACATGTGGGCATTGACGACTATTTATTTCTTATTTTTTGTGGGGTGCAGTTTCCATGCACGATGGATCACCATTTGTGGGTGCTTAATGAATCACGATTTGCATGGCAGACGTGGGCAGGTAGGCGTTGACCATGATTTGTTTCCTTTTTGCATCAATGAAGTTTTCATATGTGATGGTGGGTCTCCATGCAGTTTTTTAGGACAAATAGAAGTTAAAGTTGTTGGAAATATGCCCTAGAGGCAATAATAAAATGGTTATTATTATATTTCCTTGTTCATGATAATTGTCTATTGTTCATTCTATAATTGTATTAACCGAAAACCGTAATACATGTGTGAATACATAGACCACAACTTGTCCCTAGTAAGCCTCTAGTTGACTAGCTCGTTGATCAATAGATGGTTATGGTTTCCTGACCATGGACATTGGATGTCATTGATAAAGGGATCACATCATTAGGAGAATGATGTGATGGACAAGACCCAATCTTAAGCGTAGCACAAGATCGTGAAGTTCGTTTGCAAAAGCTTTTCTAATGTCAAGTATCATTTCCTTAGACCATGAGATTGTGCAACTCACGGATAACGTAGGAATGCTTTGGCTGTACCAAACGTCTCAACGTAACTGGGTGACTATAACGGTGCACTACAGGTATCTCCGAAAGTGTCTGTTGGGTTGGCACGAATCGAGACTGGGATTTGTCACTCCGTATGACGGAGAGGTATCTCTGGGCCCACTCGGTAATGCATCACCATAATGAGCTCAATGTGACTAAGGAGTTGGTCACGGGATCATGCGTTACGGAACCAGTAAAGAGACTTGCCGGTAACGAGATTGAACGAGGTATAGGGATACCGACGATCGAATCTCGGGCAAGTAACATACCGATAGACAAAGGGAATTGTATACGGGATTGATTGAATCCCCGACATCGTGGTTCATCCGATGAGATCATCGTGGAGCATGTGGGAGCCAATATGGGTATCTAGATCCCGCTATTGGTTATTGGCCAGAGAGATGTCTCCGTCATGTCTGCATGGTTCCCGAACCCGTAGTGTCTACACACTTAAGGTTCGGTGACGCTAGAGTTGTTATGGGAAATAGTATGTGGTTACCGAAGGTTGTTCGGAACCTTTGGAGTCCCAGATGAGATCCCGGACGTGATGAGGAGTTCTGGAATGGTCTGGGGGTGAAGATCGATATATTGGACGAAGGGTATTGGAGTCCGGGATTGTTCCGGGGGTACCGGGTGACGACGAGCGTGTCCGAAAGGGGTTTCGGAGGCCCCGGCAAGCGTTGGGGGGCCTTATGGGCCAAGGGGAGGGGGCACATCGGCCCACTAAGGGGCTGAGCGCCCCCCCACCCCATCTCACGTAACCTGGAGAGGTGGGGGCACCTCCCCTAGGGCAGCCACCCCTCCCGACTTGGGGGGCAAGTTTCCTAGGGGTGGGGGCGCCCAAACCCATCTAGGGTTTCCCCTGTGGTCGTCGCCCCTCCCCTAGTGAAACATAGGGCGCCTCCTCCACCCCCTTCCCCCTATATATAGTGAGGGGGAGTGAGGGCAGCCGCACCCTTCCCCTGGCACAGCCCCTCCCCCTCTCCTACACCTCCTCCTCCTCCGTAGCGCTTGGCGAAGCCCTGCCGGAGAACCACGAGCTCCATCACCACCACGCCATCGTGCTGTCGGAGTTCTCCCTCAACTTCTCCTCTCCCCTTGCTAGATCAAGAAGGAGGAGACGTCCCCGGGTTGTACGTGTGTTGAACACGGAGGCGCCGTTGTTCGGCGCTTAGATCGGAATCGGCCGCGATCTGAATCGTTGCGTGTACGACTCCACCAACCGCGTTCTTGTAACGCTTCCGCTTAGCGATCTTCAAGGGTATGAAGATGCAATCCCTCTCTCTTGTTGCCAGTATCTCCTAGATTGATCTTGGTGACACATAGGAAATTTTGTGAATTATTGCTACAATCCCCAACAGTGGCATCATGAGCTAGGTCTATGCGTAGATTCTATGCACGAGTAGAACACAAAGCAGTTGTGGGCGATGATTTGTTCAATTTGCTTACCGTTACTAGTCTTATCTTGATCCGGCGGCATTGTGGGATGAAGCGGCCCGGACCGACCTTGCACGTACGCTTACGTGAGACTGGTTCCACCGACTGACATGCACTTGATGCATAAGGTGGCTGGCGGGTGTCTGTCTCTCCCACTTTAGTCGGATCAGATTTGATGAAAAGGGTCCTTATGAAGGGTAAATAGCAATTGGCATATTACCGTTGTGGTTTTGCGTAGGTAAGAAACATTCTTGCTAGAAACCCATAGCAGCCACGTAAAACATGCAACAACAATTAGAGGACGTCTAACTTGTTTTTGCAGGGTATGCTATGTGATGTGATATGGCCAAAAGGATGTGATGAATGATATATGTGATGTATGAGATTGATCATGTTCTTGTAATAGGAATCACGACTTACATGTCGATGATTATGACAACCAGCAGGAGCCATAGGAGTTGTCTTAATTTATTTATGACCTGCGTGTCAATGAAAACGCCATGTAATTACTTTACTTTATTGCTAACCGTTAGCCATAGTAGTAGAAGTAATAGTTGGCGAGGCAACTTCATGAAGACACGATGGTGGAGATCATGGTGTCATGCCGATGATGATGGTGTTCATACCACGCCTGGAAGATGGAGATCAAAGCCGCAAGATGATATTGGCCATATCATGTCACTTTGTGATTTGCATGTGATGTTTGTCATGTTTACATCTTATTTTCTTAGAATGACGGTAGCATAAATAAGATGATCCCTCTCTAAAATTTCAAGAAAGTGTTCCCCCTAACTATGCACCGTTGCGAAGGTTCGTTGTTTCGAAGCACCACGTGATGATCGGGTGTGATAGATTCTAACGTTCGAATACAACGGGTGTAAGCCAGATTTACACATGCAAAACACTTAGGTTGACTTGATGAGCCTAGCATGTACAGACATGGCCTCGGAACACGAGAGACAGAAAGGTCGAACATGAGTCGTATAGTAGATACGATCAACATGGAGATGTTCACCGTTGATGACTAGTCCGTCTCACGTGATGATCGGACACGGCCTAGTCGATTCAGATCATGTATCACTTAGATGACTAGAGGGATGTCTATCTGAGTGGGAGTTCATTGAATAATTTGATTAGATGAACTTAATTATCATAAACATAGTCTAAATTGTGTTTGCAAATTATGTTGTGGATTAATAGCTCGCGCTTTAGCTCTTTGTTTTAATACGTTCCTAGAGAAAGACTAAGTTGAAAGATATTGTAATCAATTGTGCAGACTAGGGCCGTAGTCTGAGGATTGTCCTCACTGCTACACAGAAGGCTTCTGTCCTTGATGCACCACTCGGTGTGCCAACCCCTCTGGCGTCGTCTGTGGATGTTGTGAACATCTGGTAGAGACGTTCTGATGACTACCTGATAGTTTAGTGCGCCATGCTTTACGGCTTAGAGTCGGGGCTCCAAAAGCATTTTGAATGCCATAGAACATATGAGATGTTCGAAGAGCTGAAATTGCTATTTCAGGCTCATGCCCGTGTTGAGAGGTTGAGACCTCTGACAAGACCTTTGCCTACAAGATGGAGGAGAATAGCCCAGCCAGTAAGCATGTGCTCAGCATGTCTGGGTACTTCAGTCACTTAAATCAAGTGGGATTTAATCTTCCAGATAAGAGAGTGATTGACAAAAGTTCTCCAGTCGCTATCACCAAGCTACTAGAGTTTCGTGATGAACTATACCATGCAAGGGAAGATAATCCGGGAGCTGTTCGTCGTGCTTAAGGCCATAAAGGTAGAAATCAAGAAGGAGCATCAAGTGTTGATGGTTAACAAGAGCACTGGTTTCAAAGAAGGGCAAGGGAAAGAAGGGAATCTTCTTGAATGGCAAGCCAGTTGCTGCTCCAGTGAAGAAACCCAAGAACCCAAACCCGAGACAAAGTGCTTCTATTAGAGGAACGGTCACTGGTAGCGGAACTGCCTCAAATACTTGGTAGATAAGAAGGTTGTCAACTTCAACAAAAGTATATTTGATATATGTGTGTTATTGATGTGTACCTTACTAGTACTCCTAGTAGCACCTGGGTATTAGCTACCGGTTCGGTTGCTAATATTGGTAACTCGAAACAAAAGCTACGGAATTAACGGAGACTAGCTAAGGGCGAGGTGACGATGTGTGTTGGAAGTGTTTCCAAGGTTGATGTGATCACCATCACACGCTCCCTCTACCTTCGGGATTAGTGTTGAACCTAGATAAATGTTGTTTGCATTGGTGTCTGCGTTGAGCATGAACATGATTAGATCATGTTTATTGCAATACGGTTATTCATTTAAGTCAGAGAATAATGGTTATTCTGTTTACATGAATAATACCTTCTATGGTCATGCACCCAATGTGAATGGTTTATTGAATCCCCGTTGTAGTTATACACATGTTCATAACATTGATGCCAAAAGATGTAGAGTTGATAATGATAGTACCACTTTCATGTGGCACTGCCACTTAGGTCATATTGGTGTAAAGCGCATGAAAGAACCTCCATGCTAATGGACTTTTGAAGTCACTTGATTTTGAATCACTTGACACATGCGAACCATGCCTCTTTGGCAAGATGACTAAAACCCCGTTCTTTGGAACAATGGAACGGGCAAGTGACTTGTTGGAAATCATACATGCTGATGTGTGCAGTCCGATGAGCGTTGACGCGTGCTACCTCTTGAGCACTGCGTTGGTTTTCCCTTGAAGAGGAAAGGGTGATGCAGCAAAGTAGCGTAAGTATTTCCCTCAGTTTTTGAGAACCAAGGTATCAATCCAGTAGGAGGCTACGTGCGAGTCCCTTGCACCTACACAAACAAATAATTCCTCACAACCATAGCGATAAGGGGTTGTCAATCCCTACACGGTCACTTACGAGAGTGAGATCTGATAGATATGATAGGATAATATTTTTGGTATTTTTATAATAAAGATGCAAAGTAAAATAAAAGCAACGGAAATAACTAAGTGTTGGAAGATTAATATGATGAAGATAGACCCGGGGGCCATAGGTTTCACTAGGGCCCATAGATATGATAGGATAATATTTTTGGTATTTTTATAATAAACATGCAAAGTAAAATAAAAGCAAGGTAAAAAAGTAACGGAAATAACTAAGTGTTGGAAGATTAATATGATGAAGTATTTTACAGTGGGTGAACAAATTACTGTTTAGCAATTGACAGAATTGAGCATAGTTATGAGAATATCTAGGTATGATTATGTATATAGGCATCACGTCCGAGACAAGTAGACCGACTCCTGCCTGCATCTACTACTATTACTCCACACATCAACCGCTATCCAGCATGCATCTAGAGTATTAAGTTCATAAGAATAGAGTAATGCCTTAAGCAAGATGACATGATGTAGAGGGATAAATTCATGCAATATGATAAAAACCCCATCTTGTTATCCTCGATGGCAACAATACAATACGTGCCTT
Organism: Triticum aestivum; assembly: GCF_018294505.1. Taxonomy (NCBI): domain Eukaryota; kingdom Viridiplantae; phylum Streptophyta; class Magnoliopsida; order Poales; family Poaceae; genus Triticum; species Triticum aestivum. Next base: position 57,998,535 of record NC_057814.1, on the reverse strand, counting down.
GCTGCCCCTACTGTCACTGGGAAAGGACACCGCAAGATTGAACCCAAAGCTAAGCACTTCTCCCATTACAAGAAAGATCAATCTAGTAGGCCAAACCAAACTGATAATTTGAAGAGACTTGCAAAGATAACCAATCATACATAAAAGAATTCAGAAGATTCAAATATTCTTCATAGATAAACTTGATCATAAACCCACAATTCATCGGTCTCAACAAACACACTACAAAAGAAGATTACATCGAATATATCTCCACGAGAGAGGGGGAGAACATTGTATTGAGATCCAAAAAGAGAGAGGAAGCCATCTAGCTAATAACTATGGACCCGAAGGTCTGAGGTAAACTACTCACACTTCATCGGAGAGGCTATGGGGTTGCTGTAGAAGCCCTCCGTGATCGATGCCCCCATCCGGAGGAGCTCCGGAACAGGCCCCAAGATGGGATCTCATGTGTACAGAAGGTTGCGGTGGTGGAATTAGGTTTTTGGCTCCGTATCTGATCGTTTGGGGTACGTAGGTATATAGAGGAGGAAGAAGTACGTCGGTGGAGCAACGTGGGGCCCACGAGGGTCGAGGGCGCGCCTGGGGGGGTAGGCGCGCCCCCCTACATCGTGGCTTCCTGGAAGCTTCCTTGACTTAGGGTCCAAGTCTCCTGGATCATGATCGTTCCAAAAATCACGTTCCCGAATGTTTAATTCCGTTTGGACTCCGTTTGATATTCTTTTTCTGCGAAACTCTGAAATAGGCAAAAAACAGCAATTCTGGGCTGGGCCTCTGGTTAACAGGTTAGTCCCAAAAATAATATAAAAGTTAATAATAAAGCCCAATAATGTCCAAATCAGAAGATAATATAGCATGGAGCAATCAAAAATTATAGATACGTTGGAGACGTATCAAGCATCCCTAAGCTTAATTCCTACTTGGCATAATTTCAATGTAATTCTTCTTAATTGTGGTATGAATATTCAGATCCGAAAGATTCAAGATAAAAGTTCAATATTGACATAAAAATAATAATACTTCAAGCATACTAACTAAGCAATTATGTCCTCTCAAAATAACATGGCCAAAGAAAGTTCATCCCTACAAAATCATATAGTTTAGTCATGCTCCATCTCCGTCACACAAGAATGCTCTCATCATGCACAACCCCGATGACAAGCCAAGCAATTGTTTCATACTTTAGTAATCTCAAACTTTTTCAACCTTCACGCAATACATGAGCGTGAGCCATGGATATAGCACTATGGGTGGAATAGAATATGATGATGGGGGTTGTGTGGAGAAGACAAAAAAGGAGAAAGTCTCACATCAACGAGGCTAATCAATGAGCTATGGAGATGCCCATCGATTGATGTTAATGCAATGAGTAGGGATTGCCATGCAACGGATGCACTAGAGCTATAAATATATGAAAGCTCAACAAGAGAAACTAAGTGGGTGTGCATCCAACTTGCTTGCTCATGAAGACCTAGGGCACTTGAGAAGGCCCATTGTTGGAATATACAAGCCAAGTTCTATAATGAAAAATTCCCACTAGTATATGAAAGTGACAAAACAAGAGACTTTCTATAATGAAGATTATGGTGCTACTTTGAAGCACAAGTGTGGTAAAGGATAGTAACATTGTCCCTTCTCTCTTTTTCTCTCTTTTTTTGGGCCTTCTCTTTTTTTTATGGCCTTTCTCTCTTTTTTTATATTCCTCACTTGGGACAATGCTCTAGAAAATGATGATCATCACACTTCTATTTATTTACAACTCAATGATTACAACTCAATACTAGAACAAAGTATGACTCTATATGAATGCCTCCGGCGGTGTACCGGGATATGCAATGAACCAAGAGTGACATGTATGAAAGAATTATGAACGGTGGCTTTGCCACAAATACTATGTCAACTACATGATCATGCTAAGCAATATGACAATGATGAATGTGTCATGATAAACGGGGTGGTGGAAAGTTGCATGGCAATATATCTCGGAATGGCTATGGAAATGCCATAATAGGTAGGTATGGTGGCTGTTTTGAGGAAGATATAAGGAGGTTTATGTGTGAAAGAGCGTATCATATCACGGGGTTTGGATACACCGGCGAAGTTTGCACCAACTCTCAATGTGAGAAAGGGCAATGCACGGTACCGAAGAGGCTAGCAATGATGGAAAGGTGAGAGTGCGTATAATCCATGGACTCAACATTAGTCATAAAGAACTCACATACTTATTGCAAAAATCTACAAGTCATCAAAAACCAAGCACTACGCGCATGCTCCTAGGGGGATAGATTGGTAGGAAAAGACCATCGCTCGTCCCCGACCGCCACTCATAAGGAGGACAATCAAAGAACACCTCATGTTTCAAATTTGTTACATAATGTTTACCATACGTGCATGCTACGGGACATGAAAACTTCAACACAAGTATTTCTCAAATTCACAACTACTCAACTAGCACGACTTTGATATCACTACCTCCATGTCTCAAAACAATCATCAAGGATCAAACTTCTTAGTATTCAACACACTCGTAAGGAAGTTTTTACTAATCTTGAATACCTAGCATATTAGGATTATTTAAGCAAATTACCATGCTATTTAAGACTCTCAAAATAATCTAAGTGAAGCATGAGAGATCAATAGTTTCTATAAAACAAATCCACCACCGTGCTCTAAAAGATATAAGTGAAGTACTAGAGCAAAACTATATAACTCAAAAGATATAAGTGAATCACATAGAATATTCTAATAATTTCCAAATCATATTTGTCTCTCTCAAAAGGTGTGTACAGCAAGGATGATTGTGGTAAACTAAAAAACAAAGACTCAAATCATACAAGACGCTCCAAGCAAAACACATATCATGTGGTGAATAAAAATATAGCTCCAAGTAAAGTTACCGATGGAAGTAGACGAAAGAGGGGATGCCTTCCGGGGCATCCCCAAGCTTTGGCTTTTTGGTGTCCTTAGATTATCTTGGGGGTACCATGGGCATCCCCAAGCTTAGGCTCTTGCCACTCCTTGTTCCATAATCCATCAAATCTTTCACCCAAAACTTGAAAACTTCACAACACAAAACTCAGCAGAAAATCTCGTGAGCTCCGTTAGGGAAAGAAAACAAAAGACCACTTCAAGGTACTGTAATGAACTCATTGTTTATTTATATTTGTGTTAAACCTACTGTATTCCAACTTCTCTATGGTTTATAAACTGTTTTACTAGCCATAGATTCATCAAAATAAGCAAACAACACACGAAAAACAGAATCTGTCAAAAACAGAACAGTCTGTAGTAATCTTTAACTAACGCAAACTTCTGGAACTCCAAAAAAATCAGCCAAAATAGGAAGACCTAGAAAATTTGTTTATTGATCAGCAGCAATTGGAATCAATATTTTATCACGTTCTGGTGATTTTTAACAATTATTTTCGTGAACAGAAAGTTTCTGCAAATTACAGCAAGATCAAATAACTATCATCCAAGAAGATCCTATAGGTTTAACTTGGCACAAACACTAATTAAAACATAAAAACACATATAACCAGAGGCTAGATCAAATATTTATTCCTGAACAGAAGCAAAAAGCAAAAAACTAAAAATAAAATTGGGTTGCCTCCCAACAAGCGCTATCGTTTAACGCCCCTAGCTAGGCATAAAAGCAAGGATAGATCTAGGTATTGCCATCTTTGGTTTTCAACTTTTTAGTGGAATCAAGCTCGAGTCCGGGAGGTTCTTTACGTTTCTCTTCATATTCTGAAATTTTTAGATCTAAAGAATCCAACCGCTTATTGCAAAGAGCAATCAACATATTCATGCGGTGAATATTTCCGCTAACGTTCTTAAGAGGTTCAAGTGACTTCTATAAAATCTTAGTTACTTCGCAAATTTTTTCAAAAACTTGTGTCTCTTCCTGGGTAGGATGAGGCCCCTTTTGTTGAGGTAGTGTTCCCAATATACCTTCTATAACTTCATGCGCAATATGGGGATCAATTTCAATAAAATTGCCTTTGGCAACGCAATCCAAGAGTTGTCTATGAGACATATTTAATCCAACATAAAAATTGCGATAAGACTCCATTAGTCTCAACCAGGCATCTTTTAAGTTTTCTCCTTGTCTTTGTTTGAAGTGAAAGACTTCAAACTCCGGGGACAGGTACTAGTGTCATTATAGCAAGTTATTTGACTTCGAATGCAATAATTCCGCTAACAGCCTCTATAATACAATGATAAATAAATGATCAATTCTATTCCACGATGCATTCCTTGTTTGAAAAGAGATGAATGAAGGGCATGATCATTATAAAGTATATCCATTTTTTTATCCCAGCTGGGTTCTTGTTGAATACCCATAGAGCTCGGATTCCGATGATACGAGCAAAAGCTATGAAAGCATTAGGAAAGGGACACCCGCCTCCATTTTGGATTCGGTCTGTTCCATCTTTTACCTTTGGAAAAATAAAGGGATTGGAGCCGCAAATCCGGAGTAGATAAGGGACTAGCCATGACGACAAGCAAACGGAAAAGAGGCGAACGAAAAAGAGAGGGCGAATAAAACGGCAAGGGTGAAGTGGGGGAGAGGAAAACGAGAGGTAAATGGCAAATAATGTAATGCGGGAGATAAGGGTTTGTGATGGGTACTTGGTATGTTGACTTTTGCGTAGACCTCCCCGGCAACGGCGCCAGAAATCCTTCTTGCTACCTCTTGAGCACTGCGTTAGTTTTCCCTTGAAGAGGAAAGGGTGATGCAGCAAAGTAGCGTAAGTATTTCCCTCAGTTTTTGAGAACCAAGGTATCAATCCAGTAGGAGGCTACGCGCGAGTCCCTTGCACCTACACAAACAAATAAATCCTCGCAACCAACGCGATAACGGGTTGCCAATCCCTACACGGTCACTTACGAGAGTGAGATCTGATAGATATGATAGGATAATATTTTTGGTATTTTTATAATAAAGATGCAAAGTAAAATAAAAGCAAAGTAAAAAGCAACGGAAATAACTAAGTGTTGGAAGATTAATATGATGAAGATAGACCCGGGGCCATAGGTTTCACTAGTGGCTTCTCTCAAGAGCATAAGTATTTTACGGTGGGTGAACAAATTACTGTTGAGCAATTGACATAATTGAGCATAGGTATGAGAATATCTAGGTATGATCATGTATATAGGCATCACGTCCGAGACAAGTATACCGACTCTTGCCTGCATCTACTACTATTACTCCACACATCGGCCGCTATCCAGCATGCATCTAGAGTATTAAGTTCATAAGAACAGAGTAACGCCTTAAGCAAGATGACATGATGTAGAGGGATAAATTCATGCAATATGATAAAAAACCCCATCTTGTTATCCTCGATGGCAACAATACAATACGTGCCTTGCTGCCCCTACTGTCACTGGGAAAGGACACCGCAAGATTGAACCCAAAGCTAAGCACTTCTCCCATTACAAGAAAGATCAATCTAGTAGGCCAAACCAAACTGATAATTCGAAGAGACTTGCAAAGATAACCAATCATACATAAAAGAATTCACAAGATTCAAATATTGTTCATAGATAAACTTGATCATAAACCCAGAATTCATCGGTCTCAACAAACACACCGCAAAAGAAGATTACATCGAATAGTGGAAGCCATCTAGCTAATAACTATGGACCCGAAGGTCCGAGGTAAACTACTCACACTTCATCGGAGAGGCTATGGTGTTGATGTAGAAGCCCTCCGTGATCGATGCCCCCTCCGGCGGAGCTCCGGAACAGGCCCCAAGATGGGATCTCGTGGGTACAGAAGGTTGCGGCGGTGGAATTAGGTTTTTGGCTCCGTATCTGATCGTTTGGGGGTACGTAGGTATATATAGGAGGAAGGGGTACGTCGGTGGAGCAACGTGGGGCCCACGAGGGTGGAGGGCGCGCCTAGGGGGGTAGGCGTGCCCCCTACCTCGTGGCTTCCTGGAAGCTTCCTTGACTTAGGGTCCAAGTCTCCTGGATCATGTTCATTCCAAAAATCACGTTCCCGAAGGTTTCATTCCGTTTGGACTCCGTTTGATATTCTTTTTCTGCGAAACCTGAAATAGGCAAGAAACAGCAATTCTGGGCTTGGCCTCCGGTTAATAGGTTAGTCCCAAAAATAATATAAAAGTGAATAATAAAGCCCAATAATGTCCAAAACAGAAGATAATATAGCATGGAGCAATCAAAAATTATAGATACGTTGGAGACGTATCAACGCGCGCGGTGGATATCGTTATTTTCTCACCATCACCGGTGAATTGAGTAGATATGGGTATATTTACTTAATGAAGCATAAGTCTGAAATGTTTGAAAAGTTCAAGCAATTTCAGAGTTAAGTTAAGAATCATCGTAACAAGAAGATCAAGTTCCTTCGATCTGATCAAAGGGAAAGTATCTGAGTTATGAGTTTGGCAATCACTAAAGACAAGGTGGAATCATTTCACAGTTGACACTGCCTGGAACACCATAGCATGATGGTGTGTCCGAACGTCGTAATTGAACCTTATTGGATATGGTGTATGATGTCTCTTACCAATCTACCGCTGTTTTGGGGGGTTATGCATTAAAGACAACTACATTCACTTTAAATAGGGCACCATCTAAGTCCATGGAGACGACACCGTATGAACTATGGTTTGGCAAGAAACCAAAGTTGTTGTTTCTTAAGGTTTGGGGCTATGATGCTTATGTCAATAGGCTTCGGTCAGAAAAGCTCGAACCCAAAGCGGAAAATTGTATCTTCATAGAATACCCAAAGAAGATGATTGGGTGTACCTTCTATCTCAGATCTGAGGGCAAAGTGTTTGTCGCTAAGAACAGGTCCTTTCTCGAGAAAGAGTTTCTCTCGAAAGAATTGAGTGGGAGGAAGATAGAACTTGATGAAGTTGTTAAACCTTCACTTCAACCAGAGAGTAGCGCAGCACAGAAAGATGTTTCTGTGGCACTTACGTCAGTTGAGGAGAAAGCTAATGATGATGATCATGAAGCTTCAGATCAAATTACTATCAAACATCATAGGTCGACAAGGGTGTGTACAACTTCTGAGTGGTAACCATGTCTTAAAGGTCATGTTGTTGGACAACGATGAACCTATGAGCTATGAAGAAGCGATGGTGGGCCCGGATTCCAAAAAATGGCTAGAAGCCATGAAATCCGAGATAGGATCCATGTATAGACTTTGGTGGACTTGCCCGATGAATGGCAAGCCATTGAGAATAAATGGATCTTTAAGAAAAAGACAGATGCTAATGGTAATGTCACCATTTGTGAAGCTCTACTTGTCTGAAATAAGTTTCCGACAAGTTCAAGGAGTTGACTATGATGAGACTCTCTCAATCATAGCGATGCTAAAGTTTGTTAGAACTATGTTAGTAGTTGCTGCATTTCCATTTACGAAATCAGGCAGATGGATGTCAAAACAAAGTTTCCTTGAGGGCTTCCATGAGGAAAGGTTGTATGTGATACAACCAAAAGGTTTTTTGTCAATCCTAAGGATGCTAAAAGGTATGCAAACTCCAGCGATCCTTCTATGGACTGGAGCAAGCATCTCGGAGTTGGAACATACGCTTTGATGAGGCGATCAAAGCATTTGGGTTTATACAAAGTTTGAAAGGAACTTGTATTTGCAAGAAAGTGAGTGGAGCACTACAACATTTCTGATAGGTATATATGGATGACATATTGTTGATCGGAAATGATGTAGAATTTCTAGAAAGCATAAAGGGTTGTTTGAATGGAGTTTTTTCAAAGGAAGACCTGCGTAAAACTGCCTACATGTTGGGTATCAAGATCTATAGAGATAGATCAAGACGCCTGATAAGACTTTCACAGAGCACATACCTTGACATGATCTTGAAGGAGTTCAAGATGGATCCTTCAAAGAAGGAGTTCTTTCCTGAGTTGTGAGGTGTGAAGTTAAGAGTTGAAGCTCGACCACGGCAGAAGAAAGAGAAAGGATGAAAGTCGTGCCCTATGCCTTAGCCATAGGCTCTATACGATATGCCATGCTGTGTACCGCGATGTGCCTTTCCACGTGTCTGGCAAGGGGGTACAAGAGTGATCCAGGAGTGGATCATTGGACAGCGGTCAAAATTGTCCTTAGGACTAAGGAAATGTTTCTCGGTTATGGAGGTGATAAAGAGTTCGGCGTAAAGGGTTACGTTGATGCAAGCTTTAACACCTATCCGGATGACTCTGAGTATCAAACCGGATACGTATAGTGGAGCAACCATTTGGAATAGCTCCAAGTGGAACATAGTAGCAACATCTACAATATGAAATTGAGATTTGCGAAGAACACACGGATCTGAATGTTGCAGACCCGTTGACTGACACTTCTCTCGTAAGCATAACATGATCAAACCCTAGAACTCATTGAGAGTTAATCACATGGTGAGATGTGAACTAGATTATTGACTCTAGTAAACTCTTGGGTGTTAATCACATGGCGATGTGAACTAGATTATTGACTCTAGTAAACTCTTCGGGTGTTAGTCACATGGTGATGTGAACTATGAGTGTTAATCACATAACGATGTGAACTAGATTATTGACTCTAGTGCAAGTGGGAGACTGTTGGAAATATGCCCTAGAGGCAATAATAAAATGGTTATTATTATATTTCCTTGTTCATGATAATTGTCTATTGTTCATGCTATAACTGTATTAACCGGAAACCGTAATACATGTGTGAATACATAGACCACAACATGTCCCTAGTAAGCCTCTAGTTGACTAGCTCGTTGATCAATAGATGGTTATGGTTTCCTGACCATGGACATTGGATGTCATTGATAATGGGATCACATCATTAGGAGAATGATCTGATGGACAAGACCCAATCTTAAGCGTAGCACAAGATCATGAAGTTCGTTTGCTAAAGCTTTTCTAATGTCAAGTATCATTTCCTTAGACCATGAGACTGTGCAACTCACGGATACCGTAGGAATGCTTTGGGTGTACCAAACGTCTCAACGTAACTGGGTGACTATAAAGGTGCACTACAGGTATCTCCGAAAGTGTCTGTTGAGTTGGCACGAATCGAGACTGGGATTTTTCACTCCGTATGACGAAGAGGTATGTCTAGGCCCACTCGGTAATGCATCATCATAATGAGCTAAATGTGACTAAGGAGTTGGTCACGGGATCATGCGTTACGGAACGAGTAAAGAGACTTGCCGGTAACGAGATTGAACGAGGTATAGGGATTCCGACGATCGAATCTCGGGCAAGTAACATACCGATAGACAAAGGGAATTGTATATGGGACTGATTGAATCCCCGACATCGTGGTTCATCCGATGAGATCATCGTGGAACATGTAGGAGCCAATATGGGTATCCAGATCCCGCTATTGGTTATTGGCCGGAGAGATGTCTCCGTCATGTCTGCATGGTTCCCGAACCCGTAGGCTCTACACACTTAAGGTTTAGTGACGCTAGAGTTGTTATGGGAAATAGTATGTGGTTACCGAAGGTTGTTCGGAGTCCCGGATGAGATCCCGGACATGATGAGGAGTTCCGGAATGGTCCGGGGGTGAAGATCGATATATTGGACGAAGGGTATTGGAGTCCGGGATTGTTTCGGGGGTACCGGGTGACGACGAGGCCCCGGCAAGCGTTGGGGGGCCTTATGGGCCAAGGGGAGGGGGCACATCAGCCCACTAAGGGGCTGAGCGCCCCTCCCACCCCATCTCACGTAACCTGGAGAGGTGGGGGTGCCTCCCCTAGGGCAGCCACCCCTCCCGACTTGGGGGGCAAGTTTCCTAGGGGTGGGGGCGCCCAAACCCATCTAGGGTTTCCCCTATGGCCGCCGCCACTCCCCTAGTGAACCCTAGGGCGCCTCCTCCACCCCCCTTCCCCCTATATATAGTGAGGGAGAGAGAGGGCAGCCGCACCCTTCCCCTGGCACAGCCCCTCCCCCTCTCCTATACCTCCTCCTCCTCCGTAGCGCTTGGCGAAGCCCTGCCGGAGAACCACGAGCTCCATCACCACCACGCCATCGTGCTGTCGGAGTTCTCCTTCAACTTCTCCTTTCCCCTTGCTGGATCAAGAAGGAGGAGACGTCCCCGGGCTGTACGTGTGTTGAACGCGGAGGCACCGTTGTTCGGCGCTTAGATCGGAATCGACCGCGATCTGAATCGTTGCGTGTACGACTCCACCAACCGCATTCTTGTAACGCTTCCGCTTAGCAATCTTCAAGGGTATGAAGATGCACTCCCTCTCTCTCGTTGCTAGTATCTCCTAGATTGATCTTGGTGACACGTAGGAATTTTTTTTGAATTATTGCTATGTTCCCCAACAAAAGTCAGTGAACTCAAGACTTAAGAGCTCAGATAACAACATGCTAAAGCCAATATTTGAACTCAAGCCACAAGAATTAAGACAACTGATTACACCTCTGGCCAAATAGACTAGGACATTACCTGCTACAAATAGAACTACGATTTTATTTTGTATACAAGCGAACCTTATTAACTTCGCCTATGTTGTCTCAACATAGCCGGTCTCAAGCCCGGGTAAAGAAGGAGGGTTGTCATAGGCTTGGCGAGCCAATGTAGAAACTCAGCCACTCTTATGGAGATAAAACCTAGAAGATTTTCGTTGGGGCATAACCCTCTCAGGGACGCGCCACATCGGAACCCGGGTGTGGTGTCAAATGGGCATGGGTCGGGCCTTCACCCCCTAGTGGTGCGTTGTATCTTGATCTGGATACGATGGTAAGTGAGCGAGGATCGGGTCATCGCATCCTTAGTGGCGCGCTACATCGGCGCCCGGATGTAGTGGAAAAGGAGCAAGGGTCTTCGCATTCGACTCGACGAGTGTGAAGGGTAAGGAAGCTAGCTGAGCCTAGGAGGATTCTCTTAGGTAGCTGGAACGTAGGTTCTCTGACTGTAACATCCCAAATTTTCAATTTGGTATGTTATACATAGATCATCATTGCATATCATGTTTTATTGCATTTTACAAATCCTCGATAAATCCTAAGCAACTCAAGGACCCTCGGAGAGAGTTGGGGATTTTCTCGAATTTTCAAATTTGATTTTCAAACGAGGATTGTGGTTTTAATTATTTTTCTCTCCGGAAAAATATTTCATTTTAAATAAACGAGAGGAGAAAATATGACTTCTCCAAAACAATTGAAATACTGGAGAAAAAAATGTTAAAATCATTATTTGGAATTTATTTGGATTTTATTTGCAATTTTTATAGCATTAAAAATATTGCATGTTTTAAAATATTTATTTTGGATTATAAAAATGTTCACCCTATTCTAGATTTTCTAACTAGACGGGGAAAATTTATTTCATATTTTTCTGATTTTTATTTATTTTTCTATGAATTATTTTCCGCGGGACTTATTTAAAAAAAACGCGCGACGCCCGCTGGGCCGAAGCCAGCCGAGCGCCGGCCCGTCCGCGCCCTCTCCTCTTCCCGCACGGGATCGCCGCCGTCGCCGTGTCCGCCATGGACACGAGCCGCCGCTGCCTCGGGTTGCCCCTTCCCCAAGCCGCCGGACCCCCCCTCTTTATATACCCCCCTCTCCTTTTTCCTCTCACCGCCGCCGCCGGAGTGGCCCCGCCGCCGCCCGCATCTAGCCTCGCCGCCGCCGCCCCGCCAGGAGTCGCCGGAGCCGCCGCCCCCCCCCCTCCCCGAGCCCCGAGCCCCGCCGCCAAGCCCCGCGCCCGCCGGAGCCCCTCGCCGGAGCCCGCCCGTCGAGGTACTGCCGCCGCCCGTTTCCGTCGTTGCCGGTTTTCTGTATAAAAAAAAAAGAAAACCCTTCGCTTTAAAAAAAACCTAGATCGGTTTTTTTTCGGTTTTATTATTTTGCGAGCGTTTACCGAACCGTTCGTTTTAACGAACGCGTTCGTCGGTTTTTCTCTGTTAACGAACGTCCGTTATTAAACCGTTCGTCCGTTTTTCTTTTTCGTCGGATTTTCTCGTTATTTTCTCAGATTCGATTTCTGATCGAATCTTCGATTCTGTTTAACTTCTCGCTCGTTTATCGGAATCAGGAGATTCAAGCGCCTAGAGTTTCGTCTCGAAATTCTCTTTCCGTTTAACCTACTCAAACAAGTTTTTGCTACAGTAAAATTTGACCTAGATCCAGATTAGCAAACGAAGTTTCTTTCTTTCACTGTTTGACTTTCGTTGCTTCTTTCGAGTTGATTCTTTTTGCAAACCGGAGTTCTTAAGTTGAACTTTCTGGTTGGATCTTTCATTCGAGTTTTACCTGTGCATTAGATGAGTACTGATTGTATGCTTGTTTGTTTGCGATAGAGTACCCGGAGTGTGCCGCTTGTTACTTCGAATCGCTAGGTTTTGCGGATCATCAGCAAGGCAAGTAACACTTTGATCATACCCCGTTCATACCCAGTTTTAATTGCATTAGATCTATTTCCTCAAACACTTGCATGATTAGGATCAAATTAAATTGTGGGAACTGGGAAGTAGTTGAGGTAGTACCTATTACCTGTTTTCTTATCAAACCCTTGGGAGTTACTTCTACGTTGCTATTATATTGCCATGCTATGCTCGTAGACGTGGATTGGGTTTGAGAGATATTCATGACAGATGTGAGATGTTATTAAATGGTTCAACTTAAGGTGGCAACTAAAACTCACATCTGGGTGGATTGAGGCACCTGGAGAACCAGTGTTGTCTGTATGTATAAGGTCCGCCACCCATGCTCAAAGGGATCATAAGATTATTCATGCTAGAAACTTCCGTGTGGAGCCACAAGCTATTATGGGCTCTAGCATAGCTGAGTAGGTTACAGGATCTCTTGAAGAGGTGGACTAGCAGATGTAGGGGAAAGTAGGTGTACCGGTCCATCCAGAGTAAAGAGTGATTGTTTCTGAAAGACTGTGTCTCGGTCATCCGTTTCTCAAACATCATGCAGTGCGAGAATCAAGCGGAGGCGATCGAGTCTTGTGGGGAAAAGTGCGCAAACCTCTGCAGAGTGTACAAACTAATCATGGTTAGCCGTTTCCCCGGTTACGGAAAACTTGAGTATCTAGTACCTGGATTATCATTTGAATCTCATCACCGTGATACTTATAATTAATTTTGTTGGGTTAATGATGACACTTAATTGGGATTGAGTTGGAGGTACCTTCTCAATGTTTCAACCACCATGATAGTTAAATAAAATTTATTCCTTTGAAGTAGGATAAAATTGGCTTTTCGCAAAACTGTAACCATAGAGCTTTCCACCAGCCATACATGCATATAGTATAGCATTATTATTGTTCATTGCTATCTATGTGTTACATTGCCAGCATATTCTATGTGCTGACCCGTTTTCGGGCTGCAACGTTTCATGTTGCAGACTTTTCAGACGACGAGTAAGGTGCCTTAGGTCGTGGTCTTATACTCAGTGATGCCGCTGGAGTGATGGACTCACTTATCTTCCAAGTCTTCCGCTGTTATCGTTATTAGATGGCCTTAAGCCATGCTTATCATACTTAATCTCTTTGGAGATATTCGATGTAATAAGTGTGTGATTGCTACTCTGCTATAAATCCTCCATTTGTACTGTGCGTGTCAGCATTACTGATCCAGGGATGACACTGGTGCACAGCAGCACAGGCCATTTGAGGTCTGGTCGCTACAAAGTTGGTATCAGAGCACACGCTGACTGTAGAACACGACCACTAAGCTTAAGCCCTAGAAAACTTCTCTCTTCTCATTTCTGACCCCTCTCCACTTTCTACTCTTTTAGGGATGGCGAATGCAAGGAGCAAGTTCATGCAACCAGATAAAGACACGCCGTTTGGTCGACACTTGAAGGAAGTCACCAAGTACTTGAACATAGGAATACCAAGCATCACCGGAACCTACAACGCCACATTACCTGAAGAGGAGAGCTGGAAGATTCAAGTTATCATTCCAGGAAGGACGTTTGAGCCAATTACTGAACCCATGAGATTGGTTTTCGAAGCACCAACTTGGAGTTTAGGGAAGAGTATGGCCGCACACATCGCCATGGGACGCATCGGAGAAGTATACCACCAGGAGCTTAAGGATACAATCTACCAAATTTGTGGACGTCGAGACGCGCAATGGGAGATGATCAAGACCAAGAAGGATGGATCAATTGCAGCTTTTATCCAGGAGCAGAACCAACATATTCGTCGCCAGGAGAACCAGATGTGCACGGACAAGGAAGAACTGAAGAAGGCATTCACGAAGATCAAGGAACTCCAAGAAGAACTTAAGACTACACGTGAAGATTACTTGGATGAAATCAACGCGCTAGTAGGGAAGATTGACGACCTGGAGAAGAAGATTGGAGCATTCGTGGGAAATCGAGTGCCAAAAGCAGAAGACGACGAATGCACTTGTCCGGATAACTACATCATCATCGACGACACCGACTCGGAACCAAGTGAAGACGAATGGATTGATGAAGCTGGAGCAGACATCATGGAGTCTTCAACGGATCAGAATTTCTAGTAGACCACCATATCAGTAGTAGTTTTCCCCCATTTAACAGTATAGTTCAAGCACTTTGTAACGCTAGTTAGATCGATTGTTTTGCCTTGTTTGGATTGATTGAGTGATATTGATTGAATTTGTCTCATGAGCATATGGGTAGTGTTTTCTCTCTAGACCTCATTCTATTCTTACCTCTCATCTTTTCTAAACCTATCAGATGCCTCCGAGACGCGACACCGGATTTGTTTTCCCGCCAGAGATCACCCAGTTGATTCAGCAACAGAATGCCCTGATGCAAGTGTTAGTGCAGAACCAAGGCAACAACAACAACAACAACCCACCGCCACCACCACCTGTTGATCACTTAGCCCGTTTCTTAAGGCTAAACCCGCCGGTGTTTTCCAGTAGCACCGAGCCGATTGTTGCAGATGATTGGCTCCACAAAGTTGGAAGGGAGTTGACCACTGCAGGATGCACAGATGCGGAAAGAGTGCGCTTTGCCGCACATCAGCTTGATGGACCCGCAGCATCATGGTGGGAGAATTATACAGCCACGCACCCTATTGACACTGTCACATGGGACCAGTTTCAGCAAGCTTTCCGAACAGCTCATGTTTCAGCAGGAGCTATGGCTATGAAGAAGCGTGAGTTTCGTAACCTACGCCAAGGAGGACGCACCGTAGGCCAGTATGTGGAGGAATTCAGTAAGTTAGCACGTTATGCACCAGATGACGTTGCTACAGATGCTACCAAGCAGGAGAAATTTTGGGAAGGATTGAATGATGAACTGAGTATGCAGTTGATGGTAGCAACCTTCAACAACTACCAGGAGCTGGTAGATAGAGCTCTCATGATTGAAGGGAAGCAACAGCAGATTGAAACCGTAAGAGGAAGTATGGACAAGGGAAGTACAATTCTGGAGCCCAGCAGAAGCCACGATTTACCCCGAAGCCGGGAGGACAGTTTCAGCATACCCATGGAGGAGGTAGTTCGCACAACCATAATGGCTCCAAGAATGGTAATGGGAATGGAGGAGGAAACGGACAGAACCGCACCAACCCATCTACCCCAACCAAGAGAGATCTAAGTCACATTACTTGTTTCAAGTGCCAGAAGACGGGACATTATGCTACTGATTGTCCTGAAGCCCAAAATGGAAATGGCAATGGAAGCTCTGGGAAGAAGCCGAACCCGTTCAACAAAGGACATGTGAACCACGTGAGCGTGGAGGAGGTTGAAGCTCAGCCTGATGCAGTAATAGGTAAGTTTTTGGTTAAGTCATTTACTGCAACCGTTCTTTTCGATACTGGTGCATCGCATTCATACATATCAAGGGGATTCGTAAACAAGTTTAAGATGTCCACCCAAGTTCTCAAAACCCCTATGTTAGTAACCTCGCCAGGAGCAGAGTATATGGCCACCCAAGGATGTTTTCAGATACCGTTGGCCATTGGTAGGCATGTTTTCCCCTCAGATCTCATTGTTTTGGAATCGCAAGGTTTGGATGTGATTTTGGGAATGGATTGGCTATCGTTGTATGGAGGAAACATCGATTGTGCCAGCAAGACGATTTTGCTTACCACCCCGGAAGGAAAAAGGATCAAGTATGTATCCCGGCATATGCCGAAGAGGACTCAAGTAAATTCCTTATCAGGAGTAGTACAGGAGGAAGTACCAGTTGTGAAAGATTATCCGGATGTATTTCCAGAAGAGTTGCCAGGCATGCCACCAGATAGAGACATTGAGTTTTGATTGAACTTTTGCCAGGCACAGGGCCAATATCTAAGAGACCTTACAGGATGCCCGCAAAGGATTTGGAAGAAATTAAGAAGCAGATCAAGGAGTTACTGGATAAAGGCTATATTCGCCCAAGTTCGTCACCTTGGGGATCACCAGTACTTCTAGTGGAGAAGAAAGATGGATCGCTGAGGATGGTTGTTGATTACCGAGGATTGAATGAAGTGACCATCAAAAACAAGTACCCACTGCCGATGATCAATGATTTGTTTGACCGCTTGCAAGGAGCTAAAGTATTTTCCAAGATCGATCTACGATCAGGATACCATCAGTTAAAGATTCGAGAGCAGGATATACCCAAGACGGCATTTACCACCAGATATGGATTGTATGAGTATACCGTTATGTCATTTGGACTGACTAACGCACCTGCTTATTTCATGAACCTGATGAACAAAGTGTTTATGGAGTTTTTGGATAAGTTCGTCGTGGTGTTCATTGATGATATTTTAATCTTTTCCAAGGATGAAGAAGAGCATGAGGAGCATTTACGATTGGTACTTGAGAAGCTCAGAGAACATCAGTTATATGCCAAGTTCAGCAAATGTGAGTTTTGGCTGAAGGAAGTTGGATTCCTTGGACATGTTATTTCTGGAGAAGGAATAGCAGTAGACCCTGCCAAGGTTGACACAGTGACAAGTTGGGAATCACCCACGACAGTTGGAGATATCCGGAGTTTTCTTGGACTTCTCAAGGATTGCTAAGCCCATGACTGGGCTATTGAAGAAGGACACCAAATTCAATTGGACTGAGGAATGTGAAGCTAGTTTCCAAGAGCTGAAGAAACGATTGGTTACCTCACCAGTGTTGATTCTGCCAGATCAACGCAAGGACTATGAAGTTTATTGCGACGCTTCTCGTCGAGGACTTGGAGCAGTGCTTATGCAGGAAGGAAGAGTTGTGTCGTATGCTTCACGACAACTTAAACCCCATGAGAAGAATTATGCTACGCATGATTTGGAATTAGCAGCCGTGGTGCATGCATTGAAAACATGGAGACATTTCCTCATCGGAAATCATTGTGAGGTGTACACGGATCACAAGAGTTTGAAGTACATTTTCACGCAGAAGGAGTTAAATCTCAGACAGAGAAGATGGTTGGAGCTCATTAAAGATTATGATATGAGATTGCATTATCACCCTGGAAAGGCTAACGTAGTAGCAGACGCGTTGAGCCGCAAGAGTCATGTCAACACCCTCATGACAGGAGAATTACCTCAGGAGTTAGCCGAGGACCTTCGCGAGCTATGTTTGGAGATAGTCCCTAGAGGCTATTTAGCGACATTGGAGATTCAGTCTACCTTGATGGAAAGGATCAGAGAAGCTCAGAAGACAGACAAGGAGATTGAAGAGATAAAGGAGAAGATGAGCAAAGGAAAAGCCAAGGGATTTCGTGAGGATGAGCACGATACCTTATGGTTCGAGGACCATGTATATGTGCCAAATGATCCGGAGATCAGGAAGTTGATTTTGCAAGAAGCCCATGATTCACCATACTCGATTCACCCAGGGAATACCAAGATGTATTTGGATTTGAAGAATACTTACTGGTGGACCGGAATGAAGAAGGATATTGCGGAGTTTTCTTATAACAACAATTATCAAACCAGTTTGAAGATGGCCCCTTTCGAAGCCTTGTACGGAAGGAGGTGTAGAACACCGTTGTTATGGGATGAAGTTGGAGACCGTCAGTTGTTTGGACCAGATTTGATTAAGGAGTCTGAACAGAAAGTAAGGTTGATTCGCGATAGACTCAAGGTAGCCCAGTCCAGACAATAGAGTTATGCCGATTCTAAACGAAAGGAGACAGTTCATGAAGTCGGAGACAGAGTGTATCTTCGAGTATCACCACTTCGAGGAGTGAAGCGCTTTGGAGTTAAGGGAAAGTTAGCGCCCCGTTTTATCGGACCATACAGAATTTTGGAACGTATGGGAGAAGTTGCTTACAAATTGGAATTGCCCGAAGGATTGTCTGGAGTACATGATGTATTTCACGTTTCGCAGTTGAAGAAGTGCCACGCAGAAATGGCTGAGATACCACTAAGAGATACTGTGCCACTGGAAGCGATTCAGCTGGAAAGTGATTTGACTTATGAGGAGAAGCCAGTTAAGATTCTCGAATATGCCAGCCGAGTTACCCGCAGCAAGGTTATCAAGTTTTGCAAAATTCAGTGGAGTCACCACACAGAGGATGAAGCCACCTGGGAGCGAGAGGAAGATCTACGGAAATACCACTCCCACCTGTTTTCTAGCCAACCCGAATCTCGAGGGCGAGATTCATCTTAAGGGGGGTAGGTTTGTAACATCCCAAATTTTCAATTTGGTATGTTATACATAGATCATCATTGCATATCATGTTTTATTGCATTTTACAAATCCTCGATAAATCGTAAGCAACTCAAGGACCCTCGGAGAGAGTTGGGGATTTTCTCGAATTTTCAAATTTGATTTTCAAACGAGGATTGTGGTTTTAATTATTTTTCTCTCCGGAAAAATATTTCATTTTAAATAAACGAGAGGAGAAAATATGACTTCTCCAAAACAATTGAAATACTGGAGAAAAAAATGTTAAAATCATTATTTGGAATTTATTTGGATTTTATTTGCAATTTTTATTGCATTAAAAATATTGCATGTTTTAAAAATATTTATTTTGGATTATAAAAATGTTCACCCTATTCTAGATTTTCTAACTAGACGGGGAAAATTTATTTCATATTTTTCTGATTTTTATTTATTTTTCTACGAATTATTTTCCGTGGAACTTATTTAAAAAAAACGCGCGACGCCCGCTGGGCCGAAGCCCAGCCGAGCGCCGGCCCGTCCGCGCCCTCTCCTCTTCCCGCACGGGATCGCCGCCGTCGCCGTGTCCGCCATGGACACGAGCCGCCGCCGCCTCGAGTTGCCCCTTCCCCAAGCCGCCGGACCCCCCCCCCTCTTTATATACCCCCCCCTCTCCTTTTTCCTCTCACCGCCGCCGCCGGAGTAGCCCCGCCGCCGCCCGCATCTAGCCTCGCCGCCGCCGCCGTTTGCCTCGCCGCCGCCGCCGGGAGTCGCCAGAGCAGCCGCCCCCCCCCCCCTCCCCGATCCCCGAGCCCCGCCGCCAAGCCCCGCGCCCGCCGGAGCCCGCCCGTCGAGGTACTGCCGCCGCCCGTTTCCGTCGTTGCCGGTTTTCTGTATAAAAAAAAAAGAAAACCCTTCGCTTTAAAAAAAACCTAGATCGGTTTTTTTTCGGTTTTATTATTTTGCGAGCGTTTACCGAACCGTTCGTTTTAACGAACGCGTTCGTCGGTTTTTCTCTATTAACGAACGTCCGTTATTTAACCGTTCGTCCATTTTTCTTTTTCGTCGGATTTTCTCGTTATTTTCTCAGATTCGATTTCTGGTCGAATCTTCGATTCTGTTTAACTTCTCGCTCGTTTATCGGAATCAGGCGATTCAAGCGCCTAGAGTTTCGTCTCGAAATTCTCTTTCCGTTTAACCTACTTAAACAAGTTTTTGCTACAGTGAAATTTGACATAGATCCAGATTAGCAAACGAAGTTTCTTTCTTTCACTGTTTGACTTTCGTTGCTTCTTTCGAGTTGATTCTTTTTGCAAACCGGAGTTCTTAAGTTGAACTGTCTGGTTGGATCTTTCATTCGAATTTTACCTGTGCATTAGATGAGTACTGATTGTATGCTTGTTTGTTTGCGATAGAGTACCCGGAGTGTGCCGCTTGTTACTTCGAATCGCTAGGTTTTGCGGATCATCAGCAAGGCAAGTAACACTTTGATCATACCCCGTTCATACCCAGTTTTAATTGCATTAGATCTATTTCCTCAAACACTTGCATGATTAGGATCTAATTAAATTTTGGGAACTGGGAAGTAGTTGAGGTAGTACCTATTACCTGTTTTCTTATCAAACCCTTGGGAGTTACTTCTACGTTGCTATAATATTGCCATGCTATGCTCGTAGACGTGGATTGGGTTTGAGAGATATTCATGATAGATGTGAGATGTTATTAAATGGTTCAACTTAAGGTGGAAACTAAAACTCACATCTGGGTGGATTGAGGCACCTGGAGAACCAGTGTTGTCTGTATGTATAAGGTCCGCCACCCAGGCTCAAAGGGATCATAAGATTATTCATGCTAGAAACTTTCGTGTGCAGCCACAAGCTATTATGGGCTCTAGCATAGCTGAGTAGGTTACAGGATCTCTTGAAGAGGTGGACTAGCAGATGTAGGGGAAAGTAGGTGTACCGGTCCATCCAGAGTAAAGAGTGATCGTTTCTGAAAGACTGTGTCTCGGTCATCCGTTTCTCAAACATCATGCAGTGCGAGAATCAAGCGGAGGCGATCGAGTCTTGTGGGGAAAAGTGCGCAAACCTCTGCAGAGTGTACAAACTAATCATGGTTGGGATTGAGTTGGAGGTACCTTCTCAATGTTTCAACCACCATGATAGTTAAATAAAATTTATTCCTTTGAAGTAGGATAAAATTGGCTTTTCGCAAAACTGTAACCATAGAGCTTTCCACCAGCCATACATGCATATAGTATAGCATTATTATTGTTCATTGCTCTCTATGTGTTACATTGCCAGCATATTCTATGTGCTGACCCGTTTTCGGGCTGCAACGTTTCATGTTGCAGACTTTTCAGACGACGAGTAAGGTGCCTTAGGTCGTGGTCTTATACTCAGTGATGCCGCTGGAGTGATGGACTCACTTATCTTCCAAGTCTTCCGCTGTTATCGTTATTAGATGGCCTTAAGCCATGCTTATCATACTTAATCTCTTTGGAGATATTCGATGTAATAAGTGTGTGATTGCTACTCTGCTATAAATCCTCCATTTGTACTGTGCGTGTCAGCATTACTGATCCAGGGATGACACTGGTGCACAGCAGCACAGGCCATTTGAGGTCTGGTCGCTACACTGACAGGGAAGCTTCGGGAGCTAGTTGATGCAGTGGCGAGGAGAGGTGTTGGTATCATTTGCGTTCAAGAATTCAAATGGAGGGGACAGAAGGCGAAGGAGGTGGAGGATACCGGCTTCAAGCTGTGGTACATGGGGACTGCTGCAAACAGAAATGGCGTAGGCATCTTGATCAATAAGAGTCTCAAGTATGGAGTGGTAGACGTCAAGAGACGTGGGGACTGAATTATCCTAGTCAAGCTGGTAGTTGGGGACTTAGTTCTCAATGTTATCAGCACGTATGCCCTGCAAGTAGGCCACAATGAGAACACCAAGAGGGAGTTCTGGGAAGGCCTAAAGGACATGGTTAGGAATGTACCGATTGGTGAGAAGCTCTTCATAGGAGGAGAACTCAATGGCCACGTGAGTACATCTACCACGGGTTTTGAAGGGTGCATGGGGGCTTTGGCTATGGCATCAGGAATCAAGAAGGAGAAGATGTCTTAAGCTTTGCTCTAGCCTAGGACATGATTATAGCTAACATCCTTTAGAAAGATAGAATCACATTTGGTGACTTTTAGTAGTGGCCAACACTCTAGCCAGATTTATTTCATCCTCTCGAGAAGAGAAGATAGGCGTGCGTGCCTAGATTGTAAGGTGATACCTGGAGAGAGTGTTGTCCCTCAGCATAAGCTGGTGGCTGCTGACTTCTGCTTTTGGATTTGTGTCCAGCGGTATAAGCGTGCCAAAGTCACTAGAATAAAGTGGTGGAAGCTCTAGGGGGAGGTAGCTCAGGCGTTCAAGGAGAGGGTCATTAAGGAGGGCCCTTGGGAGGAAGGAGGGGATGCGGACAAATTGTGGATGAAGATGGGGACTTGCATTCGTAAGGTGACCTCAGAGGAGTTTGGAGTGTCCTCGGGAAGGAGAAGCAAAGATAAGGATACCTGGTGGTGGAATGATGATGTCCATGTATGAGATTATGATTGCACGATGTATTGCTTTTGGTGCATAGGCACGTATATATGATGTACAAAGGTGGGCCACGGACCTCAACTATACAAGGAGCTAGGAGGCGGGCCCAATACACAATAGGCACATACCACGTATACTCAACACCCCCCCCCCCGCAGTCGAAGCGGCACCGCGGCTGACACAAAGACTGGATCGGAACTCCTCAAATGACGCCGTAGGCAAGCCCTTGGTCATGATATCGGCAAATTGTTCGGAAGTAGGGACGTGTAAAACACGAATATGGCCAATGGCAACCTGTTCCCAAACAAAATGAATATCCAACTCAATATGCTTGGTCCGTCGATGATGCACTGGGTTAGCGGAGAGGTAGACCGCCGAGACGTTGTCGCAGTTGACCATCGTGGCACGGTCAACAGGACAAGAGAGCTCCTGAAGCAGCTGGCGAAGCCACGAACACTCGGTGACGGCGTTGGCCACCGCACGATACTCAGCCTCAGCACTGGAACGAGAGACCGTAGGCTGCTGCTTGGACGACCACGAGATAAGTGAGTGTCCAAGGTAGACACAATAGCCCGAAAGTGGAGCGATGAGTGTCAGGGCAGCCCGCCCAGTCTGCATCGGAGTAGGCGGTGAGGGTGGTGTCGGCGGAGGCGTGAAGCGTGACGCCAAGATCCATAGTGCCACAGATATAGTGGAGAATCCGCTTGACGGCAGCCCAGTGAACGTCTTGAGGGGCATGCATATGAAGACACACCTGCTGCATGGCATACTGGATCTCCGGTCGAGTCAGAGTGACGTACTGGAGAGCACCAACGATGGACCGATAGAAAGCAGCATCCAAAGCAGGAGAACCATCCGTGGTAGAAAGCTTGGCCTTCGTATCAACAGGCGTAGCGGCGGGCTTGCAATTAAGCATGCCGGCGCGCTCCAAGAGCTCGTGAGCGTACTTCCGCTGATGAAGGAAGAAGCCATCCGGACGGTGCACCACCTCGACACCGAGGAAGTAGTGCAAAGGACCCAAGTCCTTGATGGCGAACTCAGCGCGAAGACGAGCCGTGAGCTGACTGAGGAGACCAGCCGTACATGCTGTCAGTATGATGTCGTCGACATAGAGCAGCAAGTAGGCCGTGTCAGAGCCCTGATGATAGACGAAGAGCGAGGTGTCCGAGCGGGTAGAGCGGAACCCAAGCTGGTGGAGAAACGCCGCGATGCACTTGTACCAAGCGCGCGGAGCCTACTTGAGTCCGTACAAGGACCGCGAAAGCAGGCACACGTGGTCGGGAAGCGCCGGGTCAACAAACCCGGTGGGCTGCTGGCAGAAGACCTGCTCCTCCAGGTGACCATGGAGGAAGGCGTTGGAGACGTCCATCTAGTGCACCGGCCAAGCACGGGAGACCGCAAGGTGGAGAACCGTGTGTATCGTGCCGGGCTTGACGACCGGAGCGAAGGTGTCGGTCAAGTCGATGCCAGCACGTTGTCGGCAGCCACGAACGACCCAGCGCGCTTTGTAGCGATCAAGGGTAACATCAGGACGGAGCTTGTGTTTAAAGACCCACTTCCCGGTAACCACGTTGGCGTGCCGAGGACGGGGAACAAGCTGCCATGTCCGGTTGCGCAACAGAGCATCAAACTTCTCTTGCATCGCAGCCATCCAGAGCGGGTCACAAAAACCGGCTCGAACGGAGGACGGCAACGGCGACGGCTCAGAGGTGGACGCCGCATGGACATAGTCATCCGAGGCGTAGCGCGAGCTCGGGCAAAAAACGCCCGTACAAGCGCGGGTGACCGGACCGGCCACAGGCGCCGGGGGCGCCAAGGAAGCCGCGGGCTCCCGCGGGGGCCGGGAGTGCCGGGGGGCCGCGGGCGCCTGGAACACCGGGGGCGCCAAGGGGGCCGCGGGTGCCGGGGGGCCGCGGGCGTCGGGGGCGCCGGGGGCGCCGAGGGGGCCGCCGGCACCGGGGGGCCACGGGGGCCACGGGCACCAACGTCGGGGGCGCCAGCGCCGCGGCTGGAGGAGGCGCCGCATGCAGGGGGCGCGCCTCAAAGCCAAGGGCGGGCCAAGAGAGGCGCGCAAGCGCCCTGGGAGAGGCGTCGAGGAGCCCACGTCACCGTTGGCGGGAGGAACAGCCAGGGGTACCTGGTGAAACGGAAACACATGCTCATCAAAGTAAACGTGCCGGGAAGTGAACACACGGTGGGAGACGGGATCGTAGCACCGATATCCCTTGGAGTTGGAGGGATAGCCGATGAAGATGCAAGCGACTGAACGAGGTGCGAGTTTGTGAGGAGCGGAGTCGGTAGTGCTAGGATAGCAAAGGCACCCGAAAATACGCAAGCCATCATAAGAGGGGGGCGTACTGAAGAGAAGATGGTGAGGTGCATAGTTCCACCGTGGGCGGCAAGGGCGAAGGTTAAGGAGAAGAGAAGCAGTAGCGAGTGCGTCCGGCCATAAACGAGGCGGCATGTTAGCATGGAACAGAAGTGTGCGAACGCAGTCGTTCAGAGTGCAAAGGACACGTTCGGCTGGGAAGTATACAGGCATGTGAGACGAAAAACTGTGCCGTGGTGCGACAGAAAAGTGCGGAAAGCAAGGTTGTCGAACTCTTTGCCATTGTCAGTCTGAAGTGCAAGGATGGGACGCCCAAACTGTGTGCTGACATAGGAGTAAAAAGCCGTCAAAGTGGAGAGTGCATCTGACTTTCTGCGCAAAGGAAAAGTCCACACATAATGAGAATAATCATCAAGGATAACCAGATAATATAAATAGCCCAAATTACTAGGAACCGGAGAGGTCCACACATCGCTATGAATCAACTGAAAAGGAAAAGAAGCTATGGTAGTCGAGTTATTAAACGGGAGACGAACATGTTTGCCAACATGACAGGCATGAAAGGTGTGATCCTCTATCTTATGGCAACTGAAACTGAAACTCCTAAGAATATGACGAAGTGTGACGGGGTTGGGATGACCCAAACGAGCGTGCCAGAGATCGACGCCGGCGGAGAGAGCAACCGGTGCGGTGGTGGAGGTGGACGGCAAATGCACCGGATAGAGCTCGTCGAGGTTGTCACATCGGTGAAGTACCATCCAGGTTCGAGCGTCCTTGACACAAAACCCAAGCTCGTCAAATCCAACAGTAACAGGATTTTCACGAGTTAAACGACGAACGGAAACAAGGTTCTTAATAAGATGAGGTGACACAAGTATGTTGGACAAAGTCATAGGCATGGAATTGGAAGGAAAAGAAGTGTGCCCGACATGTGTGATAGGGAGTGTGGAACTGTCGCCGACAATGATGCGGCGGTCGGTGGTCACGGGAGTGAAGGAAGCAAGATTACCAGGATGAGCAAACATGTGAGCCGTAGCCCCGGTGTCCATGTACCAATCATCACCTCCGGTGTAGTTTTTCGACGTAGGAGCGTCATGCAGTACCGGAAGGAGCACCAGGTCCCAGGGCGCCGGCGGCAGGGCCGGCGAGGGGGACGGAGACGCCATTGGGAGGCCGTAGCCACCGCTCAGCAGCGGCAGTGGGTACTCTCCAAATGGTATGGGAAGTAGCCCTAGCTGCGACTGCGGTGCAGGGTAGGCCGGATGGCCCACCGGAAAAACATGCTGGCCCACTGAAAGATGCTGCAGGTGCGGGGCGCCGTCTGGCTGTAGCCCAGCGGGCGAGTGCTGGCCTGCTGATGACCCCCACCAGTACCCGGGAGCCCCGTACACGGGCGCGTCGAACGCCCCGCGCAACAGCAAGGGGTCGACGGGCAGAGTCGGCGCCGGCGATGGGGCGGTGACGTACGCCAGCGGGTGCAGCGGAGCTGAGCCGGGCGGCAAGTCGGCATGGGCCGGCGGGGCGACGCCGGACGCGCCGGAGGTGGCGGCCACGCCGTCCAGCAGCGGGGCCATGCCGTAGGGCGCTGGCGGCGCAGCCGCGCCAGCGGCGGGATGGCAGAGGACGCCATCAGGTCTGGCGGGCGGCCGGAGTGGAGCGCGCGGGGGAGATGCCGCCTGGCGGGCGATACACACGATAGCAGCGACCTAGCAATGCGCGTGGCTAGCGAGGCGCGAGGGGCCGGCGATGGATGGGAGCTGCAGATGGGATGGCTCGGGCTGAAGTGCTCGGGCGGCTTGAGGCAGGCAGCTGCACGTGGACCTGCGGATATGTGTTATGTGCATGGACGACCAAGACGGGAACAAAAGCGGGTTTCCAGATCTTGAGACGAGGCTTCAATAGATCAAGTGGAACTCATAATAAAGGAATCAACAAATCCACGTGATTCTGATCACCGGCAGACCAGCGGATAGCAGCAGCACGCGGACCTGTGGATGAGAAGGGACAGCCGTGGCACAAGAGCAGGACCTGCTGTGGTGAAGGCACCGGAGAGCAGCGCCGGCCAAGAGAAGAAGCGCGGCGGCCGGCGGCTGGAGACTGTGGGCAGGCGGATGGATCAGGTAGAAGCGGCGGCCAGCGCGGAGGGCTCGCGAGCGGCGGCGGCGGGGTGGCGGCGTGGAGGAGACGCGCGGCGGCGGCGTGGAGGAGACGCGCGGCGGCGGCGACGACGGAAGCGAGAAAGAGACCTAGGAAACTGATATCATGTATGAGATTATGATTGCACGGTGTATTGCCCTTCGTGCATAGGCACGTATATATGATGTATAAAGGTGGGCCACGGACCTCAACTATACAAGGAACTAGGAGGCGGGCCCAATACACAATAGGCACATACCACATATACTCAACAGTCCAGAAGGCGATTAAAGAGAAGAAAGATTCTTTCAGACGCCTATACCTGGATAGGAGTGCAGACAACATAGAGAAGTACAGGATGGCGAAGAAGGTCGCAAGTTGAGCTGTCAGTGAAGCAAGGGGTCGGGCGTATGAGGACCTCTACCAACGGTTAGGCATGAAGGAAAGCGAAAGGGACATCTATAAGATGGCCAAGATCCGAGAGAGGAAGACGAGGGATATATATTGGCCAAGTCAAATGCATCAGGGACGGAGCAGACCAACTCCTAGTGAAGGACGAGGAGATTAAGCATAGATGGCAGGAGTACACATCGACAAGTTGTTCAATGGGGAGAACGAGAGTTCTACCATTGAACTGGACGACTCCTTTGATAAGACCAGCATGCGTTTTGTGCAGCGAATCCAAGAGTCTGAGTTCAAGGAGGCTTTAAAAAGGATGAAAGGAAGCAAGGCGATCGGCCTGTTTGTATCCCCATTGAGGTGTGGAAAGGCCTCGGGGACATAGCGATAGTATGGCTAACCAAGCTTTCCAACCTCATTTTTCTGGAAAACAAGATGCCAGAAGAATGGAGACGGAGTATATTAGTACCAATCTTCAAGAACAAGGGGGGTGTTCAGAGTTGTACTAATTACTGTGCAATTAAGCTGATGATCCATACAATGAAGCTATGGGAGAGAGTCATTGAGCACCGCTTAAGAAGAATGACAAGCGTGACAAAAAATCAGTTTGGTTTCATGCCTGGGAGGTCGACCATGGAAGCCATTTTCTCGGTACGACAACTTATGAAGAGATAAAGGGAGCAAAAGGACTTGCATATGATGTTCATTGACTTGGAGAAGTCCTATGATAAGATACCGCGGAATGTCATGTCGTGGGCCTTGGAGAAACACATAGTCCTAGCAAAGTACATTACCCACATCAAGGACATGTACGATAATGTTGTGATGAGTGTTCGAACAAGTGATGTCGAGACCGATGACTTCCCGATTAAGATAGGACTGCATCATGGGTTAGCTTTGAGCCCTTATCATTTTTCCTTGGTGATGGATGAGGTCACAAGGGATATACAAGGAGATATCCCATGATGTATGCTCTTTGCGGATGATGTAGTGCTAGTTGACGATAGTCCGATGGGGGTAATAGTAAGTTAGAGTTATGGAGACAAACCTTGGAATCGAAAGGGTTTAGGCTTAGTAGAACTAAAACTGAGTACATGATTGCGGTTTCAGTACTACTAGGTGGAGAGGAGAAGGTTAGCCTTGATGAGCAGGTGGTGCCTCAGAAGGACACCTTTCCATATTTAGGGTCAATGCTGCAGGGGGATGGGGGTATTGATGAAGACGTGAACCATCGAATAAAAGCCGGATGGATGAAGTGGCGACAAGCTCCTGGCATTCTCTGTGACAAGAGAGTGCCACAACAGTTAAAAGGCAAGTTCTACAGGACGGCAGTTCGACCCACAATGTTGTATGGCGATGAGTGTTGGTCGACTAAAAGGCGACATGTTCAATAGTTAGGTGTGGAGGAGATGCATATGTTGAGATGGATGTGTGGCCACACGAGGAAGGATCGAGTCCAGATTGATGATATACGAGAAAGAATTGGGGTAGCACCAATTGAAGAGAAGTTTGTCCAACATCGTCTGAGATGGTTTGGGCATATTCAGTGTAGGTCCCGAGAAGCTCCAGTGCATAGCGGACGACTAAAGCATGCGAAGAATGTCAAGAGAGGTCAGGTAGACCGAATTTGACATGGGATGAGTGTTGGGGAACGTAGCAGTTCAAAAAAATTCCTACGATCACGCAAGATCTATCTAGGAGATGCATAGCAACGAGACGGAGAGAGTGTGTCCACGTACCCTCATAGACCAAAAGCGGAAGCGTTATGTTAACGCGGTTGATGTAGTTGAACGTCTTCACGATCCAACCGATCCAAGTACTGAACGTACGGCACCTTCATGTTCAGCACACGTTCAGCTTGATGACGTCCCTCGAGCTCTTGATCCAGTAGAGGGTCGAGGGAGAGTTCTGTCAGTCCGACGGCGTAGTGACAGTGTTGGTGATGTGATCCGCGCAGGGCTTCGCCTAAGCACTACGACGCAATGACCGGAGGAGTAAACTGTGGAGGGGGGCACCGCACACGGCTAAGAAACAACTGTTGTGCCTTTGGGGTGCCCCCCTGCCCACGTACATAAAGGGGGGAGGAGGAGGCCGGCGACCTAGGAGGGGCACGCCAAGGCAGGAGTCCTACTTGGACTCCTAGTCCAGGTAGGATTCGCCCCCCCCCCCCACCTTTTCCTTCCAACGGAGGGGGAAAGAGGGAAGGAGAGGAGAGGAAGAGGGAAAGGGGGGCGCGCCCCCTCCCCTTCCTATTCGGACTCCCCTTGGGGGCGCCTCCCCCTTGTGGGTTGTCCCCTCTTCTCTCCCATGGCCCATGATCCCCATGATTTCCCCCCGGGAGGTTCCGGTAACCCCTCGGTACTTTGATAAAATACACGCATCACTCGGAACCATTCCGATGTCCGAATACAACCTTCCAATATATGAATCTTTACCTCTCGGCCATTTCGAGACTCCTCGTCATGTCCGTGATCTCATCCGGGACTCTGGACAATCTTCGGTCACCAAAACACATAACTCATAATATAAATCGTCATCGAACGTTAAGCGTGCGGACCCTACGGGTTCGAGAACTATGTAGGCATGACCAAGACACATCTCCGGTCAATAACCAATAGCGGAACCTGGATGCTCATATTGGTTCCTACATATTCTACGAAGATCTTTATCGGTCAAACCGCATAACAACATATGTCATTCCCTTTTGTCATCGGTATGTTACTTGCCCGAGATTCGATCGGCGGTATCATCATACCTAGTTCAATCTCGTTACCGGCAAGTCTCTTTACTCGTTCCGTACTGCATCATCCCGTAACTAACTCATTAGTCACATTGCTTGCAAGACTTATGGTGATGTGCATTACCGAGAGGGCCCAGAGGTACCTCTCCGATATACGGAGCGACAAATCCTAATCTCGATCTATGCCAACTCAACAAACACCTTCGGAGACACCTGTAGAGCATCTTTATAATCACCAGTTACGTTGTGACGTTTGATAGCACACAAAGTGTTCCCCTGGTATTCGGGAGTTGCATAATCTCATAGTCAGAGGAATATGTATAAGTCATGAAGAAAGCAGTAGCAATAAAACTTCGATCATAATGCTAAGCTAACGGATGGGTCTTGTCCATCACATCATTCTCTGATGATGTGATCCCGTTCATCAAATGACAACACATGTCTATGGTTAGGAAACTTAACCATTTTTTGTTAACGAGCTATTCAAGTAGAGGCATACTAGGGATACTTTGTTTTGTCTATGTATTCACACATGTACTAAGTTTCCGGTTAATACAATTGTAGCATGAATAATAAACATTTACCATGATATAAGGAAATATAAATAACAACTTTATTATTGCCTCTAGGGCACATTTCCTTCAAGGAGTCCGTTAAGACAGACCTGAAGCATTGGAGTATCACCAAAGAACTAGCAATGGATTGGGGTGCGCGGAAGCTTGCTATCCATGTGCCAGAGCCATGAGTTGATCGCGAGATCTTATGGGTTTCACCTTTAGCCTACCCCTACTTGTTTGAAACTAAAGGCTTTGTTATTGTTATTGTTGTTGTTATACAAGCGAACCTTATTTGTGGTCAAGCCAGTGGACTTTTTTATTTCAAAATAAAGGTTCTTGTCTTGTGAAGAACGATGAACAGGCTTTCAATAGACGTCTGAATTTTTAAAGTATGGTCGCTATACTAATGAAGAAAACGCTAGTGGTGGCATGCCAAAAAACACCTTGATAGCTTGACGCCCACACGTCATCAATATGGTGGCACTGATAAAATATACTTGTGGCATGTGGATAGCCCCACGCCACCAATAATGGATTGTTAGTGGCATGCCAAATGTAAGAACACCACCAATATAATTCCTAAACTAGTGGCGTTGTGGTGTTAGACACACCACCAATGTATTTTCCAGTGGAAAAAATGCAACATCAAGGCTGTGACACATATCTGAGGTAAAACTGACCAATAATCAGTTTAACACATTGCCAAAGATATATAAATCACAACTTCGTTCATCATTTAGAAACAACTCTATGTATGTTCAAGGAAACTAACTAGTTCTGGCGGCAATAATGGTCGTTCGGTGGTCTCAGAATCTCGATGTAATTCTTATTATGTTTGAGATGCTTCGTACTTTCGATGAACTTTTATAATTGATCTGATTCTTTTCGCAAAAGGAAACTAGCTAGTTGGTTCATCATCAACACAAACAAACTATGCAGTTTTAAGGAAGAAGTATCACAAACCGACAATCAAGGCACACACACCTGCATTATTTTAGATGAGGTCGATGATAGTCAATGATGATCATCATCCTCAATTTGTTACGCCTGCTATTCCCAATCAATATGATACCGCCCATTGGGTGATACAGTGCTCCTGGAGTGCTCCTGGAGTGTGCTTGGGGCGTTAGATCTATAGGGAATGGACTGGATCAATATGCCCCTGGTTGCATCTTGCCTCTCAAAAGAATCATGGGTTTGCAAAAATCCCATGTCTTTCCTTCAAGCCGTGGACTGACTAGCTAGGTGCAGTACAGTATTTGGTCATAGACGTGTTGACTGACTAGGTCTTGATAACTAAATATTGAAATATCAAAAGGCTTCAAATAATCAATATGGAATTAGGAAATATGCTATTTATAAATTCAATTGGCAACTCCAAGTGGGAATGATTAACACAACAAACACATAGGACACATAAAAACAAGAAAATCAAATGTAAACACTTTCAACAAATATTCTTCCTACAAGCGTGCAACACTTCATTAGAAAATCAATAAAATTACGCAGCCGAGTCGTGTTGTTTCCCTCCAAAAAGCGGGCAACACTGTTTAATTTATACAAAGTTACAAAACACTGGTACAAAGATCCCTGCACTTTTTGCCACATACATCCTTGCACATCAAGAACAGGCAACAATAGAATTTAACTGAATAGTGAAGAAGAAATAGAAATCAGATAGCTGAAATTTAAGAGAAGTTTACTCCTATTTGGTTAAGAGCAATTTTGATTTGCAGGGTTGGGAAGAGTATGAATAGAAGAAAATGTACATGAATAGGATGCCCTGTTGACTGAAACCTACGCCACGTAGCAAAGCAGAGGAATTTTCCACGAAGTCCTAACCTAATGCTAGTTTTCATGTGAAATTGAACTAAGAAGTTCCTATAGGATTGGTTCCTGAGGAATGCAGTCCCTTGAATCAAACAACATGTACATGAAAAATTCCAGAGGGTCTCAATCCTGTAAAATTTCTATGCAAATCATGTAAATTAATTAAGGCCCTAAATTTTACAAGATAACAATTGAAAGTCAATAGAAGTTGAGTGGCTAAATTTTATGAAACATAACTCAATACATTATTGGTTCAAGCACACTTTAGACAAATGAAACAGAGGAAGTAGATAGCCAGAAGGGCATATAGCAATTCCTGACACGAACCTCCTGAAAAGGGGCAAATACACTTTCTGAAAACTTATGAAAACAATGCTTCTGTACCTGCGTGCACACTATGCCACCCTAGTTTTGAAATTCTCTTCACATGCAGTCCATAACTCACCACATGTAGGTATGATACTAATATAAAAATATGATTAAGCAATTATCGCAATGGCAGAAAAACATATGCGCAGAGCTATAATTAACTCCCAAGACTGTTCAAAGCATAGCCACACAGAAAAAACATCAAGTTTCCACAACGAAAGACTTAAGCATTACATTACATGATCCCATTAAAGGTCACCTAAGGACATAAAAGTGCACACGATAACATACTATTAGTAGGATAAAGATGAGCAGAACAGAGGCAGGTTGGTTGATCACAAAGATTAGCAAGCCCTGCTGAGGTTGATCATACAGCTTCAGGAGGAAAAAACCATGTCAGGCCCCACTGGCCGGCTTGGCGCTGCGGTACTGCAGGATTCCCTGAAAGTAATGGCATAATCGTCGCATTTCTCACGTTATATATGCCAGCATCACGAAGAGGGTCTGCAGAAGCCTCCGGACAAGGATAGTCGCAGATGAAGTAGATGCAGTCCTCCTGGGATCCACTGCTTTCTCCAGCAGGCAGGGACTTCGAGCTTTGCTTGCCAAGAAAGAGCGCATGGCCACCCAAATCACTCACCAGTCTCCACTGACCAGGGTTAGTGCGCAAGTCTGCCTCAAGGACATTAAATCCAACAGTTTGAGAATTCCTAAAACCCTGTGACTTTGTAAATCGTTGCACCATCAGTAGCCTACCACCACACTCCACTAAATGCTGCCAAAGTCCATAGAACTCCTTTTTAGTCAGGTATGGAGGCGTTCTGTGATAATCACCCATAGAGTCAATCAGGCATTCCATGTTTGGCTTACTACCAAGGTTCTCGCTGAAATCAACGATGAAAAGCTTGAAAAACTCAGACACCACGTACAGCCTTCCATTGAAGAACGCAAGGTCCGCTAATATTGTTGGGTCCTCAGTTCTTGTGCCTCTGAACGAGTAAGTGACGGCAGGTGGTTGGATAATACAAAGATCAAGAGAATAACCATTGCCAATGATCAGCGCAGTAGCAAAGGACTTTGGTGATGCGTCCAGGGACGAGGGAGCCACCAACTTATAGGAAACAGCTGGGAAATGACCAAGTTCAGCATGGTTATCTATCTCGCTCTGCCAAACAGTGACTAGATTAGGAAGCTCCAATGTGGTCTTGGAGAAAGGGTTCACCAATGAACATGCACCATCACTGCTCATGAGGAATAGCCTGTTGTCAACGGAGCCGTGCCCACGAGCACCATCGGGTAGAGGCATGCGGTGAACCTCACTGCCTGGGATGCTTAGGAAGGTTCCATCGGAGAGGGTGAGCCAAGGGAATGGAAAGGGAAGGGTCTTCGATATACTATTAGAGCGCCATGGGTGACAGACTGCCCTCAGGCGAACACGGTCCGCTAAGGAAGGGAGGCGCTTCAGGACAAGGCCCAAGAGTTCCGGCACAAGATCTGACCAAGGTCCAAACTGTGCAGCCTCCATCATGCAAGTCTACAAAACAAGATATATGATTCATAGCATAACAGAGTAAGAAATTGTAATGCATATCCTTGCTGAACTACTCTAATACCAAAGGCCATCACAAAGCAATAGAAGTTCAGAGTATAACAAAAATACGAAGATATCGTGGAAACCAGCAAAGCAATCCATCAGTCCTAAAATAAAAGTATATTTGCACAACTAGCTTTGCAGTTCATGGTTATCACATATGACAACGGCAGAAAAGCACCTAAATTAGTTTCTCATGTCCAATGGTTTGGCACTAATAAGCTACTCATACTCAGGGTAGTCCATTCTCTATTTATTTTTTCATATGAGGAAGCAGTTTTCTGTTATACGTCTAACAAGAAGTGACATTTTGTACAAGTACAGGGTGAAGTGATGACAAATGGGAATTTGAGCCAAGTTTAACCATTCCTGAAGATTCGTCTCCTTAAACTCCATTATAGAACTTAGAACAGCTCAAAAATACTAGACCCTCTGGTTCCTAAATATAAGATGTTTCGGCAGTTCTATTTAAACTGCCAAAACATCTTACATTTAGAAATAGAGTTAGTACCTTACATTTGTAGTTTTTGGATCAGATAAAATAACTCTGTTACCAAGGTTTGATCACCTAACAGAAATAATGTTGATCGGCCTTTTTTATCCAAAACAAAAACACTTTGGTTAGGGAAAGTACCTATCTGGAACAACAATTAAAAGGTAAGTACAGATCTACTAAAAAAACATCCCCCAACCCCGCAGATTAAATCTAGGAAACGGATCGAGCCAAGTATTCAACTACTCATACATTTCGTTTGCAGTTTTTACATCAGACAAATGCAGATCTACCAAAAGAAACAATTTCGATTAGCTAAAGGAATGGATTTCCCTGACCGGCTACCTAACGGTACAAAATCAGATATATGCCTAAGGAGGAGTTACAGTAGTAGGCCAGTATTTTTGACAGGTAAAGCAGCAATATTTCCAAGAACATGCTGGGATGATTTCAAAAGGTGAAAAAACGCACTTGCGTGAACATTGGAGTTAAGTATTGCCAAATATTTGTAGTTTTTAGATCTGGTAAAACACTATGTTGTCAAGATTTGATAAACTAAAAAAACAAATTCCAGATCGACCTTCTTTATCAAAAATAGACAAAAACAAATTGGTCAGGCAATGTTGCAATCAGGAACAATAACAAAACGTTAACATCCGCCCTACCCCCAATCATGCGCACAAGAGCCAAGTATTTAGTTTAGGTAAAGAATCGATTCCCCAACCAGCTAAAAGCCCTAACTAGAGAGGTAATTGTTAAAGAATACGTAGTGTACCTGTGTACGGATTGTGTATACGGCACGACCTCTGGTCTGTGCGGGCGTGAGAGTAGTGGGCATGCTGTTAGCCCACGATCGCCTGGTAGTGGCACACGAACCTCTGTAAAATTGTATATAACCTCAGCCTGCAGAGCTAATGAATGTGTGTTGAATCCCATGGCTTCTCCCTCTTCCATCATGGTATCAGATACCGTCGACCAGGCCAATCCCTTTGCTCCGGTCGTCGATCCCGCTTCCGCCGCCATGGGTGACCACCCCAGCTAGCGACTCCGGTGCTCCCGTCGCTCCTGCCCCACCTCCAGCGCTCCTCCCCGCCGTGCCACCGGCTGCTCCCGCTCCGCCTGCCGCCATCGCGCCGGCGCCCGTGTCCCCGCTCCCCTCTTCGGTGCTTCAGACCATCGACATACGCCGTCACGTCCCCGTCACTCTCGATCCCCTCGCCGGCAACTACGCGCAGTGGCGCCGTCACTTCGACACAGCGATCGGCATGTTCGGGCTGCGCGCTCACCTTGACGCTGCAGCGGTGCCGCGCTTTGACGATCCCGAGTTGGCAATGGCCGATCATGTTGTCGTCCACTGGCTCAACACCACTGTTGCGCCCGATCTCCTGGACGTCGTGATGCAAGAGGAGGACACGGCGCTCTCCGTGTGGACGTCGATCGACGGCGTCTTTCGCGACAACCAGCTCGCCCGGGCGGTCTACATCGACGCCGAGTACCACGCCGTGGTGCAGGGCGACCTAACGATCATGCAATACTGCACCAAGCTGAAGACGTACACCGACCAGCTGCGCGACCTCGGCCAACCGGTGATGGAAACGCGCCAAGTCTTCCATCTTCTGCGTGGGCTCGCGCGCCAGTACCATGGTGCCATCCCGCACATCACTTCGCGCAACCCCCTCCCCACGCTTCTTCAGACGTGCTCCTTCCTCCTCCTTGAGGAGCACCGTGCTGAGCAGACGGCGCGTCTCCAGGGCGTGCACACGCTTGTCGCCGGCCGCGGCACTCCACCACCAACCGCTCCGCCTGTCGCCGCTCCCCCGCCGCTCCCAGGCGTGGTGGCCGCTGGCGTCGACGCGGGCGCGGCTCTGGCAACGGTGGCGGCTCCGGCACCAGTGGTCTCCCTCAGCAAGCGCCTCCACGCGTCCCCGGCTTGCCCGCACCCGTGCCCGGCGCCAACTCTTGGACTGGCCTTGTCCAAGCGTGGCCCATGCCCTGGCATGCTCCGGGTTCTGGCGTCCTTGGGCCCCGGCCCGGCACTCCACCACAGCAGGCCATGTATGCTGCTCCTGCGCCCCCGCTCCCTGGCGCGTACGGCTACGGTGGCTACGCACCGCCCGGCTACGGGCCCGTGCCCAACTACGCCACCGTGCCCCCCGGCGTGCCCCAGCAGCACCAGCACCAGGCTCTGGACATGACTTCGCTCCAGGCCGCGCTCCACAGCGCCACGGTTGGCCCGTCGTCCTGCGGCAGCTCCTCCGAGTGGTACATGGACTCCGGCGCCGCTGCACACATGACCAACTCGCCTGGTACTCTCCAGTCCATGCTCCCCTCCTCTTCCTCTCATATTATCGTTGGCAGTGGTGAGCATCTTCCCATTACACACACTGGTTCTGGTTCTCTCATTACTAGCACCTCCCCCGTACAGCTACGCAACGTTCTTGTCTCACCTTCCCTCATCAAAAACCTCCTTTCTGTCCGTTAAATTTGCCATGACAATCCCGTTTCAGTGGAATTTGACTTGCTTGGTTTCTCTATCAAGGACCTGCGAACTCAGGTTGTGATCCTCCGCTGTGATTCCGATGGCGACCTCTACTCTGTGACGGCGGCCCGGTGTGCTTCCCTTCGCCGGTGCTGTCACCACCGATCGCCTGCACCAGCGCCTTGGGCATCCAGGACTCGCACAACTTCAGCATGTAGCTAGTCAGTTTCCATTTAGTTTCACAAAATCAGCGCCTCACTCTTGCCACGCATGTCGCGTTGGCAAACATGTGCGCTTGCCTTTTTCAGATTCTCTTAGCTGTACTTATTTCCCATTTCAACTACTGCACTTGGATGTATGGACATCTTCTGTTCCTAGCAGTTCTGGCTACCAATTCTACCTGGTTGTTCTTGACGATTACACTCATTATGTCTGGACCTTTCCTCTCAAGAACAAATCTGACGTGCTGCCCATTTTGAGTGATTTCTATGCCTACGCGCACACTCAGTTTCAGTTGCTAGTGTTTTCTGTTCAAACTGACAACAGACGCGAGTTCGACAGTCACGCTTCCCGTGCACTCCTCGCTTCCCACGGCACCGTGCTCCGGCTGTCTTGCCCGTACACCAGCCAGCAGAACGGCAAGGCGGAGCGCACTCTTCGCACCCTCAATGACAGCGTGCGCACACTGCTCTTCCATGCCTTGCTGCCGCCACGTTTTTGGGCCGAAGCCCTGAACACTGCCACCTACCTGCTCAACAGATGCCCCTGTCATCGCACCTCGCCACGCACTCCACATGAGCTCCTGCTCGGTGTGGCACCCGATTACGCCTCGCTTCGTGTTTTTGGCTGCCTGTGCTACCCCAGCACTGCTGCTACTTCGCGCCACAAACTCGACGCTCGCTCGTCGGCCTGCGTTTTCCTTGGTTATCTCTCTGATCACCGCGGTTACCGCTGCCTCGACCTTGCGTCTAAACGAGTCCTCACCTCACGCCATGTCTACTTCCATGAAAGAGCAGTGTCCTTACCGCCTCGACTCCGGCTCTTCTTCATCGCATTGTGCACCGGCTCACTTGTGAGTTCGCCATGAAGGACCTTGGCGCGCTCCGCTACTTCCTCGGCATCCAGGTGACACGCACGCAGGCGGGCTTCTTCCTCTGTCAACAGAAGTACGCCGAGGAGATCCTCGAACGCGCGGGCATGGGGACCTGCATGCCGTCGCCCACGCCCATCGACACCAAGGGCAAGCTTCCTCAGGCTGGCGGCCCGCGTGTGCCTGACTCGTCGGCGTACCGCGGCATCGCCGGGGCTCTCCAATACCTCACCATCACGCGGCCCGAGCTCGCGTACGCCGTCCAGCAGGTTTGCCTGCACATGCATGATCCGCGGGACTGCCACCAAGCTCTCGTGAAGCGTGTGCTGCGCTACGTGCGCGGCGCGCCCGCCCACGGTCTCCATCTACGTGCCTCGTCTACACTGGATCTCCGCGCCTACACCGACGCCGACTGGGCCCGCTGCCCGGACACCCGCCGCTCGACATCTGGCTTTTGCGTCTACCTCGGCGACGCCCTCGTTTCCTGGTCGTCCAAGCGCCAGGCCACAGTGTCGCGCTCTAGCGCCGAAGCCGAGTACCGTGGCGTCGCCAATGCTGTCGCCGAGTGTGTGTGGCTTCGTCAGCTTCTCGGCGAGCTCCTCCTCCCAGTCCGCACGGCGACAGTGGTCTTCTGCGACAATGTCTCGGCCTGCTACCTCTTCGCGAACCCAGTGCATCACTGGCGCACCAAGCATGTGGAGCTTGACATCCATTTTGTACGAGAGCGCGTGGCGCTAGGCGAGTTCAGAGTCCTTCACATCCCCACCAAGCAGCAGCTCGCCGATGTCATGACCAAAGTCTTGTCCACGGGGGCAAATAGCTCCCATGCGACATCTTTGAGTTGAATTGTCTCTCATGCGACGTCGTTGGTTGTAATGGCTCTCATGCGACGTCTCCCAGCGCAGAAATAGCTCAAGCAAGACAACCCGTTTACGCGGCTAGTTGGCTGTTAGTTAGGCTGAGGTTTGGTTAGGACACCGGGGGTTATGTGCTCTGACTGGTGGGGTCCACCTAGGGCCACGTAGTCAAGAGTCAACCGTCCACGACTCGACAAGTGACTGTGTGACCGTGCTCGACTCGCCCGTGCTGGACTAGGCGAGCGGCGCCGCCGTAAGCATCTTCTCCGGCAGCGGTTTCTTCTCTGCGGTGGTGGAGCGCATTTCTCGGTAGCGGCAGAGCTATTGCGAGTGAGCCCGAAACCCTAGTCCCACTCCCCAGAATTTTGGGGGATCTGTGGCCTCACGCTGCCCCTCTGTTTCTTCGCGATTTAGAATCTCGATTGGATCCGGGGGCTGTTTCTTCTCCACGGCCCACCCGGTGGTGGAGCGCCTTTCTCGGCAGCGGCTATTGCGAGTGAGTATTTTCCAAACTCTAGTCCCATTCCCCAGTATTTTGGATAAATCTGTGGCCTCATGCTGCCCTTGTTTCTTGGCGTTTTAGAATCTCGATTGGATAGGAGCGCGGGGGCTAAATGAGATGGAGGAAGGAGATAGTGCTTCAAATCGGTAATGCCGCCCTCTTTTCTATTTTAGCTGTTATCGAACTCGATTTGGTAGTGACTGTCGCTTACACTGCTGCCGCTGCCTGCCATTGACAAAACAGGGGAGGTTCAGGTTCTGCCACCACATTCGCAATTATAGTGGAATTTTTTCCCTGTAAAGCCAAGCTCAGTGATGGAAGTGTCCAAGACATTGATAGAGATACCACCGTGAGGTTGGATGTAGAATTTGCAGATGTTGATCCCCAGGAATTGGAGAGCATGAAGGAGAAGGCCGTGGGCAATTTGGTGGAGAGAATTGGGGAGAGTATTGTTTGGGGTCCAGAACAAGAGGTATCTCTGCAACGTTTCGATAACTATAATGGTGAATATGTGAGAATTGAAGATGGAGAATCCATGGTTGCTGAAATTGATCAGCAAGAAGGGTGGGCAAGCAAACAAGTAACATTTTATGCTGAGCTAATTGATCTGCAAACTCATTCCAGAGTTGGTTATGTGCCATCAAAGATGGCTGCACAGGTGGAAGATAATGAGTGGGTTTCACAAAAGAAGATGTTGGCATTGTTGACTGAACCGACTGTAGTAGCTGAAGATACAGGGATTGATGCAGATGGAGAGGAGGGAACCCATGGTGCTAGGAAGATTGTTGTTGACTGGAATGTAGTAGAGTTGAATGAAAAAACAGATTTGGTCATTACACCAATATCTGACATTGATATGGCCGAAATGTTTGGCATTCAAGTTGATGACAAAGATAAGGAGAAGGATGACAGTTCTTTGCCTGCTGATGGTAACACATGCCCTAGAAATGCAAATGAGGATGAAGAAGAGCTGATGAGAGAGGCTGCAGATGATGTGGATGATGCAGATGATAATGAGCTGGTTTGTTTGTATGACAAAGAGAACCCAGTTATTGAGGTGGGAAAGTTGTGGCCAAGCATGAAGGAGTTTAGGATGTCTTTCAGGACCTATGCAGTGAAAAAAGAGTTTGATGCCAAGACTATGTGGACTGATCGAAAGAAATTTTATGCTCGGTGCAAAGGTTACGATGGTGGTGGCAATACTTACAAATGGTACTTGTCTGCCAGACGACAACCTGATGGAAGTACAGTAAGGGTAAATCAAATACCACACCAGCATACATGTATGACCACTTCACAGAGAGTTTCAAAGATGACATCACAGCTTTGGGTTACAGAGAAGATTACTCCTATTTTAGCCAAGACTCCAAACACTGCTGCAAAGAGGCTTAAAGTTGACTTGGAGAAGTTGTACCCCATCCAGCTGCAATATACCACAGTGTGGAAAGCAAAACAAAGGGCCATGAAATCATTGTATGGTGACTGGGCAAATACATTTAGGATGTTGTATAGTTTTAAAGCAGAGGTGGAGAAGAGGTCACCTGGAAGTGTGGTGGAGATAGATACAGAGGTAACAGAGGATGGCAAGGTTTTATTCAGCAAGTTTTTTATGTGTTTGAAGCCTTGCATAGATGGATTCAAAGCAGGTTGTCGTCCATATTTGAGCATAGACTCATCTTTTTTGACTGGAAAGTGGAATGGTCAGTTGGCTGCATGCAATGCTCTAGATGGACACAACTAGATGTTCCCAATTGCAATAGGAATGTTTCAATCAGAGACAGAGGCATCATGGATATGGTTCATGATGCAACTGAAAAGATGCATAGGGCCAGTTTCTCCTTTGGCCATCCACACAGATGCATGTAAAGGGTTGGAAAATGCAGTAAAAATGTTTTCCCCCATGCTGAGCAGAGGGAGTGCTTTGGACATATGTGGATGAATCTGATAAAAAAATCAGAGGAGATGAATTTAGGCGCATGTGGCCAGCAGCAAGATCCTACACCAGACAGACACATTCCTATCACCTTGGTAAGATATTGGCATCATGTAGTGATAATGAATTTGCTTCATGGTTGAACACACACCATTCTCTGTTGTGGTATAGTTCAGGTTTTAATACTGCCATAAAATGTGATCATATCAATAACAACTTGGCAGAAGTTTTAACAACAAAGTGAAGGATTTGAAAGACTTGCCTGTGCATGACATGGTGGACCAAATAAGGATCATGATCATGCGTTTGTGGGAGTTAAGAGGAAAAATTGCTAATATTTTAGAAGGGGACAAGCTTCCAGCAGTGGTACAACAGGTGGTCAACAGGAGTAGAAATTTTTCACATCTATCTGTTGAGAAATCTTCCTTGTGGGGTGCTGAAGTTAGAGATACAAAGAGTGGCAAGAGGCATGTGGTAAATACTGAGTTGCATGAGTGCACTTGCCAAGAGTGGCAACACACTGGAAAACCATGTGAGCATTCCATACTTTTTTGGCATCTAAACCCAGGTTAAATATGCACCCATATTTGCATGAGTATTATTCAGTACAAAAATACAAAGCTGCATATGCAAGTCCAATTCCTGCACTGACTGACCAATCTCAGTGGCCTGAGGTGGAAATAGAATTTACCTTGTGTCCCCCTGTCACTAGAAGAAAGGCTGGGAGGCCAAAACAGAGCAGATTCAAAGCTTGGTTTGAGAAAGGTGGTTGTAGTAAGAAGGGGAAAAGGAAAAGGAAAAGAATGATAAGCCCAAAAGGGCTCAAAAAGGTAACAAAAATAGGTGCAAGTTGTGTGAGGTACTTGGGCACAGAGTTGGTTCATCCAAATGCATCTACACTCCTCAGAGGCCAAAGTATGTTTATGTTACTGTTTTTGCAAGTTTTTGATTTTGCTACTTGTTCTAGTATCTAACCAAGTGAAATGCTTTATTTTTTAGGAGGAAGCGTGCAGAAAAAGCCCCACCTCTTGTTGTTGAACAGTGCTGGCCAGTGAAAAAAGCAAGACTCAATGGCTTTAGAAGGAAGAGCACTAAGCAGATAATGTTTGGTGACAAAGATATGGAGCAAACTGAAACTGTTACTGCTGAACATGAGCTAAGTGTTTCTGTTTTGGACGATGTGATGCATACTGAATCTGTTTTGCAGGCGCTAGGGCAATCTGAAACTGTTGCAGATGAAGCAACTGTTGTGCTGCCATGCGAATCTGCTTTGACAGCTGTGTTGCCATGTTTGGAGGTTGTGCTGCCAAGTGTTGAGTTGCAAACTGAAGTAGTTGAACAATGTGTGCCATCTACTCAAGCTGCAGAAGTGCAAACTGAAGAAGTGGGACATGGTGAGGGGCAAAAGTTGAGGGGGCCTAGTGGAGTTGGCAAGAAAACCAAGGGGCCAAAAAGCAAGAGCATCAGCATCAACAAACTATGCGCCGTGGAACCAAACGGTGGAAAAAAGGAGAAGAAATCGAGTGGTAGAAAGAAGCAAAAGAAATAGAGTCGAAATCATTCAAATTTGATGTGAAAACTTAAGTTTGTTGTCATTTGATGTGAAAACTTATGTTCTTTCATGTGAAAACTTATGTGCTATGATGTTGATTTGACTTGAAATAAAATTCAAATTTGAACCGACATTCAAATTTGAACCTATCTCCAATATTTTTGGAGTTCATTTGTTTGTTCTGTGATGTTGCATTGTTTTATGTACTACTATGCACTTTAGTTCATAAATCCAACCCTTTTTGTGAAGTCCAACTCATAGTCACTGAAAATGTTGTCCAAACAGGCTCCAAAGTAAGGGAAAACGACCCCATTTCTAAGCAAGTTTTTTTCGACCTTCTCAAAATCACAAAAAAGATTTTCTTAGCTTATATTATACCTATATATGATCAATACGAAGTCTCACCTTTTTTTGAATAAGTATTCATATTATTAATTTATTTTTGAAAAAACACCCTTTAATACAAAGTCAGCAATAAAACAAGTTTAAAAATTTTAAATGCAAAAATAACTTCAGATCCTCCTTAGTCACTCCAAAATGAAGCTAAGGTTCGGTTTTTGATTTTTTGCATTTTCAAAACCTCAAACCCTCTTCTCACTCCATTGAACTCTATGCAACCTCAGTCGACATAGTCCAATTTGTGAAGGTTTTTTCATGCAAAGATCATTAGATCAAGTTTATCATTTTGTATCATAACTATGTAACATAACAAGACTATATGCGCAGGTTTTTCATTTTTTAGATTTTTTTTGAATTAGTTATACACATTTGAATGTTCGGTCAAACCTTTCAAAACCCTGTTGACTGCCTCCAAAACCCATGCAACCCTAGCGCCAAACGTCCACCATCGATCTAACCCTATCACCAAACTGCGGCCGTCGGATAGGCCTTCTAGAAGGATTCCGCGGGGGGCGATCCGTGGGAGCCCTCATTCTCCAATTTGATTGGCCACTATTTTTTTTCTCTAGCGAACAGATAACGTTGAGCGGGGGAGCATCTCAGTGACCGTTGGGCCGAGCGGATCGGGCCCGGCAGAGCCTGGCGTGCGTGCGCACGACCGTCGAGAGGGGGGGATGGGCTGCATGCGAGAGGGTCACTGACATGTAGGCCATCCCTGTCCCATGCATGCCATGCAACGGCGTCGCAGCCTAGCTATTATGTGCTCGTGAACGCTGGGACACAGCCTAGCCCTTTGCATGCGGGCTTGCATGCACGCATCGACGCAGTAAAGCAGCGGCAGGGGCGCAGCGTATAGGTACGTCGCATCTAAGCTATTTTTAACAAATGCATGTTTGAACCTGAGACACGGGACGGACGCGTCGGTGGTGCAGCTCCTTTTTCAGTGTCACGCGCGGATGAACGGGCCTGTTTCCCACGCGGCGTCACCGCCGATGCAAGTCCACGAAACGATGCATCTCGCCTGTGCCGCCCGTGCCTCTTTGGATGCTATGCCCGCCGTTTTTGAATTAATGCCCGTAATTACTTATGCCAGCACGAATGGAGAAGAGAAAACGATTGAAGGCATCGTGTACACATTGACTATGGCTGCACGCGGCTATAAAAGGGCACCATTTCCTCATCCGTCTCACACTCATCTCTCAAGCCTCCTCCGCTTCTTCGTTTCGAGCCAAATCCACCACTCGAGCCACCATGCAGTTCTACGGCCCTACCTACCGTCGCCGTCGCACCGTGCCGGAGAGGGAGTACCCGGCCGGAGTCATCGTCGAGAATAGGCTGAGGGTGTAGGCCATCTCAAGGTGGAGGGGCCCTAGAGAGTTGACTCGCTTCTTCCTCCAAGCCGGCTACCGCCACCTCCCTCCGGGCACTCCGCCCATGTTCCACCTCCATGAGCAGTATGATGGCGACGCCAATGGCATCGTCATCGGCCTCCACGTCACCTTCACCAACCCCTACGACGCTCACCACC
Source organism: Triticum aestivum (assembly GCF_018294505.1). Lineage (NCBI taxonomy): Eukaryota > Viridiplantae > Streptophyta > Magnoliopsida > Poales > Poaceae > Triticum > Triticum aestivum. Next base: position 57,953,636 of record NC_057814.1, on the reverse strand, counting down.
TCCTCGGCCAGGTGTTCTGGTGTGGATGCGAGTTTATCGCGTTCACCACCTACAACATCTTCACCAACTTCCACCACATCTTCCCCCACCCCAACGGCATGCACACCCTCCCCTACCAGATGCCGGAGAACGACGAGTGAGGGGCGCCGGCTAAGGAGGGGCCAAGGAGTTGTTCAAGTGCGAGTCTTTCTATCTATCTAGCTTGTGTTGTGTTGGTTGGGGCGTGTGTGCCCGTGTCTTCTAGCTATATGTCTAGTTTTAATTATTTTCCTTTCATGTTTTATGCACTATATGTTGTAAGGGGATGCCCCTCTATATGTTCTCTAAGGGGATGCTACTAGGGTACCCGATGCCCCTCTATCGTGCTATCTATTAATGTTTTTTCGGGCCTAAAGTTTCTCCATTGCATTTTATTTATGTGGCCATGTGAACTAAAAAATGCACTAAAACATGATCCAATCATAAAAGTTGTTGTTAGCACGTGTCTAGTTAATTATCTTCCTTTTATGTTTTATGCACTATATGTTGTAAGGGGACGCCCCTCTATGTTGTAAGGAGATGCTACTAGGGGCACACTAGATGTCTTCTTTTTTTGAGAGGGGCACAACCTTTTTCGGTTGAAACACACGAGTAAAAACTTTGAAAACACCATAGCACAAATAAAAAAAATTAAAAATGGTGCTTGGTTGAAATAAACTAGAACCAAACAATTGCAACTTTTTTGGTTCACAAAGACTGCAAGTTAGACTGGTAACTAGAACCAACCTTTTGTTTTAGGCGAAACAACACGGGACCATACCATCGGACACGATAGCTTATGCATAAAAATAGCTCAAATAAATATCAGATGAGTTATCTCAAAAAAAGGTGACTGCAGGAAACTTAAAATTTGTGAAATAACCTAAAGCCGAAAAGATATATCGATGTCAACAACCGTGTGCACTTTTTTTGCACTAGCTACACTTCTTTTATCAATGGGCCTGGATATGTTCTATTCGGCCCTGCCTAACTTCTATATGGGCCTGGCCTTTTCGGGCAACTGTGGACGAACCTTTTTTTTTCCTTTTCTCCCTCTACCACTGAAACTGAAACTGATGACGAACTGAAGAACTGAAAAAACGGGGCCGAAACAGAGTGGAGAAGACATGCCGAATTCGTACAGCGCAACACTTTTATTCAAACATCCATATCATTGCCCCCATATCATTACGATTACAAATGATGCCCAATCTATTCACTTACGACTAATTATCATCACATAAACAACTGCGAGAGCAATTACACAAACAGCCATCAGCCCGATCAAATTGCCCTGCTTCTGCAATTCGATGAGTTTCTTCATCTGCTTGTTCAGCTTCTTCAGCTCTGCCGTCACTCGTGCATCCCCCACAGTAGCACCAATGGAATGGGCGCCCCCAATGGAATTGCCAGATCCAGGGGCCCCAGATCCAGACGGGCCCGATCCAAACTTCTCCGCCTCCAACGGTAAATCGAGCTCCCCTGATGCACCCTCCAGTTCAATCCGCTCTATGTACTCATCTAGCCACTCAAAATGGGTACATTGCTTCAATTTCTGAAATCGGAAAGATGAACCCTAAATCCCAAATCCGATGAAAAAATATGAAATTGGGAGACAAAAAACAAAATTGGCATATTGAGAAATAAAATCTCACCTTTCCCTGCTCTGGTTTGCTCTCGCATTTCACGAATTCCCGCCCAAGGTTGCCATTCTTGTCGGTCGTTGTGACTAGCCGCTTCAGGGGTGCGGTACGTGGGCATGCAGGGCACCTTGTCATGGGCACTGCGCCATAGCGCGGCCATGAGCGGCGGGAGGCTGAAGCGGAGCTCGACATTGCTAGGTCGCGGCCCGGAACGGCGTTGCTGCGCGTCGTCGCCGGAGAAGAAGAACAACAACGGTCGGGGAGGGGGAGGAGGATGGGAAGGCCGCGGTAGGGCTCGGGTGCTGCACGGCTCGGGGCACGGCTCGGTGTCCTCTTGTACCAATGCTGAGCTGGATAAGTTAGTGGGTCCCATACTGTGGGTCCCGCTCACCTGACCAATGCTGAGCTGGATAAGTTAGTGGGTCCCATGCTGTGGGTCCCGCTCACCTGACCAATGCTGAGCTGGATAAGTTAGTGGGTCCCACGTTGTGGGTTCCGCTCACCTGATTCGAGTTTTAAACATGTGTCTTTGGATTAGACAGCAGTGTCGCACGGCAGCTATTTTTTCCAACGCAGATGTCGCATGAGAGCCATTTGAACCAATGATGTCGCATGAGAGACAATTCAACTCAACGACGTCGCATGGGAGCTATTCGCCCTGTCCACGGACGTTTTCCTCCAGTTCCGGGACAGTCTTTGCGTCGCTCCGGCCGACGCCAAGACTGCGGGGGGTGTTAGAGTATACATAATGTACCTGCGTACGGATTGTGTATACGGCACGACCTCTGGTCTGTGCGTGCGTGAGAGTAGTGGGCATGCTGTTAGCCCACGATCACCTGGTAGTGGCACACGAACCTCTGTAAAACTGTATATAACCTCAGCCTGCAGAGCTAATGAATGTGTGTTGAATCCCATTGCTTCTCCCTCTTCCATCAGTAATCAACTAAAAAAAAGAGAGATAATCAGATGGAGGAGGCACGGCGGGGTGACAGCATACCATTGAGTGATTAGTGCCCTGATCGGTGCGAGGCGAGGAGGGGTGGAAGCCGCCAGCAGAAACTTGGGTACCGCCGGGGCATGGACCCTGGCCATGGGTGGGAACAGTGGGAATGGGAGAAGCCATGGATGGAGAGTCGCTGGAGAGGTGGGGATTTCGGAGTGAAAAGGCGGAGGGACTTTATTGAGCCGTTACTCGTCTTGTGCGACGTTTGAGGGATTCTTTTTAACACATTTATTTATCCTTTTTGATTTACAGTTTTTAGTGGTCAATTTACATTTTATACTACTACTACCTTCGTCCTGATTTATTAGCCCCCTCGTATTTAGGTCATATCTTGACCATGATTTTAACTAATAAAATATAAATAATAAATAATAAACATAATATTATCAAATACTATGTTCAAATACAAATCCAATGATATAACTTTTTATGACATGTATTAACACTTTTTTAATTAAATATATAGTCAAAATTTGACACAAAGTACGAAGGGGACCAGTAATTCAAGATGGGGTAGTAGTAATAACTTAGGTATACAATTTTAATGTTTGCGCAAAACGAGAAGAACATTATTTTATTTATGCAAAACTATTTTGTATCGGCGGCTTTGTCAATCACTGAGGGCACCTTTGATTCACATAATTGCATAAATGCGGAAATTAATAATATAGAATTGTGTCCATAGGGGTAGTAATTCATTACGATTAGATCCGAGTGAAATTTAAGCATAGAGTCCTGATGGCGTGTCTCAAAAGGGTGAGAAAGTTTCACGACCTAACCGTTGTCACTGAAATCAATGCACACCCTCAACTTTCCATATCCCTTCTTTTCCATAAACAAAACCCTAGAATTTAATCACCGTACTTATAAAGTCGTATAAAATTAGCTTTAAGAAACCAACCGATCTTATCCTTGATATAGTCATACAGGTAGTAGTAGGCCAATGGAGAATGGGCCACACGAAGCCCAATACTTAAATACTCTTTTGTACACATTGCAAAAGAGGCAAATAAATAAATAATTAGGTACAACATGTATACACTATGTACGTGCAAATTTATTAATAATATATTTTCATATGTGACATAAAAAATAAAATTATGAATATGAAAATGAGCCGATATTTTTGAACCACATACGTATACGCACATACAACCATCCCTATGAACACGATATCGTCCAAAAGTCAAGGAATCTAACCATCTGAGCTACGCTAATTTGTGCTGCCTTTTTTAGCTTACAAATCATAATATATTTAAACATTTTTTTAGATCATGTATACTAGTATAAATTTTCACAGAACTGTTTTTGATTTCTTTTAAACTTTGAAAAAATATTTTTCTTTATTTTTAAAATAACAGGCTTCAAGGAATCTGCTTCCCAAGACATCGCACTCATTGGAACATACGCCATCGGTACATGATTGTGTACACGGACAGCTATTGCAGGACACGGTTTTTGCCGCACCCTTTGCTGCCACTGATGCGTGTTACTAGGCGGGCGCCGCAGAGGAACGCATGCGAGTAAATATAATAAGCTGATGTAAGTAGGCTGTAAAGATTTAAATAATATATTATTGCTGAGTTGGAAGAGAGAGAAGATAAGCCAAGGTTTTTATCAGAGGGAGTATCTTGCAAGTATTAATTGAGGTTTTTTTGCACCAGTTGATGCAACGGCCAAGGTTTTCAATCCTCTTTCTGAAAAAAGAAAGAAAAAAAGGCCATCTGGTAACGCCGGCACCTAATTAAGCCACAACCTCTTACATGGAATGCAAGGTAAATGTTGATGCCCTTTTCACATCCAACATCATGTGTTCTGCTTAGTCCACAGCTATTATTTTCTTTCTGGATACTTGAAGCAATGTAGCATCAAGCCTGCATGCCTACTGTACAATCTAGTGGGTTTATGCAACCAGGTTGTTGATTTCATCTACGAGAGAGTCCACAACAACTTTGTTTGCTGCCTCTGACGGATGCCAAACGTCCCAGAACACATATGTCCGTGCGCTCGGACAAGTCCCAGGTAACAGGGAGTTGCAAAGGATTGACGCCTCCACCGTCCCTGTGCCACAGCAAGCCCGCTTCGCCTCGGTGAACCCTATAGCACGAAACCCGTACATAAGACAGATGTGGTCAGAGCTCAGCTATAATATTGTGAGAAGACAAAAAATAGTATGTCATGCATCATTCCGACCATAAATAAGTACTCCCTCTGTAAACTAATGTAAGACATTTTTGCAAACTGCAAAAACATACTATTATATTAGTGTACAGGGGTAGTAGATTTTATATCCTACCTTGCGATACAGGAGAGGTAGCGAGGTTGTACAAAGGCGCATACATGTCGAGAACCACAATCTTGAGATCATGGTACTTCTTTGATAGTGAGTCAACAGCAGCTTTCAACTTCATGTTGTAATATTGGGCGTCGTTGTTGAGCCTAGACACACATCCGCTCCTCCCATGACCATACAATGTGATCGCCATGGGAAAACAACCAAAGGGTGGCAGGGAGAAGACGCCGATGCGTCGGGCTCCCATCTCGTAAAGTTGCTAAAATCAATTCAAGATTGAGAAGAAGGTACATGCATGATTTTAACTATCTATAAATCCTTTGTTCATCAAGCTATATATAGAAGAGCTTAGGTTTGGCGTTTATAGATTACCGTCACACTGTTGTTGAACATCCCGACGAGGCGGTCTGAGAATTGTTCTGCGGTTTGGTTCGTGTCGAGGAAAGGGTTGATGTAATAGTTGTAGACAAAGTCACATGAACCGGCGCAGATGATGTAGAGTGAGCCGGAGATGATGGAGCGAGCATGGCTGCTCCCAGCCACCACCGCCAGCTTAGCTTGGTAGTCTTTGAAGTACTTCAATTGTTGAGAGACAGAGATGGCTTTCTGCAGCAAGCCATTATAATAATAAAGTGATACATATATTTGCAAGAAAGGACACTCATCGATGATACTTACAATCAGAGTCCCATGGTCATTGTAGCCAGATGCAGCAGATGCGAAGTTAGCTCCAAGAAGAAGGTTCTGTCCTGATGCTTCTGGGCTGAGATAGGCCAGCGGAGAGCCATTGAACCCAACCTTTTCAGCTGCAACCAACACACAAATCACATTGTAAACGAAAGATATACATCGTGAAGTCACATCTGTGTGACAACTGACAAGATAGTCTAGGGCTAACCTATGAAATCGATAAGCAGCTTGCCGTTGCAGAACCTTCCTGTGGCGACATGGTCTTTGAAGTCCCTGCCATAGGGAGGGAAGTTGGCTTTGGCGATGGTAAAGATGTAGTTGTTGTTGCCTACATCCACCAGCGAGTCGCCGAACACCATCAGCGCGGGAACCGCTGGCCCTTCCTCACCGCTCTGCCCCGTTGGCTGCGTCGAAAGGAAGATAGCCAGGAGCAGCAAGCACCTCGACGACATTGTAGCCTGCCAGACTTGTTGCCATTGTGGCCTGCTGGACTAGCTACTACTTTGAGTTGGAGTTGTCCAGAAGACAAGAAGATACTGCTCTAGTGTAAAGAAATAACACTTTACAAAAAGAAAACTAGCGTGATGTGCCAAATAGAACAAACAAATAAAGTGGTAAGAAAACTACAGGGCGAGTGATCTAAACGCTGGTTTCTAGCTAGCCTGGGATCACCCACACGAAACACATGCCGTCTTTACAAAAAAGAAAAAGGAAACACAGACCATGTACAACAAAAAGGAACACATACCATGTACTATAAACCAGCAACAGAGAAACAAATGTTTATTTCTGCTTTTGGATAAGTATAAGCATCTGAAAAGGTATCGGTGCCGTGGAAGAAATAAGGAAAATACATTACGGTCGTCCACAGGAGCTTCTTCTGTTCTAGATCACCAAGCTTCAGAAAAGACTCCTGGTGTTTTGCCCGAGACCCAGATGGAGAAGGTACACATAGCAGAAGCCAAGCACCACAACACCTGGAAGAGAGAAGACGACAACCCCCAAATCGTTTTCGCGAGGGAAGGCTCACAGGCAAGGCAAATAAGACGGTTATATGGAAAATACGCAGGGCAACCATCACAGAATCTCTAGAGAAAGAACCAACACCACCGTCCTGACAAAGCGAAGGAGAGGAACCAGAAACCCACTGGCAACACGGCCCTCGCAAAGCGAAGATGACGAACCACAAGCAAGTAGCCTAGAAAAGCTCATAGATTTTCAAGAACTAGGATGGTACAAAATCTGAGCAGCCTTTTTCAGGGTAATCACTTGAAACATTCAAATCTGGCTCTGGCATTTTTACTCTAAACACAGAGTAATGGTGATTTAAACTTTTCTCCCCATGCAATCTGTAGACACTGCCCAGCGCTCCAGTGATTGGATTAGGGAAAGCGTAGAAGACACGCTTGAATCTTTGATGTACAAGTGCCATAGCACACCTTCAAATAAACAAACATGTCAGCAACCTAAACAGTAAGCAACAACCAGAAAATGATGCCATACTCTATAATATACTCCTACATTGTGCAGGGTTCCTAAACAAGGTAGATGTCAAATCCTGTGCAGAGATATGGTCTGTTTCTTCCAGACAAGTCACTCCCGCATTCTTGATGCTCAGCCTTTTCTTTATCCTGATGTTCAAGTTCAAACTTGTTAGAACATGATGGGGAGAACAACAAATATGCATCATTTTCAGTCCTGTGCTACAGTAGTTAGAGTCCAGGGGTTATTAAAGCAAAGTGGCAACCATCGAAGGCAAGATATAAGTAACAGGGCTCACCTTTGTAACTATCTTTGGCCGCTTTGCTGGTTCATTGTCGGAACAATTCTCCATATCGCCATTTAAGTTTGATTCCGTTCTTGGAGAAGTTGAAGTATGGAACAGCTTTTGATCTCTCTCGGCAGCATTTTCAATGGCAACTAGGGCAGCATGTCTTAGAGGATGCCAAAGAAAACCACCTTCAGAGGACAATGTCTTCTGCTCAGAAGACCTCTGTTTTGTCCATCCCCAAGAGTTTATACATGAGACCTCCAAGTTCAAGCAATGGCTAGCATGGGAGCTTGACAGCAACAGCCTGCCATCATTATCTTCAGTTGTTTCAGCCAAAGAGTGGGCACCATCTGCTTCCACATTGACACATCTGTTCCTTTCCAGAAAGCCGTCATGCTGGTGTGTTTCATCTGTAGCCTTTGAAATTATTTGCATACTTGATGGATCAACAATAATGGCCGTGTTGCCCACCTGGGGAAACCTCATCCATGCAGAAGTTAACAAAAAAAAGATCTATAACAAAGAACCAGCAAACTAAAACCACATAATAAAAATAAGAAAAACAATAGACATGGTATCCTTGCTAAAGTTTGAGTATATTGGACTTTGCATCAGGGTTGAAAAAAGTTCTCACTTAACACTAACAACAATATTTGGAAAATAATAATAATGAGAACCAGTAGAGTACTCTAGCAATAAATAAATAGTGCACAACCAGGAGTGATCACCTCTGATAATTCGATAGCAGTCCTCATGCAATCAAATATTGATGGTAATTCCTCCTCTTTAAATCCAGATGCACCACCAGTGCTGCAACATTAAGAGAAAAGTGCATCAGAAAGCTATTATGACATGACATTTACTATGCTTATAAGCTGCAATTCAAATTGCTTCCATTGACAAGAATCTATATGAGCAATCCTTAATTTTCCATCCGAAGTAGAGAACATTCCTATGGGTGTATGCAGTAATACTGCAAGTTACACACCGCAAATTATGATTCAGTTAGTCAATTGCTTATGACTGCTATGTCAAGTTACAAGCCTGTTTTCCTATTTTTGCCTTAATAGACCTTCCCTTGAACAGAGTACACATGTTTGGAATTGGAACTCTTTCTAGGCTGGGCACAACCTTAGTTGACAATCTGGGTTGTTAAGTACTCGTACGTCGTAGCTAAGGATAGCACTGCCAAAGACCATAACAAGGAACGGAAATTATTGCCATGCCAGCCTAAATTTGGCCTGTATGCCGATCAAGGACAGTGTGTTTCGTGCTACACAGGTGGTTTGTCCATTCGGTCAAAGCAATAAAGTGTACTCCCTCCGTTCCTAAATATAAGTCTTTTTAGACATTTCAAATGGATTACAACATACGGATGTATGTAGACATATTTTAGAGTGTAGATTCACTCATTTTGCTCCGTATGTAGTCACTTGTTGGAATCTCTAGAAAAACTTATATTTGGGAACGGAGGGAGTACAAGACAGGAGTAACCAATGGCATTAAAAAAGTAGAACACAGCAAATACATCCTATGAAAAAGAATCAAAACATACTCATGCAGGGGATGATATGAAGTTGGCCAGAGTTTGCACTGTTCCTCCCATTCCTCTTTCGACATAGCAGGATAGCTGGCAACCTGTGGAAGACATTGCAAATATCGAATATCAACATAAGACAGGCTTCACCTGTAAAAGAATCCAGTTGATTATATTTTGATACATCATGACTGATAACTATTTAGTTACGGCTTTATCTACTATCATTATTATCCACATTTTCACAGAACAAATACAATATATTTAAACAATGTTCCTGATGTAAGTGCATTCTGGACTATGTAATGCATTGCTATCAGACTGTCAACAGGTCAGACAAAGAAAACTTGGCGGTATTTGCCGCGGATACCAAACTAGAGACTACATTTTTCATTCATGATGAGTGCATGATAAATTTCACGAAGGTTACTCCATAATAGGAACTAGCAGGTGCTCATTTTCATGTGCTTATTTTGGCAAAATGAAAAGCTGACCCACAGCGATAGGAGTTCAATTCCACAAGGATACTTACTTTTGCAATGAAAGGGCTCAACTGGTAAGCCTCCACTACCTTCTGCACATCCTCAGAAAACCCATTCTTAGAACTTTCAATCCCAGTGGAAAGGCATAAGATGATCGATAACTCGGATTTTTCTGTCAAAGAAAAAGAAATAAAGAAAAATTACACAGGGAACAGTGAGCACCAAAATGTTTTGACATAGTCACTGGTCACATGTTATACACAGCTGTCCACATGGTGAGTTGCTGAGATTTATATCCAATCTATAGATGGTTGCACTAGTAGAAAAGGGGGCTTTTGTCCCGGTTGGTAAGGGCCTTTAGTCCCGGTTCTTACACGAACCGGGACTAAAGGCCGTCCACGTGGGCGCAGCCTGGAGCTCCACCTTTAGTCCCGGTTGGTGTTACCAACCGGGACTAAAGGAAATTTTATGATATTTTTCTTTTGAAAATTTTTTTTGCGAATTTTTTTTTTCAAATTTCTGAATTATTTTAACCTTTAATCTCTAATCACCACCCCTCATCACTGCTCAATTTATCCTCTAATCTCTAATCACCCCTCATCATTCCAAATCATCTAACTTCCCGGACGGTCACCCATCCTCTCACTACTCCAGCCTGAGCACGCTTAACTTCCGGGTTCTATTCTCTCTCGTTTCCAAGTCTGCACTTGTTGTTATCCTGACAATAGTAAGATGTCAATTCTATTAACCCTCAGGAATTTAGCTTGAGCATGAAGTGACACATTTCACTGTTTGAGTTTGAAACTATAGTTTTAAAAAACAATAATTATTTAGTAACACTAATATTTCTGGAATAATTAGTTTGACCTATTTGACCACAGTTTGACCAGGTTTGACCAAAATTCAAAAAAACTGAAATAATTATTTAGTAACACTAATATTCTAAAATAATTAGTTTGACCATTGTTTGACCACAGTTTGACCACAATTTGAATTTTTTTTAATTTTTTTGCCTCTCGAGATCTTAAAAGCCCCGTATCTTTTTTTCTGTTAGGTTTTTGAGGATTTTGAAAATGTTTAACGGGGTTCCCCCGGTTAAATTCGGATGAACTTTTCGAGTAGATGATTTTTCATATAAAAAACTTTTTCATCCGAGTTCGTATGCAAAAGTTATGCCCATTTTAAGAAATTCCAGAGAGATTTTGCAAATAAAGTCAAAATTCATATTTGTTAATTTTCCCAACAACTAGACCACATATCACATGGGAAACTTATTTTATTTTATTTTTTTGACATTTCCATCATTTTCTTTTGTTTTTCCTAAAACTGAAAAGGCGGTCCGGGGGGGGGGGGGGGGGGGGGGGGTTAGAGTTTGATGGGGCCCTTTAGTACCGGTTCGTGCCATGAACCGGTACTAATGCCTCAAAGCCCATTAGTACCGGTTGGTGGCACCAACCGGGACTAAAGGACTAACCTTTAATCCCAGTTGGTGCCACCAACCGGTACTAATGGGCATCTCACCCTTTAGTCCCGGTTCGTGGCACCAACCGGGACTAAAGGGCCCAGGTGAACCGGGACTAATGCCTTAGCCGCACGAACCGGGGCCAATGCTCACATTAGTCCCGGTTCGTGACTGAACCGGGACTAATGTGAATATTGTCCTGTGACGAAAGCCCAGTTTTGTACTGGTGTTGTGCTAGCATTAGACTATTAATAGCTCTGACATGGTAAGCTTGGAAGTATATATAGATCTATACAATGGCTTCAGTGATCAAGTGCTCCACTTTACGACGTTATGAAAGTATGCACTCATAGGGAAAATAGAAAATAATAGAGAATTAGGTAAAAGTGTATATACTACCACACTCAATAAGGCGACGCACCCGATTAACATGCCGCAGATTCTCCAGTGGGCACACCTGATTAAGTTGCCTGAAATGTCACTCACACTAACAAGTCACTTCCTGTAATATTACCAAAATGATTTTTAAAGTTTGTGTCCACACAAGGCAACAACATTCACATAATAGCACTTAAGCATGGAATTGTGAAACAAAATACAATTACAAATTAAACAAAAAGTGGGACTCGAATTTTATGTTAGTTTTCTATGTAGATAAATTTACTAATCCACAATTCCACTTTTGTGAACAAAATTGCCACTTAACCAATAAAATTATTTTATTTACTTTCGAAATTTGTATCCACAAGTTGTGGTCTAAAACATGAATCCAAAAGGTTACTAAGGTGTATTAAGCAAATATGAATTGAAATTGAACTCCTCTGTATGCTGTAATCGGTCGAACACGACAGCTATTTTTTACTCAGAGTTAGCATTAAGCAAAAATAATAATCATTCCGAAGGTACACCACTGAATAAAAGCAATCCTTAAATATTAATATGTTCTTGCCATCAATTAGTTTGACAAAAAAGAAGGACTAGTCAGTAATACTGTCCACAGAATAACCTTGTTAGTTGCAATCCTCTACTGATAAATCCTAACCAAAAATATCAGCTGAATAAACAACAAATAGGAGTAAATTCATGTACCTAATGACAGCATTGGCTACCTTGGATTCAACCTTCGCAGCCACCACATCAACTGGCAACAAAAGGAAGAAAAAGAGAGAATATGATACTAGAATAGCAGCAAAAACAACTATAATAACAAATTAGTGATTAAAAGAGAAACCTGTAGAATGTGGGAGGGGAGTTAGGTAGCCGGCGACCTCGATAAGCTCCCACGCCATGGCGACCAAATTTAAATGGAAACTGAAGTCAAGAAACAAAGAACTCACGGACTGATTCTTAAGGCGAGAAATTGTTCAATCTAAAATTGCAAGTTCTGGCACTGGACCAGTAAAAAAACAATAAACAGGACGAGGAATAAATGGATTGATAAATTCAACAAATGGAGGAGGCGAGTAAGTAACCATGGATAATGTGGAGGTCCGAGTCAAAGAGTTGGCGCAGGTATCATGTGTTGAGTTAAGAGCACAGAAGCATCAACCATTTAAAAACAAAGTCAACCTAATTAACCACGCACCGGGAATGAGGCGCATCACATGACATCAGGAATATAGACGCGCCTCCTAACTCCAATTTAGCTTATCCAAACCCACTGTCAACACTAGAGTACACAGAAAATAATATTACAAACTACAGCAGCATCCTGGGTGTGTTTGGTTCTGGGGGCGGGGGCTGGGGCTGGTAACTACAAATGCCATACTCAATAGTGCAACCGGCTCCAGTAGATCCATAAAATTTTGATTTCCAGGGCTACGATTCAACAAAGCGTTGCGACAATCACAGGTTCAATTTCAATACGATTCATCAACGCATTGGGACAAAAAAGGCTGAGAGGAGCGAGAGGGGGCGGGTGACCGGCTGACCTTGTGGTTCTCCGTGCTCGGGTAGAAAATGCTCCTTGGGGCGGCAGAGGAGCTCAGGGGGAGCGCAGCGGGGACGGCCTGTCGGCCTCCCGGCCGGCGACGGCGGGCGGAGCCAAACCCTAAGCGCCTCAGAGCGTTTCTCCGATCCTTCCGCCGGCGGTGGAAACGGGGAGGGAGAGTGGGCTTTTTTGATTGAGGAGGGGAACGCAAGACAGGACAAGGACGGCCAATCTAGAGGCCCACTGGCTTTCCAGGGCCCAGCCCACGACGGCGCATGTGCGTTTTGAACGGGGCACCCCGAAATCACTAATTAAGGAGTACTCGTTGCAAAGAACACTTCATTTTTTTCCGGTCGTGACAAGTGGCGCACATGCAGCGCGCCACTTGTCGTAACCTGGAAGTTTTCCTTTTTCTTAGATCCGTTTATTCAAAATGTTTTATCTCTTAAACCGTGCGTCTAAATCTTGAACCGTTTTTACCATTGGATTCCTCGCATCGAGATCTTCAACACTCAATCTCATGTTGATAGGTTTGGATAAACTTTTTTCACAAAAAAACCGGGCGAAAAAACCAAATCGGAAGCACTGTTTTTTCCCTTTCCGAAAGAGGCACGCCCGTGCCTCTCGCGAAATCACAACCGTGCCTCTTGTGGAAGCAAAGCCGTGACTCTCGTGAAAGAAAAAAAACAGAAAATACGGTTTTTTTCGTTTCCGAGAGGCACGGCCGTGACTCTCGCGAAAACACAACCGTGCCTCTCGCGAAAGCAAAACCGTGACTCGCGAAAGAAAAAAAAAACGCGTATTTTTTCCCTTTCCGAGAGGCACGGCCGTGACTCTCGCGAAAGCACAACCGTGCCTCTCGCGGAAGCAAAACCATGACCCTCGTGAAAGAAAAAAACAGAAAATGCGTTTTATTTTTCCCTTTCCGAGAGGCACGGCCGTGACTCTCGTGAAAGCATAACCGTGCCTCTCGCGAAAGAAAAACACACGTTTTTTCGCGCAAATTTTTTTTTGAATTTTTTTATCAAAAAGCTAAGGAAGACCGGGGAAAACCAAAACATCGAAAAAAAACCCGAAAAAACTGTTTAAAAGCCGAAAACGCGTGCAGAAAAATAAAAAAAAAAACAAAATCCGGAGAGAGCGTCCAAAGCGCGACACGTGGCGAATAGTTAAGAGCGCGCCAAGTGGCGCTGATCGTTGCGAGGCTCCCGAAGGAGCGCTCGTTAACTAGTTGCTCTCGGGGAACCCCTATTTCTCGCGAGAGCACATCGGTCAGGCTGGCAATGGGGATTATCCATACGAGTATTAGATCCCATCCCCGTCTCCGAGACATCCTTCCATGCTTGTCCCATCCCTGTATCCGTCTGCGGGAATAAAAATAATCCTATCCTCATCCCTGTTCGGGTTATTTATCTCCATAAGAAAACCCATACATGCAATTAACAACAACCTTCGATAGCATCTCAGGATAGAAAAGTAGTATTTTAGCACAATGAATAATATGTTGTGGCTACGTTAGCGAAAATACAAAGGTTAACATGGGTGCGCGCTCACCCACGTGAATGGAAAATTCATAAAAAATACTAAACAAATTAAAAATTTCTGAAATTTCGCATACGGACCTTAGTCTATCATTCTACTCACGTGTGAAGCTTCATGATGTATTGACACCCATGATATTCTTAGTGAAAAAAATACAAATGCGAGCATACTATTCATTAAACAGTGTTTTTTAATATAGCTTCGATTAGTTTCGATTTTGTCATTTTTGCCCAGATTACCACAAATGTGATTTTCTTCGTGAAACTTCATATGCGAGTATACCGGTTGACTATGTATAAAAAATAAATTCAGATTTTTTATTTTTTTAGCATTTTTTTGAATTTAGTATTCATAAAGGGGTGCACGCGCACCCATGTTCACCAAACCCGCTTCCCTACGTTAGGGTTTTCTTAGGGCTTTTGGCCAAAGGGGCGGGTTGGGTGGAAATTTGGATGGGTAAGGACGGGAATTACATGGGGTATACTAATTTTAGAGCCCACGTGGGTAAGGAAGGTAACGAGCACAGGTAATGCTATCTCATCCCCATCTTGCATGATAGGTAAGGTATTTGACCCATCACCTTCCCCATAGGCTTTGAAGCTAGCGGGTAACGGTTAACCATTGCCAGCTTAACACAGGGGAAAGCCACGCGTCGGGGGAAGCCCAGATGGGCCGGCCCAGCCGTGCAGGAGGCAACGACCTGTTTTTTGGTTTTTTTTCTATTTTCTGTTCTCGTTTTCTGCTTTGTTTTTGTATTTTTCTTTGTACTTTAAAATATTCTACATATATACTATACAAAAAACACTCTTCAAAAACGCATTTGAAAGATGTTAAACAAGTATTTGAAAAATATTAAATAAGTATTAAACAATTCATTCTAGTATGTGCGATGATTCCGGACATTGCTCACCACTTCTTTGCCGAGCTCAAGTGCCAGAAACTCCGCAGCAAGTGATTCAAACTCGGAAAAGTCTTTGCCGAGTTCAGTTCTCCGCAAAGGACACTCGGCTTACACCTGTCGGGCAAAGGCGAGTTGTCGAGTTCCATCCGCCGAGCACTCGGCTAAGACTTTGCTGAGCGTCGAAGGGGGACTCAGAATAGTAAAGTTAATTGATAGGGCTAGACAGAGACCACACTTGCCACATGGCACACGGGTTTGTTGAGTTGCTGGGTATGGATCTCGGCAAAGTCCTACAATCTCGAGGGCGAACGTGTTGTACTCAGTTCGCCGTGCGACCTCCTCTTTGCCGAGAGCCAACGCTCGGCAAATGTAAACGTGTTTCATAGTTGTAAGTGCATCTAGTGCCCCTTAGTGATTTTGGTGTATTGAAGACTTATAGGTTAAAGGACTAATGTGTTTGTGAGTGTGCACATGTACTATAAGTCTATGAGGAGTTTGAGATTTACGATGAAAGTCGACCCTAAAAATGAATGTCTTTAGTTGAAGACTTTGGTTTTCTTGAAGACTTTGAAAGTGAGGAAATTGGTGTGACCTGAAAGACTTCGATATCGATGCGAGGATTATGAAGTGTAAAGATTTTTGTTTTCGTAGTTTCATTTTCTCTTTCTTGAGTCATAAAAAACACCATATTGTTAAAGGGGGTCGAGGTAAAACTAAGGAAACACTTTCTAAGTGATGCTCATCTCAAAATCCTACACCTACCCAATCCATT
Source organism: Triticum aestivum (assembly GCF_018294505.1). Lineage (NCBI taxonomy): Eukaryota > Viridiplantae > Streptophyta > Magnoliopsida > Poales > Poaceae > Triticum > Triticum aestivum. The sequence continues at coordinate 57,937,592 of NC_057814.1, read as the reverse complement.
CGAGTGAAGCCATTGGAAATCTCATACAGTTCAGTCAATTTCTTCAGTGACAGAGACAAAGATCTTCTGTTCTCGGAGGAATTTATTCTGACTGAGGAGTTAGGAATTCGCCACTGCGGATTGCCTACAAGTGAGGAACATGATAGCCCTGAGGAATTTGAGAGCCCAAATTTCCGACCCGTTGTTGTGCTATGCGCCAGCTGTCCAAAATATTCTATCCGCCTAACGGTCATATCATTGAAAGGCATTTATGTCTTATCATGTCGGGCTGCTCCCTAGGCTATAAATAGCCGCCCCCTACAACCACTAGTTGGTTGGCTGCTTCGAGAGAAACTGACACTTGTCATTGAGAGCATCCCATCCTCCGAGGACTTTGAGCAAAAAATCATCAGTGAGGGAAAACCCAAACCCAAACACCTACAAACCCAAAGTGATTGAGCATCACTGAAGAGATTGTTCCTGTGTGGAACCGACGCTTGTTACCTTTGAGGATTATGCATCCTCCAGACGGTTAGGCGTCATGGTCTAGAGCATCCAAGAGGAATTGTGGATCGCCGAGTGAAAGATCGTGGATGTCGCCTAGACGGGGGGTGAATAGGCGCTTTAAAATAATTACGGTTTAGGCTTGAACAAATGCGGAATAAACCTAGCGGTTAATTTATCAAGCACAAAACCTACAACAACTAGGCTCACCTATGTGCACCAACAACTTATGCTAAGCAAGATAAACTACTATGTGATAGCAAGATATATGACAAGAAACAATATGCCTATCACAAAGTAAAGTGCATAAGTAAAGGGCTTGCGTAAGAGATAACCGAGGCACGCGGAGACGACGATGTATCCCGAAGTTCACACCCTTGCGGATGATAATCTCCGTTTGAAGCGGCGTGGAGGCACAATGCTCCCCAAGAAGCCACTAGGGCCACCATAATCTCCTCATGCCCTCGCACAATGCAAGATGCCGTGATTCCACTAAGGGACCCTTGAGGGCGATCACCGAACCCGTACAAATGGCAACCCTTGGGGATGCTCACCGTAACCCGTCAAATTGCTCGGGGTGATCTCCACAACCTAATTGGAGACCCCGACGCTTGCCCGGAGCTTTACACCACAATGATTGAGCTCCGAACACCACCAACCGTCTAGGGCGCCCAAGCACCCAAGAGGAACAAGCTCAAGGGTGTTGGGTAACATAGTAATTTCAAAAAAATTCCTACGCACACGCAAGATCATGGTGATGCGTAGCAACGAGAGGGGAGAGTGTTGCCTACGTACCCTAGTAGACCGTAAGTGGAAGCGTTATGACAACGAGGTTGATGTAGTCGTACGTATTCACGATCGACCGATCCTAGTACGAACGTACGTCACCTCCGCGATCTGCATACGTTCGGCTCGGGGACGTCCCACGAACTCACGATCCAGCAGAGTGTCGAGGGAGAGCCTCATCAGCACGACAGCGTGATGACGGTGATGATGAAGCTACCGGCGCAGGGCTTCGCCTAAGCACTGCAACGATATGACCGAGGTGGATTATGGTGGAGGGGGCCACCGCAAACGGCTAAGAACAATGTTTGGTGTGTCTTCTAGGGTGCCCCCTGCCCCCGTATATAAAGGAGCAAGGGGGAGGCCGGCTGGCCCTTGGGGCGCGCCAAGGAGAGGGGGGAGTCCTCCTCCTAGTAGGAGTAGGACTTCCCCTTTCCTAGTCCAACTAGGAAGGGGGAAGGAAGGAGAGGGAGAGAGGGAGGGAAAGAGGGGGCGCCGCCCCCTCCTTGTCCAATTCCGGACTCCTCAAGGGGGGGGCGCGGCCAGCCCTAAGACCCCCTCCTCTCTCTCTCACAAGGCCCATGTTGGCCCATTAGTTCCCCCGGGGGTTCCGATAACCCCCCGGCACTCCGATAATTATCCGGTGACCCCCGGAACTCATCCGGTGTCCGAATATAGTCATCCAATATATCAATGTTTATGTCTCGACCATTTCGAGACTCCTCGTCATGTCCGTGATCACATCCGGGACTCCAAACTATCTTCGGTACATCAAAACACATAAACTCATAATACCGATCGTCACCGAACGTTAAGCGTGCGGACCCTACGGGTTCAAGAAGTATGTAGACATGACGGAGACTCTTCTCCGGTCAATAACCAATAGCGGAACCTGGATGTTCATATTGGCTCCCACATATTCTACGAAGATCTTTATCGGTCAAACCGCATAAAAACATACGTTGTTCCCTTTGTCATCGGTATGTTACTTGCCTGATGTCGGGAATGTACCCCGCGGTATGACCCGGCCGGATATATGACCCGGCTGGGACTTGGCGTTTCATTGGTAACCCGCCGAAGGATTGGCGACTCACGTGTCTGGCGGCTCACTGGTCTGATGACTCACGAGCCTGAAGACTCATTGGTGACCCGGCAAGTGTTTCAGATGGATGACAAGGCCCAAGGCCCAGAAGGCCGGCTCATGTTATGGTGGGCCAGCTTAAGAGGAAAGGCATAAGGAATATTCTCCTATAAAGGAAGCAAGACTAGGACTCCACTTGTAAAGAGTAATCCTAATCCTACTAGGACTAGTCATGCACTAGTAGAAAACAGGGCTTTCGTTCGGGCATGGCAAGCCCATTAGTCCCGGTTCAGTCACGAACCGGGACCCGGTTCAGTCACGAACCGGGACCCATGGGGGCATTCATCCCGATTCGTGAGCCCAGGGGCCGGCCGGGGCCTCGTGGGCATTGGTCCCGGTTCGTATGGACCCATTTGTCCCGGTTCTAGGCATGAACCGGGACCAATGGTCCTCGCTCCTGGCCCACAACCATTGGTCCCGGTTCGTGGCTCAAACCGGGACAGAAGGCTGAGCTTTAGTCCCGGTTTCTACCACGAACTGGGACAAATGAGTTGCCTATATATACCCCATCGCCACAGCAGAGCACTCCACAGTGCTCTGTTTTTTCTGGCCGGCGAGGGAAGGGCATTTGGGTGCTCTAGCTCACCTCCTATGCACATGAGGTGTTCGATGAAATGTCTGAACCACACTAGTTAATCTTTCTCCTCTCGAAACTCGACCTCCGAGCTCCATTTTCCCCGAGATTTGTCTAGGTTTAGCGGTCCGTCACGTCCCGTCCCCGTCTTCACCGTCGTCGATCGCCCGCGCCGATCTCGTCGCCAGCACCACCGTGGTGAGCCTCTTGTTCTTATCTTCTTTCTGAAAGAAAGAAAATTCTTACTTTAGATAGATACTTGTCTAATTTTGTTACTTTTATTATTCCTTCTTATTACATAGTGCGATGGTTTTGGTATCCGCCCCCATCGGCCCTCGTCCTGTCTATGATTCGGATGTGGTATATATTATCTTTTTATAACTATTTGGTTCATTTATTGTTTATGACAAATATGCCGACCAACGTGACATAGATTTTATTTATCTAGGAGGTGGTTGAACCGGAAATTCCAACCGACCCTATTGTCGAGAGGTTAAATTTAGTTGAAGAAGAAAACAATTACTTGAAGGAAAAAATAAAAAAAATTGAGGAGGAGAAGATGATATTGGAGTTGCATGTTGCGGATGTCGTCGATGATCACAAGATCAAGATGGATGCAATGCGCTTGAAGATTAGAAAGGTTAGAAAATATGCCATTCATACCGAGGTTTGGTATCATTATGCCGTTGGATCAATTGTTACCTTGGTTGCGATTATGATCGCATTTGTTTTCGCATTGAAATGTTTTACATAGTTTCAATGTATGGTTTAATTAATTAGATGCTCTGGGGAGCTATATGTTGTTAGATGAGAACTATGTATGTACTTTGGTTTTAATGTGATGATGAACTTCTATTAATTTGGTCACTTAATTATCTATTCATGATGTTCTATAATGGTTTTTGACACACTTAATTATATATAATGCACGCAGATGAACCGGCAATGGATGTACGGTGACAGACACACCTCCGAGTACATTAAGGGCGTGCATGATTTTCTCGAAGTGGCTGAGGCAAACAAGCAGAATGGTTTTATGTGTTGGCCATGCCCTACATGTGGGAATACGAAGTCTTACTCTGACCGGAAAATCCTTCACACGCACCTGCTTTACAAGGGTTTCATGCCACACTATAATGTTTGGACGAGGCACGGAGAAATAGGGGTTATGATGGAAGACGGCGAAGAAGAAGAGGACGATGACAACAATGTGCCCCCTAAATACGGTGATGCTGCAACGGGGAAGCTGCTGAAGATCAAGAGGAACCAGACGATGTGCCCAATGATGCTGCAAGGGGGGAAGCTGCTGAAGATCAAGAGGAACCAGTGCCCGATGATGATGATCTCCGCCGGGTCATTGTCGATGCAAGGACGCAATGCGAAAGTCAAAAGGAGAAGCTGAAGTTCGATCGCATGTTAGAGGATCACAAAAAAGGGTTGTACCCCAATTGCGAAGATGGCAACACAAAGCTCGGTACCGTACTGGAATTGCTGCAGTGGAAGGCCGAGAATGATGTGCCTGACAAAGGATTTGAGAAGCTATTGAAAATATTGAAGAAGAAGCTTCCAAAGGATAACGAATTTCCCGACAGTACATACGCAGCAAAGAAGGTCGTATGCCCTCTAGGATTGGAGGTGCAGAAGATACATGCATGCCCTAATGACTGCATCCTCTACCGCGGTGCGTACAAGGATCTGAACGCATGCCCGGTATGCGGTGCATTGCGGTATAAGATCAGACGAGATGACCCTGGTGATGTTGACGGCGAGCCCCCCCAGAAGAGGGTTCCTACGAAGGTGATGTGGTATGCTCCTATAATACCACGGGTGAAACGTCTGTTCAGAAACGAAGAGCATCCCAAGTTGATGCGATGGCACAGTGAGGACCGTAAGAAAGATGGGAAGTTGAGAGCACCCGCTGACGGGTCGCAGTGGAGAAAAATCGAGAGAAAGTACTGGGCTGAGTTTGCAGCTGACCCAAGGAATGTATGGTTTGGTTTAAGCGCGGATGGCATTAATCCTTTTGGGGAGCAGAGCAGCAATCACAGCACCTGGCCCGTGACTCTATGTATGTATAACCTTCCTCCTTGGATGTGCATGAAGCGGAAGTTCATTATGATGCCAGTTCTCATCCAAGGCCCTAAGCAACCCGGCAACGACATTGATGTGTACCTAAGGCCATTAGTTGAAGAACTTTTACAGCTGTGGAATGGAAACAATGTACGTACGTGGGATGAGCACAAACAGGAGGAATTTAACCTGCACGCGTTGCTGTTTGTAACCATCAATGATTGGCCCGCTCTCAGTAACCTTTTAGGATAGACAAACAAGGGATACCATGCATGCACACACTGTTTAGATGACACTGAAAGTATATACCTGGACAAATGCAGGAAGAATGTGTACCTGGGCCATCGTCGATTTCTTCCGACCAACCATCAATGTCGAAAGAAAGGCAAGCATTTCAAAGGCGAGGCAGATCACCGGAAGAAGCCCGCCATGCGTACCGGTGATCACGTACTTGCTATGGTCAATGATTTACACGTAATCTTTGGAAAGGGTCCCGGCGGACTAGCTGTTCTGAATGACGCTGAGGGACGCACCCATGTGGAAGAAGAAATCTATATTTTGGGACCTACCCTACTGGAAAGACCTAGAGGTCCGCTATTCAATCGACGTCATGCACGTGACGAAGAACCTTTGCGTGAACCTGCTAGGCTTCTTGGGCGTGTATGGGAAGACAAAAGATACACCTGAGGCACGGGAGGACCTGCAACGTTTGCACGAAAAAGACGGCATGCCTCCGAAGCAGTATCAAGGTCCTGCCAGCTACGCTCTTACGAAAGAAGAGAAATAAATCTTCTTTGAATGCCTGCTCAGTATGAAGGTCCCGACTGGCTTCTCGTCGAATATAAAGGGAAAAATAAATATGCCAAAGAAAAAGTTCCAGTCTCATGACTGCCACGTGATTATGACGCAACTGCTTCCAGTTGCATTGAGGGGGCTTCTACCGGAAAACGTCCGATTAGCCATTGTGAAGCTATGTGCATTCCTCAATGCAATATCTCAGAAGGTGATCGATCCAGAAATCATACCAAGGCTAAGGAGTGATGTGGCGCAATGTCTTGTCAGTTTCGAGCTGGTGTTCCCACCATCCTTCTTCAAGATTGTGACGCACGTCCTAGTTCATCTAGTCGACGAGATTGTCATTCTGGGGCCCGTATTTCTACACAATATGATCCCCTTTGAGAGGTTCATGGGAGTCCTAAAGAAATATGTGTTGGGAAACATAGTAATTTCAAAAAATTTCCTACGCACACGCAAGATCATGGTGATGCATAGCAACAAGAGGGGAGAGTGTTGTCCACGTACCCTCGTAGACCGAAAGCGGAAGCGTTAACACAACGCGGTTGATGTAGTCGTACGTCTTCACGATCCGACCGATCAAGTACCGAACGCACGGCACTTCCGAGTTCAGCACACGTTCAGCTTGATGACATCCCTCGAACTCCGATCCAGCCGAGTGTTGAGGGAGAGTTTCGTCAGCACGACGGCGTGGTGACGATGATGATGTTCTACCGACGCAGGGCTTCGACTAAGCACCGCTACGATATTATCGAGGTGTAATATGGTGGAGGGGGCACCGCACACGGCTAAGAGATCAATGATCAATTGTTGTCTCTATGGGGTGCCCCCCTGCCCCCGTATATAAAGGATCAAAGGGGGGAGGTGCGGCCAGCCTTGGGGCGCGCCAGGAGGAGTCCTACTCCCACCGGGAGTAGGACTCCCCCCCTTTTCCTAGTTGGATTAGGACTTGGGAGGGGGGAAAGAGGAGAGGGAGAAGAAGGAAAGGGGGGCGCCGCCCCCTTCTCCTTGTCCTATTCAGACTAGGGGGGAGGGGCGCGCGGCCCAGCCCTAGCCGCCTCTCCTCTCTTCCACCTAGGCCCACTAAGGCCCATTATGTTGCCGGGGGGTTCCGTTAATCTCCTGGTACTCCGGTAAAATCCCGATTTCACCCGGAACACTTCCGATATCCAAACATAGGCTTCCAATATATCAATCTTCATGTCTCGACCATTTTGAGACTCCTCGTCATGTCTGTGATCACATCCGGGACTCCGAACAACCTTCGGTACATCAAAACATATAAACTCATAATATAACTGTCATTGAAACGTTAAGCGTGCGGACCCTACGGGTTCGAGAACTATGTAGACATAACCGAGACATGTCTCCGGTCAATAACCAATAGTGGAACCTGGATGTTCATATTGGCTCCCACATATTCTACGAAGATCTTTATCGGTCAGACCGCATAACAACATACATTGTTCCCTTTGTCATCGGTATGTTACTTGCCCGAGATTCGATCGTCGGTATCTCAATACCTAGTTCAATCTCGTTTCTGGCAAGTCTCTTTACTCGTTCTATAATACATCATCTCGCAACAAACTCATTAGTTGCAATGCTTGCAAGGCTTAAGTGATGTGCATTACCGAGAGGGCCCAGAGATACCTCTCCGACAATCGGAGTGACAAATCCTAATCTCGAAATACGCCAACCCAACAAGTACCTTCGGAGACACCTGTAGAACACCTTTATAATCACCCAGTTACGTTGTGACGTTTGGTCGCACACAAAGCGTTCCTCCGGTAAACGGGAGTTGCATAATCTCATAGTCATAGGAACATGTATAAGTCATGAAGAAAGCAATAGCAACATACTAAACGATTGAGTGCTAAGCTAACGGAATGGGTCAAGTCAATCACATCATTCTCCTAATGATGTGATCCCGTTAATCAAATGACAACTCATGTCAATGGCTAGGAAACATAACCATCTTTGATCAACGAGCTAGTCAAGTAGAGGCATAATAGTGACACTCTGTTTGTCTATGTATTGACACAAGTATTATGTTTCCGGTTAATACAATTCTAGCATGAATAATAAACATTTATCATGATATAAGGAAATAAATAATAACTTTATTATTGCCTCTAGGGCATATTTCCTTCAGTCTCCCACTTGCACTAGAGTCAATAATCTAGATTACACAGTAATTATTCTTACACCCATGGAGCCTTGGTGCTGATCATGTTTTGCTCGTGGAAGAGGCTTAGTCAACGGGTCTGCAACATTCAGATCCGTATGTATCTTGCAAATTTCTATGTCTCCCACCTGGGCTAAATCCCGGATGGAATTGAAGCATCTTTTGATGTGCTTGGTTCTCTTGTGAAATCTGGATTCCTTTGCTAAGGCAATTGCACCAGTATTGTCACAAAAGATTTTCATTGGACCCGATGCACTAGGTATGACACCTAGATCGGATATGAACTCCTTCATCCAGACCCCTTCATTTGCTGCTTCCGAAGCAGCTATGTACTCCGCTTCACACGTAGATCCCGCCACGACGCTTTGTTTAGAACTGCACCAGCTGACAACTCCACCATTCAATGTAAACACGTATCTGGTTTGCGATTTAGAATCGTCCGGATAAGTGTCAAAGCTTGCATCGACGTAACCATTTACGATGAGCTCTTTGTCACCTCCATAAACGAGAAACATATCCTTAGTCCTTTTCAGGTATTTCAGGATGTTCTTGACCGCTGTCCAGTGATCCACTCCTGGATTACTTTGGTACCTTCCTGCCAGACTTATAGCAAGGCACACATCAGGTCTGGTACACAGCATTGCATACATGATAGAGCCTATGGCTGAAGCATAGGGAACATCTTTCATCTTCTCTCTATCTTCTGCAGTGGTCGGGCATTGAGTCTTACTCAACTTCACAACTTGTAACACAGGCAAGAACCCTTTCTTTGCTTGATCCATTTTGAACTTCTTCAAAACTTGATCAAGGTATGTGCTTTGTGAAAGTCCAATTAAGCGTCTTGATCTATCTCTATAGATCTTGATGCCCAATATATAAGCAGCTTCACCGAGGTCTTTCATTGAAAAACTCTTATTCAAGTATCCCTTTATGCTATCCAGAAATTCTAGATCATTTCCAATCAGCAATATGTCATCCACATATAATATTAGAAGTGCTACAGAGCTCCCACTCACTTTCTTGTAAATACAGGCTTCTCCAAAAGTCTGTACAAAACCAAATGCTTTGATCACACTATCAAAGCGTTTATTCCAACTCCGAGAGGCTTGCACCAGTCCATAAATGGATCGCTAGAGCTTGCACACTTTGTTAGCTCCCTTTGGATCGACAAAACCTTCCGGTTGCATCATATACAACTCTTCTTCCAGAAATCCATTCAGGAATGCAGTTTTGACATCCATTTGCCAAATTTCATAATCATAAAATGCGGCAATTGCTAACGTGATTCGGACAGACTTAAGCATCACTACGGGTGAGAAGGTCTCATCGAAGTCAATCCCTTGAACTTGTTGAAAACCTTTCGCAACAAGTCGAGCTTTATAGACAGTAACATTACTGTCAGCGTCAGTCTTCTTCTTGAGTGGCTTGCTGATCATCGGGCAAGTCAACCAAAGTCCATACTTTGTTCTCATACATGGATCCCATCTCGGATTTCATGGCCTCAAGCCATTTTGCAGAATCTGGGCTCACCATCGCTTCTTCATAGTTCGTAGGTTCGTCATGGTCTAGTAACATAACCTCCAGAACAGGATTACCGTACCACTCTGGTGCGGATCTTACTCTGGTTGACCTACGAGGTTCAGTAACAACTTGATCTGAAGTTCCATGATCATCATCATTAACTTCCTCACTAATTGGTGTAGGCGTCACAGGAACCTGTTTCTGTGATGAACTATTTTCCAATTAGGGAGCAGGTACTGTTACCTCATCAAGTTCTACTTTCATCCCACTCACTTATTTTGAGAGAAACTCCATCTCTAGAAAGGATCCATTCTTAGCAACGAATGTCTTGCCTTCGGATCTGTGATAGAAGGTGTACCCAACAGTCTCCTTTGGGTATCCTATGAAGACACATTTCTCCGATTTAGGTTCGAGCTTATCAGGTTGAAGCTTCTTCACATAAGCATCGCAGCCCCAAACTTTAAGAAACGACAACTTTGGTTTCTTGCCAAATCACAGTTCATAAGGCGTCGTCTCAACGGATTTCGATGGTGCCCTATTTAACGTGAATGCAGCCGTCTCTAAAGCATAACCCCAAAACGATAGCGGTAAATCAGTAAGAGACATCATAGATCGCACCATATCTAGTAAAGTACGATCACGACGTTCGGACACACCATTACGTTGTGGTGTTCCGGGTGGCATGAGTTGCGAAACTATTCCGCATTGTTTCAAATGTAGACTAAACTCGTAACTCAAATATTCTCCTCCACGATCTGATCGTAGATACTTTATTTTCTTGTTACGATGATTTTCAAGTTCACTCTGAAATTCTTTGAACTTTTCAAATGTTTCAGACTTATGTTTCATTAAGTAGATATACCCATATCTGCTTAAATCATCTGTGAAGGTGAGAAAATAACGATATCCGCCACGAGCCACAATATTCATCGGACCACATACATCTGTATGTATGATTTCCAACAAATCTATTGCTCTCTCCATAGATCCGGAGAACGGCGTTTTAGTCATCTTGCCTATGAGGCACGTTTCGCAAGTACCAAGTGATTCATAATCAAGTGATTCCAAAAGTCCATCAGTATGGAGTTTCTTCATGCGCTTTACTCCGATATGACCTAAACGGCAGTGCCACAAATAAGTTGCACTATCATTATCAACTCTGCATCTTTTGGCTTCGACATTATGAATATGTGTATCACTACTATCGAGATTCATTAAAAATATACCACTCTTCAAGGGTGCACGACCATAAAAGATATTACTCATATAAATAGAACAACCATTATTCTTTGATTTAAATGAATAACCGTCTCGCATCAAACAAGATCCAGATATAATGTTCATGCTCAACGCTGGCACCAAATAACAATTATTTAGGTCTAATACTAATCCCGAAGGTAGATCTAGAGGTAGCGTGCCGACGGCGATCACATCGACTTTGGAACCATTTCCCACGCGCATCGTCACCTCGTCCTTGGCCAGTGTTCGCTTAATCCGTAGTCCCTGTTTCGAGTTGCAAATATTAGCAACAGAACCAGTATCAAATACCCAGGTGCTACTGCGAGCTCTAGTAAGGTACACATCAATAACATGTATATCACATATACCTTTGTTCACCTTGCCATCCTTCTTATCCGCCAAATACTTGGGGCAGTTCCGCTTCCAGTGACCAGTCTGCTTGCAGTAGAAGCACTTAGTCTCAGGCTTAGGTCCAGACTTGGGCTTCTTCACTTGAGCAGCAACTTGCTTGCCGTTCTTCTTGAAGTTCCCCTTCTATCCCTTTGCCCTTTTCATGAAACTAGTGGTCTTGTTAACCATCAACACTTGATGCTCTTTCTTGATCTCTACCTTCGTCGATTTCAGCATCGCGAAGAGCTAGGGAATTACTTTCATCATCCCTTGCATACTATAGTTCATCACGAAGTTCTACTAACTTGGTGATGGTGACTAGAGAATTCTGTCAATCACTATTTTATCTGGAAGATTAACTCCCACTTGATTCAAGCGATTGTAGTACCCAGACAATCTGAGCACATGCTCACTGCTTGAGCTATTCTCCTCCATCTTTTAGCTATAGAACTTGTTGGAGACTTCATATCTCTCAACTCGGGTATTTGCTTGAAATATTAACTTCAACTCCTGGAACATCTCATATGGTCCATGACGTTCAAAACGTCTTTGAAGTCCCGATTCTAAGCCGTTAAGCATGGTGCACTAAACTATCAAGTAGTCATCATATTGAGCTAGCCAAACGTTCATAACATCTGCATCTGCTCCTGCAATAGGTCTGTCACCTAGCCATGCATCAAGGACATAATTCTTCTGTGCAGCAATGAGGATAATCCTCAAGTTACGGACCCAGTCCGTGTAATTGCTACCATCATCTTTCAACTTTGCTTTCTCAAGGAACGCATTAATATTCAACGGAACAACAGCACGGGCCATCTATCTACAATCAACATAGACAAGCAAGATACTATCAGGTACTAAGTTCATGATAAATTTAAGTTCAATTAATCATATTACTTAAGAACTCTCACTTAGATAGACATCCCTCTAATCATCTAAGTGATCATGTGATCCAAATCAACTAAATCATAACCGATCATCACGTGAAATGGAGTAGTTTTCAATGGTGAACATCACTATGTTGATCATATCTACTATATGATTCACGCTCGACCTTTCGGTCTCAGTGTTCCGAGGCCATATCTGCATATGCTAGGCTCATCAGGTTTAACCCGAGTATTCTGCGTGTGCAAAACTGGCTTGCACCCGTTGTAGATGGACGTAGAGCTTATCACACCCGATCATCACGTGGTGTTTGGGCACGACGAACTTTGGCAACGGTGCATACTCAGGGAGAACACTTTTATCTTGAAATTTAGTGAGAGATCATCTTATAATGCTACCGTCAATCAAAGCAAGATAAGATGCATAAAAGATAAACATCACATGCAATCAATATAAGTGATATGATATGGCCATCATCATCTTGTGCTTGTGATCTCCATCTCCGAAGCACTGTCATGATCACCATCGTCACCGGCGCGACACCTTGATCTCCATCGTAGCATCGTTGTCGTCTCACCAATCTTATGCTTCTACAACTATCGCTACCGCTTAGTGATAAAGTAAAGCATTACAGGGCGATTGCATTGCATACAATAAAGCGACAACAATATGGCTCCTGCCAGTTGCCGATAACTCGGTTACAAAACATGATCATCTCATACAATAAAATTTAGCACCATGTCCTGACCATATCACATCACAACATGCCCTGCAAAAACAAGTTAGACGTCCTCTACTTTGTTGTTGCAAGTTTTACGTGGCTGCTACCGGGCTTAGCAAGAACCGTTCTTACCTACGCATCAAAACCACAACGATAGTTTGTCAAGTTGGTGCTGTTTTAACCTTTGCAAGGACCGGGCGTAGCCACACTCGGTTCAACTAAAGTTGGAGAAACTGACACCCGCCAGCCACCTCTGTGCAAAGCACGTCGGAAGAACCAGTCTCGCGTAAGCGTACGCGTAATGTCGGTCTCGGCCGCTTCATCCAACAATACCGCCGAACCAAAGTATGACATGCTGGTAAGCAGTATGACTTATATCACCCACAACTCACTTGTGTTCTACTCGTGCATATGACATCTACGCATAAAACCTGGCTCTGATACCACTGTTGGGGAACGTAGTAATTTCAAAAAAATTCCTACGCACACGCAAGATCATGGTGATGCATAGCAACGAGAGGGGAGAGTGTTGTCCACGTACCCTCGTAGTCCGAAAGCGGAAGCGTTAACACAACACGGTTGATGTAGTCGTACGTCTTCACGATCCGACCGATCAAGTACCGAACGCATGGCACCTCCGAGTTCAGCACACGTTCAGCTCGATGATGTCCCTCGAACTCCGATCCAGCCGAGTGTTGAGGGAGAGTTTCGTCAGCACGACGGCGTGGTGACTATGATGATGTTCTACCGACGCAGGGCTTCGCCTAAGCACCGCTACGATATTATCGAGGTGTAATATGGTGGAGGGGGGCACCGCACACGGCTAAGAGATCAATGATCAATTGTTGTCTCTATGGGGTGCCCCCTTGCCCCCGTATATAAAGGATCAAAGGGGGGGAGGTGCAGCCTGCCTTGGGGCGCGCCAGGAGGAGTCCTACTCCCACCAGGAGTAGGACTCCCCCCTTTTCCTAGTTGGATTAGGACTTGGGAGGGGGGAAAGAGGAGAGGGAGAAGAAGGAAAGGGGGGCGCCGCCCCCTTCTCCTTGTCCTATTCCGACTAGGGGGAGGGGCGTGCGGCCCAGCCCTAGCCGCCTCTCCTCTCTTCCACCTAGGCCCACTAAGGCCATTATGTTGCCGGGGGGTTCCGGTAATCTCCCGGTACTCCGGTAAAATTCCGATTTCACCCGGAACACTTCCGATATCCAAACATAGGCTTCCAATATATCAATCTTGATGTCTCGACCATTTTGGGACTCCTCGTCATGTCTGTGATCACATCCGGGACTCCGAACAACCTTCGGTACATCAAAACATATAAACTCATAATATAACTGTCATCGAAACGTTAAGCGTGCGGACCCTACGGGTTCGAGAACTATGTAGACATGACCAAGACATGTCTCCGGTCAATAACCAATAGCGGAACCTGGATGCTCATATTGGATCCCACATATTCTACGAAGATCTTTATCGGTCAGACCGCATAACAACATACGTTGTTCCCTTTGTCATCGGTATGTTACTTGCCCGAGATTCGATCGTCGGTATCTCAATACCTAGTTCAATCTCGTTTCCGGCAAGTCTCTTTACTCGTTTTGTAATACATCATCTCGCAACAAACTCATTAGTTGCAACGCTTGCAAGGCTTAAGTGATGTGCATTACCGAGGATACCTCTCCGACAATCGGAGTGACAAATCCTAATCTCGAAATACGCCAACCCAACAAGTACCTTCGGAGACACCTGTAGAGCACCTTTATAATCACCCAGTTACGTTGTGACGTTTGGTCGCACACAAAGCGTTCCTCCGGTAAACGGGAGTTGCATAATCTCATAGTCATAGGAACATCTATAAGTCATGAAGAAAGCAATAGCAACATACTAAACGATCGAGTGCTAAGCTAACGGAATGGGTCAAGTCAATCACATCATTCTCCTAATGATGTGATCCCGTTAATCAAATGACAACTCATGTCAATGGCTAGGAAACATAACCATCTTTGATCAATGAGCTAGTCAAGTAGAGGCATACTAGTGACACTCTGTTTGTCTATGTATTCACACAAGTATTATGTTTCCGGTTAATACAATTCTAGCATGAATAATAAACATTTATCATGATATAAGGAAAAAAATAATAACTTTATTATTGCCTCTAGGGCATATTTCCTTCAATATGTCCGTAACCACGCTAGGCCAGACGGAAGCATCTCCATGGGCCATCAAACAGAGGATGTCATTGGGTTTTGTGTTGACTTCATTCCTGCCCTTAAGAAGATAGGTCTCCCTAAATCGCGGTATGAGGGGAGACTAACTGGAAAAGGCATGCTAGGAGCGGACTCAATAATATGCACGGACGGGCATTCTTGGTCTCAAGCACACTACACAGTTCTACAGAACTCTACCTTGGTGACCCCGTATGTCGATGAACACAAGAACAGTCTGCGCTCCAAACACCCGGAGCAGTGTGACGACTGGATTACATGTGAACACATCAGGACTTTCAGCAGTTGGTTGGAAACACGTCTCAGAGGTGACACCACTGTTTGTGATGAGTTGTACTCGTTGTCCAGGGGACCAGCTTCGACTGTATTGACTTACAAAGGATACGAGATAAATGGGAATACATTTTACACGATCTCCCAAGATCAAAAGAGCACCAACCAAAACAGCGGTGTCCGCTTTGATGCAGCAACCGAGAGGGGAAAGGACACGTATTATGGTTACATAATGGACATATGGGAACTTGACTACGGACATGATTTTAAGGTCCCTTTGTTAAAGTGCAAATGGGTCAATCTGTCAGGAGGCGGGGTACAGGTAGACCCACAGTACGGAATGACAACAGTGGATCTGAACACTCTTGGGTACACTGACGAACCGTTCGTCCTAGCCAATGATGTGGCACAGGTTATCTATGTGAAGGACATGTCTACGAGACCGAGAAAAAGAAAAGATAAGGAAGCGAATACATCATACGATGAGCCAAAGCGCCACATAGTTCTTTCAGGAAAAAGGGACATTGTGGGAGTGGAGGGCAAGACAGACATGTCTGAAGATTATGAAAAGTTTCATGAAATTCCTTCCTTCAAAGTCAAGGCTGACCCAAGCATCCTGATAAACGATGAAGATTATCCATGGTTACGGCGCAATAAGCAAATTACACAAGCGAAGAAAAAGTGAAGACTTTCTCCCGCAACTATTATGATGATACCATGCCAACTTTGTAACAGATGAGTATGATACCATTGTCTGTTTTGTACACGAAGTGCATCTAGTTTTTGCCGTAACCCTCTCAACTTTCTTGCACATGCTATGTGGATGAAATGATGATACCATGCCAACTTTCAACCTTTTCAGAGTTCATTTGAAATGCTTTTCAATTTTAGGGTCTTATAGCTCAAAATAATTAGTAAATGCATGAAAACTGGTGCATGAAAAATAACAAATAAAATAAATAAGTAATTAGAAACAAAATAATATAAACTTTACTAAAATATATAAGTAGAAACAAAATAAAATAAACTTTAATAAAATTTATGAAACTAAAATTAACAAAGTATTTTCTGTTCAAAACATTTTGAATAAAATTTGAAACCTCTAGTATTATTGAAACTAAAATCATATAAATTGATGCAACTAAAATTATCGAAGTATTTTCTGTTCAAAATCATTAAAAGCAAAAAGAATTTTCATTAAAAAAAATTTGATAGAAACTTTAATAGCAAAAAGAATTATCATAAAGTAAAATAAATAAGTAATTAGAAACAATATAAAATAAAATAAATAAGTATTCTGTTGTAAGTAGAAACAAAATAAAATAAATAAAGCAAAAAAGAAAACAAAAAACTGGGAAAAAAATAAAAAAATATGCCACCTACTGGGCCACCACGGCCTGAATACGACTAGAAACCCATCAATGGGCCAGGATTCAGGCCCACAGAAGACCCAGCAGGCCCACAGGCGTAGCAGTGCAAGATTAGGCCCGTAAGCCTGCAATGGAGAGGAGCTCGAGAGGGTTGGCGCAGCAGCGCTTATAAACCACTCTCGAGCTCTCTCAACTAGCGAGGTGGGACTAAACTTTGGCCGCGACGCGGGCAGCACATGTCCTTTGGTCCCGGTTGGTGGCACCAACCGGGACTAAAGGGGTGTATTGGTCCCGGTTGGTGCCACGAACCGGTACCAATGCACCCCCTTTAGTCCCGGTTGGTGCCAGCAACCAGGACCAAAGGCCGCCGCTTCCCGCCCTTTGGGCTGCTGAAAAGAGACCTTTGGTCCCGGTTGGTGGCACCAACCGGGACTAAAGGGTGCATTGGTCCCGGTTGGTGCCACGAACCGGGACCAAAGCTCTTGGTATATAACCAACACTTGTGAAAATTTTCATCTTCATCTCGCAGTTGCCCCTGACGACCCCTCGACGACATCGACGCCGCCCGCCGCCCCCACCATCGCCGTCGCCCGCGCCCGTCGTCGCCGTCGCCCTCGCCGTTGCCGCGCCCTCGCCCGACGTCATCGCCGCGCACCGTCCCGGCCCCGACGCGCGCCGCCCCTGCCCCGCGCCCTCGTCGTCACTGCGCCCTCGCCCGTCGCCGTCGCCCGCGCCCTCGCCGTCGCCCGCGCCCTCGCCGTCGCCGCGCCTCGCCCGACGTCGTCGCCGCGCGCCGTCCCTGCCCCGACGCGCGCCGCCCCTGCCCTGCGCCCTCGCCGTCGCCGCGCCCTCACCCATCGCCGTTGCCTGCGCCCGTCGTCGCCGTCGCCGACTGTAATGATGTTTTAAATATATTTTTTAGATATATGTATTATTTTATGTATGTTCATATATGTATGTATGTATTTTTACATGTTTTTTGTATGTATGTATGTATTTTTTCAACTGTAATGATGTTTTAAAAATACATATATGCAAAAGTTAGATTTTTAGAAAGGAATTTGAATAGGTTTTCAGCAAGGAATTTGAATCTGGTTCAAATTTCATTTGAATGAAATTTGAAATTTTTGAACTATGGATCAGAAGGTTTTTGGTGAAATGGAGTGTGGGTACTGTCATGAAGTTGGAGTAATTTTTGTGGTTGTAAAAGAGTTAGGAAAATTTTTATATATGCAAAAGTTACATTTTTAGAAAAGTTTTATGTATCTAGCTAGGAAAGGAAGAAGAAGAAAAAGAAGGAGAGGAAAAACGAAAATAAGAAGAGGAAGAAAGGAGAAGAAGAGGAGAGGAAGAAGAGGAGAAATAAATAAGAAGAGGAAAAAGAAGAAAAAGAAGAGGAGAAGAAGAAAGGAATAGAGGAGAGAAGAAAAAATAGATATCTATTTTTTCTTCTCTCCTCTATTCCTTTCTTCTTCTCCTCTTCTTTTTCTTCTTTTTTTCTTCGATCTTCTCCTCTATTCCTTTCTTCTTCTCCTCTTTTTATTTCTTCTTCGTCTTCTTATTTTTTATCGGGTATGTCGTTGTCGATATACCCCCTCCCCGATAACATTATTTTCCCATGTATGTATGTCGTCGTTGTCGATATATATAACTCCCTCCCAGATAACTTCGACATGATGGACGGTCGATATTTATACCCCCTCTCGACCGTGATAACTTATACCACGGGAGCACCCCCCGGCCCTCTCGCTCGACCAAAACTCTCGAGGACACCCAAACCCTAGAAAAAAACGATGTCGGTCTCCTACCCCCTCCCGCCGCGCCCCTACCCTTGAAGCGTTGCCGAGGCCACCCCAAACCCGGAATAAGCTAGGTCTACGTTTGCACTAATATATCCACCTGCTGTCATGTTTGTGTAATAATTGCCATGTTGTAATATTTGCAGAAACAATGGAGCACGGACGAGACGAGCAAGCAGAAGAGGTGTTGGGGGACATAATCTTAGCCGGAGGTGATATCTTGTCGTATCTTAACGACAATGATGGTCTGGAAGAACAGGGTGAAGAAGCAGGCTACGGTGATCGAAGAGTGGAGGAGGAAAGACATGATTATGATGGCTCCGGTGACCCAATGCTGGTGCAAGAAGGAGCCCGTGGTGACGGCTCCGGTGACCGAACAGAGTCCGGCCAGGTAAATATATTAGTTAAGCCTGTGCTGACTAGCTAATTGATGCATTCATTGTTTTGGTATGTACACATATTAATTAACACTCGTCTTTCTTCTTTTTTCTAGCCCTCCGGATCGAGCACAACTTCGGTAAAGAGACGAGGCCCGAAGAGAAAGTTGCGCTCGGATGAAAGGTTTGAGATCACAGCAATCGCGCGCGACGGCCAACCGATTGAACCCATCCGGACAAAGGATGCATTTGCTGCTCAGTGCGGGGTTCTAGTTAGGGACAAGATCCCGATCAGCATCCACCAATGGTATAAGCCTAAGAAGGAAGACCCTGAGGTGTCTTATGTCAATGATATGCAGAAAGATGATCTTTGGACTGAGCTGAAGGCAAATTTCACCCTACCGCCAGAGGAGGATCCGGAGAAGCCAGTTAAAGAGCAATTAATCAAGTCTCATGCTCTTAAGAAGATGGCAGACCTATTCAGGAGGTGGAAGAATGAGCTGAAAACGTTTGTCGACAAAGAAGAGACACCAGAATTCATCGGCCGGTATGAGAAGATCAGAGATCACTGGCCCGCATTTGTGGCCCACAAGACATCGGAAAAGAGTAAGAAGATGTCAGCGACAAACAAGAAGAATGCTGCGAAGAAGAAGCTTCACCATCGCACGGGGTCAGGTGGCTACCTCAAAGCCCGGCCTAAGTGGGCCAAGGCTGAGAATGATCTGCTTGATAAAGGGATCGAACCACAGACAATGAACTGGCCAGACCGTTGCCGGACTTGGTTCTTCGGGGCTGGCGGAAAATTGGACCCTGTATCAGGGAGGTGCGTTTGGACGGACGAGATTTTGAGAATACCAGTCAAGAGGCTTCAGCAGTATATCGATGCAGCGCAGGAAGGGACGTTCATTCCAGACAGAGAGAACGACGAGCTCACAATGGCCCTCGGGAATCCTGAGCACCCTGGACGGACACGAGGCACGCCAGGCTCCGTTCCGTGGAAGGCTGGTTTTCCGGACGCAGGCGGTTACAAAAGCCAGGAGAGGAGGAAAAAAGTGGAGCAGACCCAAATTCAGAAGCTGCACGAAAGGGTTCAAGCGCTAGAGGAACGAGACGGCAATCGACATGCCGAAACTACCCCCGAAGCTACCCCGCCATCTCAGCGGAGAAGCAGCGTGGCTTCCACCGAGCTGCTTCAGCCGGAGCATGTCTTGACGGCTCCTGCTAGCTACCCCGTGGATGCTATCACGGAGTCTCAACATTGCCACCTTATGACGCAATGGCAGATATTCAAAGTCAAGGCGGCTGTTGGCTCTATTTTACCTCCTGAACGCGGCGCAACCTACCACTGCCGGCCGATTCCAGAAGGATATGCTAGGGTGATGGTGGATGAAATAACGGAGGGATTTGAGGACCTCCGGCTTGACCACCCTACCGGTGAAGGGGAGACTTGGCTAGGTTTTGCTCTGAAGACTCCATGCCTATGGCGGAAGGAGGTCATCAACCTTCCGAACTAGACGCCTCCAGCGAGTAAGGGCACTCCGCCTCCTCCTCCGCCTCCTCCACGGCGAGTGATCAGGGCACTCAGCCTCCTTCTCCGGCGCGTGGCGGCACTCCGCCTCCTCCTCCGGCGAGTGATCAGGGCACTCAACCTCCTTCTCCGGCGCGTGGCGGCACTCCGCCTCCTTCTCAGCCTGCGCCGGCGCGCCAGAGCAGCCAGCCTCCTCCTTCTCCGCCTCGTCAGCAAGGGCGGAAGAGACCCGCTGCCGCTCCGGCTGCTCCGGCGCGTCATAGTCCTTCTCCTCCGCCTCGTAAGCAAGGAAAGAAGACAGCCGCAGCCTCTCCGTCTGCTCTGCCGGCGTCTAGCAGTACAGCCAGAGGCGGGAGGCAATGCAGATTCAGTCCTTCTCTGAAGACTCCAGAGAAGTTACCATACGAGAGAACCGAGGAGGAAACCACAAAGATCGTGCGAGCCGAAGTGATGAACTTCTTTGAAGGGGTGAAAGCAAATAAACATCCACCTCCGGAGGAGAAGGTAGATCCGGTGAAAGCGAAGCGCACTCTGGCTGCCCTGACAAAACCACCAAAGTCTCCGCCGAAAGGCAACTATGAGCGCATTCTTGCAAAGACATTTGCCGAAGCGGAGCGGTCAGGAAGTACTGTCAGTGATGAAAGGTTAAAAGAACGATGAGCTGGGAAAAAATTGCCCAGCTCGGCGAACAAGCGAACCAATCGTGCCCCCCGCTCAAGGTGTCTAGCGAAATCGTCGCTAATGATCCGAGGATGGTGCCCGGTTATAGCAATCTTGGAGATTACCTGCCCGACGATGTACATTATGATATCTTGGAGGTGGACGAACACAAATACCATTACGGGAAGCCTCTCGTCAAAGATGAAAGATCTCTAACAACGATGATGCGAAGATTACATGATTGGTACATGAAAACCTGCAGAGAGTCTGGGGGGAGGGATACTTTGACGCTGAGAGTTAAACCGGAGCATGACCTCGTTGGAATTGAACTGTTGAATGTTCCATTTGAGGAGTTCTTCCAGTTTTTCAATCAAAAGGCCCTCGATAAATCAACGATCACTTGCTACTGTCTGTAAGTAGTACTACTTCTGTCATTAAGTCTCTCTATATAGGTCAGCTCTTTCATTGCATGTATTTATAATTATCCTCACTATATTATGCAGATTGAAGATCGCCGAATTGAAGAAAAGACAAATCGGTGATATTGGGTTCATTAACACAAATCTCATAGATGCAACTCAGGTTAAATATCATGCCGAAAATACCGAGGCCAACTTGCTACGATCGTTGGTAATAAATGAAAACAAAGATATAATACTCTTTCCTTACAACTTCAAGTGAGTGTTACTGTCTTGTGCATATTCGGTTTCCCTTATTAGTCCAGGTTATAGTAATGTAATTGATGACTTATGCATGCGTGCGCAGCTTCCACTATATTCTCCTAGAGATTAAGCTTGAGCAGGGAGTAGTAACCGTCTTAGACTCGAGACGAAAAGATCCCCAGGACTATGCGGACATGACTCAAATGCTCGAGAAGTAAGTTAAATCGATCATTATCCACCATATCAGCAACTTTGTTCATTTCCTGATATCAAGTAATTGTTTTCTTTGTCTGGCAGGGTTTGGAGAAAATTCACCAAAAAAGCTCCGGGACTGCCGAAGAAGCTGCAATTTAAACACCCGAAAGTAAGTACTATAGTAGCATGTTCCGCGCATCTCCTAGTGATTCAAGCGCTAGTTTCATCAATACCATTTAGCATGCTTGCTTATCAGTTTGATTGACCTCTATTTCTTGTAAAGTGGTTGTGGCAGGAACCCGGGAATAATTACTGTGGATACTACGTTTGCGAGTCCATCCGCTACACGACCTGTGAGCGGGGCTACTCTGACGAACAATATGAAGTGCGTAAGCAATAATATTCACAATTTTATTTTATTACCATCATTTGTGTTGAGTTTCATTTATTCATATATATATATATGTATTGACCCCCTTCTTCAAATTAGATGTTTCGGAAGCGGGATGAACTCCTAGCACCAGATCGTATGCGAGCAATTCAAGAGGAATTGGCGGCATTCTTCCTTGACCACGTGATCGCTGAAAACGGAGAATACTATGTGGACCCTGTGTTCTTACAATTTAATTAGGAGATTATATTGTAAGAGATAATTATTGTATATATGTAGCCGGTAGTGTCGGATAGATATACGAGAACTTGTTGTTCGACCAATCTCTCGGAGAAGGAGAGGTGGTCGATATCACTTCTCTCTGTATGCATATGTTCATGACGATCTTCTGTTTCCTTCATTTGCTTACTAGCTAGCGTGTCTAGTCCTCTCCATACGTATATAGTACGTAGCGTCGACCAAGCACGGAGATAAGAGAGGACACTTCTCTCTATTAATTAGCTAGCTAACACAATATATGAAACACCTAAATTAACCCCCCAAAACCCCCAACCCCCCCCCCTTCAAAAAAAAACAAAAACCCCAACCCCTGAAATGCTGACGCGTGGATGCCTATTGGTCCCGGTTAGTGCCACCAACCGGGACAAAATGCCCTCCTGCCTGGGCTCGCCGCACCGACCACGTGGAGGCCCATCTGTCCCGGTTCATGTAAGAACCGGGACTAAAGGGTTAGGGCATTAGTAACGACCCTTTAGTCCCGGTTCAAATACCGGGACAAAAGGCCCACCGGGACAATAGGCCCTTTTTCTACTAGTGATGTAACCCGCCCCTTCAACATATATAAGGAGGGGCAGGGCACCCCAAGAGGGACAGAAAATAATCGCTAATGCTAGACACAACAAAAGGGGAGCCGGCTTATGCGGCAACTCCCTCATGAGCATAATGAGACCTAGCCACAAACAACATGTAGGGCTATTACCGGATGATGTTTCCCGGGGCCCGAAG
Organism: Triticum aestivum; assembly: GCF_018294505.1. Classification (NCBI taxonomy): domain Eukaryota; kingdom Viridiplantae; phylum Streptophyta; class Magnoliopsida; order Poales; family Poaceae; genus Triticum; species Triticum aestivum. Next base: position 57,914,320 of record NC_057814.1, on the reverse strand, counting down.
CTGTCTAAATCCTCGTCTTGTGTGTTGATCCGCCTCGCGTCTCTCATCCCGATCAACCCCTCTCAAGGTACCACATAGATGCGTTGGCCTCACGACTTAGTCCCCATCCTAGGACATCTGCCGTGACAAATCCACGACAGTTGGCGCCCACCGTAAGGCTCGCGCACGGTGATGTTGAGTTCTTGGAGGGATCTCTGAGGGATCGAGAAGTTTGCAATTCATCAGATGAAGAAGATTCAAGAAACTAGGGTTGCATTAGGTGTGCCGTCACACAGTCGCCGAGTTAACGAAACCGACAGGCGAAGCAATCGAAAGTCAGATCAAGTCTTTTTGAGTGCTTGCGCGTCGGCGAGACCGACAGGACTTCCGTCAAAGCGTCACCACGATTCAGGAACACGGACATATCTTTCAGTCTATAATAGCCGGGCTTTGCTACATCTACGTAGAGTTTCTACGTAAACCTACGTAAAAGCTGACTTGTCAAGATTTAATTGGAAGAAAGATTTGCCGGGCCCCCACCCCATGGGAATCAGGGGGGCGAGAGGATTAGATTAGGAGGGTTAAGTAACTATGTAGGTTGGTTACGTAGGTGTAGGATTATTGATAATGGCCGTATTACAGGGTCACTTCAAATCCACATGCAAAAGAAAAGCAGAAAGAGAAGAAGAGACAGTACACGCATAGTCATTGAGAGGGACAGACTTCAAATCTGAGCCCTACGTGATCGAGTCGCTGTCACCGCCTTTTGTCTATGTGGGTTTCCGTCTCGATCCCCGCGGCCAAATCGACAGGCCACGCCTGAGAGCCGCCTGTTGTTTTTGATTTGTCATCACCGCCGAGCACGGCTGGATTTTTCCTGCTGCGGCACATGCACTGCAATAACCGGGTCAGATGCCGAGAAGATAAAGTTTCGGAAAAACAAACATCTTCCGCTGCCGTTCCCTAGCATGTCCGACTGGAGACTGCAAATTAATTGGCAAGTACTCCCTCCCTTCCAACATCTATTTTGGAACGGATGGAGTACGTCTATACGTACAAGCAAATACTATTTCTCAATGGCCAGAATCACCACTACTAGGAAAAGGGCTATAGATGATATGGCCACTAATGGCGCACCAGACATGTGGTGCGCCATTACTATATACTAATGGCGCACCATGTGTTGGTGCGCCATTAGTGTGAAAATACTAATGACGCACCACATCCACGGTGCGCCATTAGTAATTTTTTTTAATTTTTTCAAAACTACTAATGGCGCACCGTGGGATGGTGCGCCATTAGTAGTTCAACTAGTAATGGCGCAGTATCCCACGATGCGCCATTAGTAATTATGTTTCAAATTTTTTTCAATTTTTTTTATTTTTATTTTTTAAACTACTAATGGCGCACCGCGGGACGGTGCGCCATTACTAGTTCAACTACTAATGGCGCATCACTCCCACGGTGCGCCATTACTAGTTGAACTAGTAATGGCGCACCACTCACAGGTGCGGCATTAGTAATTTTGTTACAGATTTTATTTCAATTTTTTTTTTGAAAAACTACTAATGGCGCACCGTGTGGGTGGTGCGCCATTAGTAGTCGGTGCGCCATTAGTAACTTGGCCCATTCCACCGAATGCACCCCCTGGACCGCCTTTTCAGTTAAAATAAAATAAAAGAAAATGATGGAAATGTCAAAAAAATAAAATAAAATAAGTTTCTCATGTGATATGTGGTCTAGTTGTTGGGAAAATTAACAAATATGAATTTCGACTTTATTTGCAAAATCTCTCTGGAATTTCTTAAAATGGGCATAACTTTTGCATACGAACTCAAATGAAAAAGTTTTTTATATGAAAAATCATCTACTCGAAAAGTTACATCCGAATTTAACCGGGGGAACCCCGTTAAACATTTTCAAAATCCTCAAAAAGCTAACAGAAAAAAATAAGATCTAGAGGCAAAAAAATTCAAAATTTGTCAAACTTACTAGTGGCGCATCGGTTGCTAGGTGCGCCACTAGTAACATAACAAAATATTGGTTTTGATTTTTTTTTTCAAAAAATGATTCGTAATATGACAGGGAAGTTTGAAATATTTTTCAAAATTTCATCATACTCATGAATATGAACAAAGTCCTAGACATCAACAAGGTTTAATAGGATTAATATGATAGATATATCAACAAGTGGCTGTTAAGTGAGGTGGTGCTGGGGTTAGATAGAATCGCGAAGTTAAGCGTGCTCGGGCTGGAGTAGTGTGAGGATGGGTGACCTTCTGGGAAGTTTGACCACTTAGTGCGATTTGACTTGAAATTAAGCCATAGTGACCCGAGATTAAGAAAAAATTGAACATTTTTTGGAAAAAATATTTCTGAAAAAAAACTAAAAAAAATTTGAATTTTTAAAAAAAAAATATTTCTGAAAAAATATTTGAAAAAAAATTGTTACTAATGGCGCACTTCTATGTGGTGCGCCATTACTAAGTCCGATAGTAATGGCGCACCGTGGCATATACTAATGGCGCACCACTGGTGCGCCATTAGTATACCAGATAGTGCGTGATGCTAGTGGCGCACCAGTAGTGCGCCATTAGTAGGCAAAACTGGTGCGCCACTAGTAGGCCTTTTTCTAGTAGTGCACGTTTGATCTGTTTACAAGATCTAGATGGAAGAAAAGTCAAAGTTGAAAAGAAGGGAATACGGACTAGGACATTTCCACCGCTTGCGCCCCCGCTGCACCTTTGGAACGGGCTGCCTGCCTCGTCGCGCCCGTGGCGACTGGCCGCCTGCGATTCGCCTATGCCGCTGCGCGTTGAACCACCGCGCCTGGCCGTTTACTCCTCCGGCACTGCCGCACCTCAAGCATCGTGCTTCGACTCGCCTTGGCCCTGCGCCACCCTCGCTGGAGTAGTTTTTGAGCCGCCGCCTCGCTTCTGGGCACCGACCTGCATCAAGCTGCTGTTCCGGCCTCTCCTACTGCCATCTCCGTGTGACGCGCCACGGCGAGCCGCCTCGCGCCTCTAGGCCTCCCCGCGACGAGCCGTCACCGGAAAACCATCTCTGAAATACAGTGGTCGCCACAAGCTGCCGACCTCGTCCCCGCACCGGCTCAATGCTCCGGTTCAACCGTGTTTTGCCAAGAGCCGCCGCGGCCCCTGCCGGAGCCTCGGGCCACCCCTGCTTGTGGGTTGCTGCCTCCACTGGCGTCGCTTCCGTAGCTGCGCCAAGCCGTTGCGACCCGCCGCGCCTTGAACCGCCTTACCTCTGTGTCAATAAGCTGCCTCGGCCGCTCCCACGCCTCATGTCGATCTGCTCGCCTCTGCTGGACTTCGCCCCTGCGGCTGGTGACAGGCCGCTGCCCTGCTGAGCTGCCGTCTGCCTGAGTCGTCGCTGTGGACTCGTCAACTGTCAAGTCTTCTGTAGAAAAAGGAGGAAAGGACGGGCAGGTACCTCACACATGGTTCAATCTACAACTTGATATTATCCAGCGATGCATAGCATGGTTCCCTAGATAAAACAGAGGAAGCCAGAGGAATCGTACTGACACGTCCGCCCGACAAAACATCAGGTGCTATTTTTTCTAAATATTTTATCAACATATATTTTGTTTGAGAATAATTACTCTATGGTATTCTTTTCGCAGGACCATTATTTATTACAAATGTGTCACAAAGGAGCGTGCGTCAATATTATTTTTGCGCTAGCACGTTCGTGCCGTGTTCTGGACGGATACGTGCGCAAGTCGCCGCCCCGCTACATCAACACACGCAACGGACTCGTCGTCCGCGCCCGCGTCCTTGCAGTTTCCAACGCTGCGGCCGACTCTTTCGTCCGTGCCGGCTTACAACACCACGGACGACTCGCCCGTCCACTCTCGCGGCCGGTTCATGCGTCCACGCCGGCTTACAACGAGGAGGACAATTTGCGTGACCGCCCCGGCTTACAACATCGCGGCCGACTCATCTGTCTGCTCCCGCGGCCGACTCGCTCGTGATTGATTTCAGCTTCACCATGGTGATCATCAACTCCGAAGTGGATAATTTTTGGCTTAACATATCAGGTGAAATCCATCCAGTATATTTTTATATTATATATTGCTTTCTTTAAAAAAGCAATTACTCTGTCTTGCAAGTTCTCCATTGCAGGACAAGTTATATCACTGAGCTGTTGAATGACTCATACCGATATATATCACGGTCAAATATGGAGAATCTCAAGACAACTCCTCGAGTCATCTTAAGACTCGGGGGCTATAGTGACATGACTCGGCAAAATTGGCCACTATCAGTGAATCAAGAATTACGGGTCATTGGAGGGAAAAAATAACCCGGCCCCGGAGACTACTGCTATATTGATAAAAATTTAAAAGCCGTCAGAAAAATTTCCGGCTCAAAATGAAGAATGCCGGTTTAAAATCCGGTTCAAGGGAAATTTGTTCTCCCACAAAGCTCTGAAGCTCTCAAATCCGGTTTAAAATTCCGTCTAAAGAAGAATATTATCTCTCGCAAAGTTCGAGTTCTCAGAAAAAAATTAAAGGTTGCCAAAGAGAACTTGTTGCCATGATGCATAGTTCAAACATGGGTATCCGATCCGGCTTACACGCCTTATTACAGATCACTTGGAGGCTTGATGCCCGAGTTACCGGGACCAAAGAGAGTTTGATGCACAACACAACTCAAGCATAGGTACTCGATGAGCACAACTCGTAAGTATGTCACTTGGGGGCTTCCTGTTCAAACATAGGCGTACTCGATCAAAGAGAACATAGCGTGACTACCCTTTTGAGCAGGTTATATTCAAACATAGGCGTATTTGACCAAAGAGAATATAACCTTTCCGGGTCATCCTACCTGTACCCAGCTGCTTCAACTTCATCGGGTAATCCTGATTGACCCGCCAAACTCTTAACGATCAATCTTTTACGGCGTATTCGACCAAAGATCCTGAGCTTGTTAAGGTTCAAATGGCGGTTTGTCATGCGAGAGCACGGCTTATAGATAGTCAGGATAGATCCAGGCTTCATAAGCTGCCTCCTTGAAACTTGGATAAATCGGCCCATGATGTATGCTGTTACTCTGACCCCGCGTACTCCTGATAAGTCTATAAAGCTGGACTTGACTTTATCTGGGTTCAAATGTCGATTGGGTACTGTGAGTCAGGCTCACGGAAAGCACGTACCTTCCAATGGCTCAGGCTAGTTTCATTGAAGTGTTCTGTCATCATACACATACATCATCATATATTTGCATCATACATTGTATCATCACATACATCATCATAGCATGCATCATATATGCATAGATATACTGGTTTATATTGCAGGAACCGCTTTTCAAACCAGGTTATATTATTCAAATCTTTAATTGCCAACATGGCTGGATTTTTATTATGGTTATCAACAACCAGTATTATGATTGAGGTTTTCAAAGTCGCTTTCATGAAATGGCTATTATCTTGTCAATGGATATGATTTATTTTACAATGGAAGGAATAGTCCCGAGTCGCTGCACGCTTACGACCTGGCATTTGGGGGCTACATTATTCACATTGAGATTACATCAAATATGCAAGTCCCATGTCACTGCCAGCATGCACCATGGCACTTGGGGGCTAATGCAAAGTCATTTTTTGCTCATCTTATTGATGACCCGACTCATCACATTGTAATGAGCCGGCCCTTGGTGGCTACCAATTGCTCCTGTCAAAAGTTCACGGTACACAAGTCTTAATCCATTATATTGAAAGGTCCACTACTCAGTTGGTAAAGCACAAAGCTCTTAACCTTGTGGACGTGGGTTCAAGCCCCATGATGGGGTTACATCATATGATGTTCTTTCCAAAGAAGTATATATAAAGTCCCAACTCAATATTATCTTACTGAGCCGGCCCTTGGGGGCTACACGTTGCTGTTCAAGTCTACATGATCATATTTACAAAGTCTCTGCTCATTATTGCATAATGACCCGGCCTTTGGGGGCTACACTGGTTGAAGTTTTTATAGGCATCAGGCAATTACAAGTCCCAGGTTGCTGCAAGCATGACAACCCGGCACTTGGGGCTACATATGTGGAATATTCAGTTTTTGACTAGTGATTGAGATGAACAACCTGGATTTCTTCAAAGGTTGCAATATTTATATTGAAGCAAGTCTTAAGTTCACTTTGCTCTGCTCAAGACTTGTGGGCTACAGGTAATATGGATATAAGGGAGAAATATCTTCAAATTCTCAGTTTTGAGCAAACCAGATTGACCCGGTGTCTGCAACAAACATGACCCGGCGTCACCAACAAACATGACCCGGCGTCAGCAACAATTATGACTCGGCATTATCAGTTTATAACCCGGCAATTTTGGTAATCATAAATTGGCAAGTTTTACATCTTTAAGTCGGCTGAAAATCAGATGAGTATTTCAAGACCAATATTTTTTAAGCCGGCGCTTTGGAAGCCGACTCAAGTGGATTATCTCTTACAATATTTCTCAACAAGAGACCAATCTCAGCAAATTGACTCTGAAGCTGGCCTGTTGACCCGGATTTTTCAAAAGAAGTATCTGGATTTTTTGCATTGACAAAGTTAAAACATATCTGCTAAGGAAGAGTTGCTATGAGATCATGGACATGTATATATCAACAAGGAAATGACAAGGACTTAACCATGATCAAGTGCCGGCTTAGAAGAACGTTCGACCCGACGTATAATCTATCAAAGTTGGTCTTGTTTTGCAGGATAAGTTTACCATGGATAAATCCAAGCTAAACTGGGGGCTAATGTCGGGAATGTACCCTGCGGTATGACCCGGTTGGGACTTGGCGTTTCATTGGTAACCTGCCGGAGGATTGGCGACTCACGTGTCTGGCAGCTCACTGGTCTGACGACTCACGAGCCTGAAGACTCATTGGTGACCCGACAGGTGTTTCAGATGGATGACAAGGCCCAAGGCCCAAAAGGCCGGCTCATGTTATGGTGGGCCGGCTTAAGAGGAAAGGCATAAGGAATATTCTCCTATAAAGGAAGCAAGACTAGGACTCCACTTGTAAAGAGTAATCCTAATCCTACTAGGACTAGTCATGTAACCCGCCCCTTCAACATATATAAGGAGGGGCAGGGCACCCAAGAGGGACAGAAAATAATCACTAAGGCTAGACACAACAAAAGGGGAGCCGGCTTATGCGGCAACTCCCTCATGAGCATAATGAGACCTAGCCACAAACAGCATGTAGGGCTATTACCGGATGATGTTTCCTGGGGCCTGAAGCTGTCTAAATCCTCATCTTATGTGTTGATCCGCCTCGCGTCTCTCATCCCGATCAACCCCTCTCAAGCTACCACATATATGCGTTGGCCTCACGACTAAGTCCTCACCCTAGGACATCTACCGTGACAAATCAATGACACCTGAGATTCGATCGTCGGTATCTCAATACCTAGTTCAATCTCGTTATCAGCAAGTCTCTTTACTCGTTCCGTAATGCATCATTCTGCAACTAACTCATTAGTCACATTGCTTGCAAGGCTTATTGTTATGTGCATTACCAAGAGGGCCCAGAGATACCTCTCCGACAATCGGAGTGACAAATCCTAATCTCGATCTATGCCAACTCAACAAACACCATCGGAGACACCTGTAGAGCACCTTTATAATCACCCAGTTACGTTGTGACATTTGGTAGCACACAAAGTGTTCCTCCGGTATTCAGGATTTGCATAATCTCATAGTCATAGGAACATGTATAAGTCATGAAGAAAGCAATAGCAAATAAACTAAACGATCAAGTGCTAGGCTAACAGAATGGGTCAATTCAATCACATCATTCTCTAATGATGTGATCCCGTTAATCAAATGACAACTCATGTCTATGGCTAGGAAACTTTAACCATCTTTGATTCAACGAGCTAGTCAAGTAGAGGCATACTAGTGACACTCTGTTTTCCTATGTATTCACACATGTACTAAGTTTCCGGTTAATACAATTCTAGCATGAATAATAAACATTTATCATGATATAAGGAAATATAAATAACAACTTTATTATTGCCTCTAGGGCATATTTCCTTCAGTCTCCCACTTGCACTAGAGTCAATAATCTAGATTACACAGTAATGATTCTAACACCCATGGAGTCTTGGTGCTGATCATATTTTGCTCGTGAGAGAGGCTTAGTCAACGGGTCTGCAACATTCAGATCCGTATGTATCTTGCAAATTCTATGTTTCCTGATACGTCTCCAAAGTATCTATAATTTTTGATTGTTCCATGGTATTATATTATCTGTTTTGGATGTTTAATGGGCTTTATTATACACTTTTATATTATTTTTGGGACTAACCTACTAACCCAAGGCCCAGTGCAAATTGCTGTTTTTTTGCCTATTTCAGTGTTCCGCAGAAAAGGAATATCAAACGGAATGAAACATTCGGGAGAGTGATTTTTGGAACAAACGTCATCCAGAGGACTTGAAGTGGACGTCAAGAAAGAAGCGAGGAGGCCACGAGCCAGGGAGGCATGCCTGCCCCCTGGGCGCGCCCCCACCCTCGTGGGCCCCTCGCAGCTCCACCGACCTACTTCTTCCTCCTATATATACCCATATACCCCAAAAACATCCAGGAGCACCACCAAACCCTATTTCCACCGCCGCAACCTTCTGTACCCATGAGATCCCATCTTGGGGCCTTTTCCGGCGCTCCGCCGGAGGCGGAATCGATCACGGAGGGCTTCTACATCAACACCATAGCCTCTCCGATGATGTGTGAGTAGTTTACCTCAGACCTTCGGGTCCATAGTTATTAGCTAGATGGCTTCTTCTCTCTTTGGATATCAATACAAAGTTCTCCTCGATCTTCTTGGAGATCTATTCGATGTAACTCTTTTTGCGGTGTGTTTGTTGAGATCCGATGAATTGTGGGTTTATGATCAAGATTATCTATGAACAATATTTGAATCTCCTATGAATTCTTTTATCTATGATTTGTTATCTTTGCAAGTCTCTTCGAACTATCAGTTTGGTTTGGCCTACTAGATTGATCTTTCTTGCAGTGGGAGAAGTGCTTAGCTTTAGGTTCAATCTTGTGGTGTCCTTTCCCAGTGACAGCAGGGGCAACATGGCACGTATTGTGTTGTTGCCATCGAGGATAAAAAGATGGGGTTTATATCATATTGCTTGAGTTTATCCCTCTACATCATGTCATCTTGCCTAATGCGTTACTCTGTTCTTATGAACTTAATACTCTAGATGCATGCTGGATAGCGGTCGATGTGTGGAGTAATAGTAGTAGATGCAGAATCGTTTCGGTCTACTTGTCGTGGACGTGATGCCTATATACATGATCATGCCTAGATATTCTCATAATTATGCACTTCTCTATCAATTGCTCGACAGTAATTTGTTCACCCACCGTAATACTTATGCTATCTTGAGAGAAGTGGCCCCCGAGTCTATTTTCCATTATATTAATCTTCCGTCAACTAGCTATTTCTGTTGCCGTTTATTTTGCAATCTTTACTTTTAATCTTTATCATAAAAATACCAAAAATATTATCTTATCGTCTCTATCAGATCTCACTTTTGCAAGTGGCCGTGAAGGGATTGACAACCCCTTTATCGCGTTGGTTGCAAGGTTCTTATTTGTTTGTGTAGGTACGAGGGACTTGCGTGTGGCCTCCTACTGGATTGATACCTTGGTTCTCAAAAACTGAGGGAAATACTTACGCTACTTTGCTGCATCACCCTTTCCTCTTCAAGGGAAAACCAACGCATGCTCAAGAGGTAGCAAGAAGGATTTCTGGCGCCGTTGCCGGGGAGTCTACGCACAAGTCAAGACATACCAAGTACCAATCACAAACTCTTATCTCTCGCATTACATTATTTGCCATTTGCCTCTCGTTTTCCTCTCCCCCACTTCACCCTTGCCGTTTTATTCACCTTCTCTTTCTTTTCGCCTCTTTCCCGTTGTTTTCCTTGTGCCATGGCCGAATCAAAAAGGGCTAAGGGTTCTCTCCAGGGTTTTACTCTGGATAGTCCCTCTGTCCTCTCTAAGCTCATAAATAATGATGCTATGGAAAGACCTACCGGGGTTATCAATGAGGGTTTGAATAATTTCGATGAAGATGATCCCGGAATTTTTCGTTATTTACTTGATGAGTCTTTGAAAGATGCTTGTGATAGGCTTTTAAGGATCCGAGCTAGCTATGTGCCCCAATGTCAAATTGAGATATACCTAAAAAGCTTTTATATTGGGTTGCCCGCTTCGTTCAAGCAAGTTTTAGATTCTATTTTTGAAAAGGGTTTTCTTGAAGGGGATCCCATAGATACCTATGAAAAGATGAAAACTATATTTGGGCACCACATGAGTGAGAGAGTTGAATCCACTTCTCTGTTGTGCTTTTAGCAAAACGAAATTATGAAAGAGATGAAGGCTAGCTTAGATGCAAATTTCCGTAGCGTGCTTAATCTTTCTTCAACCATTAATGGCCACGTGCTTTCTCAAAATAGAAAGATAAATGCTATAGATAAGAAATTTTCTCTTTTCTTTCCCAACACCAAAGATGATAATACCTAGATCTATCCTTGCCTTTATGCCTAGCAAGATTAAACGATAGTGCTTGTTGGGAGGCAACCCAATTTTATTTTTATTTCTTACTTTTTGGTTCTGTTTAGTAATACATTTTTCATCTAGCCTCTGGTTAGATGTGTTTTCATGTTTTAATTATAGTTTGTGCCAAGTAGAACCTTTGGGAAGACTTGGGTGAAGTCTTTTTGATCTTGCTGTAAAAAACAGAAACTTTAGCGCTCACGAGATTAGCTACAACTTTTTAGGAGAGTGCTATTTACTTGATTCTTTTTGCAGATGATTAATATATAAATTCCTCACGTCCAGCAATTTATTTCAGAATTTTTAGAGTTCCAGAAGTATACGTTTTATACATATTACTACAGACTGTTCTGTTTTTGACAGATTCTGTTTTTCGTGTGTTGTTTGCTTATTTTGATGAATCTATGGCTAGTATCGGAGGTTATGAACCATAGAGAAGTTGGAATATAGTAGGTTTAACACCAATATAAATAAAGAATGAGTTCATTACAGTACCTTAAAGTGGTGGTTTGTTTTCTTTCGCTAAGGGAGCTCATGAGATTTTCTGTTAAGTTTTGTGTTGTGAAGTTTTCATGTTTTTGGGTAAAGATTTGATGGATTATGGAACAACGAGTGGCAAGAGACTAAGCTTGGGGATTCCCAAGGCACCCCAAGGTAAAATCCGAGGACAACCAAAAGCCCAAGCTTGGGGATGCCCCGGAAGGCATCGCCTCTTTTGTCTTCGTCCGTCGGTAACTTTACTTGATGCTATATTTTTATTCACCACATGATATGTGTTTTGCTTGGAGCGTCTTGTATGATTTGAGTCTTTGCTTTTTAGTTCACCACAATCATCCTTGCTGTACACACCTTTTTGGAGAGACACACATTAATCGGAAATTGTTAGAATACTCTATGTGCTTCACTTATATCTTTTGAGCTAAATAATTTCGCTCTAGTGCTTCACTTATATCTTTTAGAGCACGGTAGTGGTTTATTTTATAGAAATTATTGATCTCTCATGCTTCACTTATATTATTTTGAGAGTCTTTTAGAACAGCATGGTAATTTGCTGTAACATCCCAAATTTTCAACTTCGAATGTTATACATTAGGTCATCATTGCATATCATATTTTATTGCATTTTGGCTTGATCCTAGAAATTCTACGCAACTCAAGCACCCACAGAGAGAGTTGGGATTTCGTAATTTTGATATTTGAGTTTTCTCGAATTTTGAAAAGAGGATCGTTTGATTTTAATTATTTTCTCTTCGAATATTTCTTTTATGAAAATAAAAGAGAGAGGATAGAATAACTTCCTCAAAATAAAGAAATATTAGAGATTTAATATTAAAATCAAATAAGATTTTAATCGGAGTTTTATCGCTATTTTATTTGAATTAGGAAAAATATGCGTTTTTCAAAATTGCATTAGAGTCCCAAATAAATGTTTACCTTGTCCGGTAGATTTTTAGAGGACGGAGAAAATTTATTTCATGATTTTTGGAGTCCGTTTAGTATTTCTTTATTCGTTTTTCTGCGGAATTATTTTTTTAAAAAGTTACCGACCTAACCGGGCCGTGTCCGACCTGGACACTAGCCCGGCCGGCCCTTATAAGCCGCGGAGGCCCGAGCCGCAGCCCCCGCACCCGAAACCCTAGCCGCACCCGAAACCCGTGCCACCGCCGCCGCTGCCAGCGCCGCTCATTGCCGCCGCCGGTCCCGCTCACCGCCGCCGCCAGCGCCGCTCGCCGCCGGTCCCGCTCGCCGCCGCCGCCGGTCCCGCTCACCGCCGCCGCCGTTGCCGCCGCCGCACGCCGCCGCCAGCGCCGACGCCGCCGCCCGACCCTGCCGTCGGAGCCGCCCGCCGCCGCCGCCGTTTCGCCGGACCTCGCCGGAGGTAGCGGCCGCCGCCTCGGTTTCGCGAGAAAATCGATCGGTTTTTTAAACCCTAGATCATGTTTTTTATTTAGATCGGTTTTTTTTGGTTTAATATATATGCAGATTCTCCGAGGTCTTTCATTGAAAAACTCTTGTTCAAGCACCCTTTTATGCTATCTAGAAATTTCTTGGGGAACGTAGTAATTTCAAAAAAATTCCTACGCACACACAGGATCATGGTGATGCATACCAACGAGAGGGGAGAGTGTGTCCACGTACCCTCGTAGACCGAAAGCGGAAGCGTTAGCACAACGCGGTTGATGTAGTCGTATGTCTTCACGATCCGACCGATCAAGTACAGAACGTACGACACCTCCGAGTTCCGCACACGTTCAGCTCGATGACGTCCCTCGAACTCCGATCCAGTCGAGTGTTGAAGGAGAGTTTCGTCAGCACGACGGCGTGGTGACGATGATGATGTTCTACCGACGCAGGGCTTCGCCTAAGCACCGCTACGATATTATCGAGGTGGACTATGGTGGAGGCGGGCACCGCACACGGCTAAAAGATCAATGATCAATTGTTGTGTCTATGGGGTGCCCCTGCCCCCCGTATATAAATGAGCAATGGGGGGAGAGGCGGCCGGCCAGGAGGAGGCGCGCCAGGAGGAGTCCTACTCACACCGACAGTAGGACTCCCTCCCTTCCTTGTTGGATTAGGAGAAGGGGGGAAGGAGGAGGGAGAGAGGAAGGAAAGGGGGGTGCCGCCCCCCTCCTTGTCCAATTCGGACTAGAGGGGGAGGGGGCGCACCGCCTGCCCTGGCCGCCCCTCCTCTTCTCCACTAAGGCCCATGTAGGCCCATTAAACCCCCGGGGGGGTTCCGGTAACCCCAGTACTCCGGTGTATATCCGATAACCCCCGGATCCATTCCGGTGTCCGAATATAGTCGTCCAATATATCAATCTTCATGTCCCGACCATTTCGAGACTCCTCGTCATGTTCGTGATCACATCCGGGACTCCGAACAACCTTCGGTACATCAAAAAATATAAACTCATAATATAACTGTCATCGAAACTTTAAGCGTGCGGACCCTACGGGTTCGAGAACTATGTAGACATGACCGAGACACGTCTCCAGTCAATAACCAATAGCGGAACCTGGATGCTCATATTGGCTCCCACATATTCTACGAAGATCTTTATCGGTGAAACCGCATAACAACATACATTGTTCCCTTTGTCATCGGTATGTTACTTGCCCGAGATTCGATCGTCGGTATCTCAATACCTAGTTCAATCTCGTTACCGGCAAGTCTCTTTACTCGTTCCGTAATACATCATCCCGCAACTAACTCATTAGTTGCAATGCTTGCAAGGCTGAAGTGATGTGCATTACCGAGTGGGCCCAGAGATACCTCTCCGACAATCGGAGTGACAAATCCTAATCTCAAAATACGCCAACCCAACAAGTACCTTTGGAGACACCTATAGAGCACCTTTATAATCACCCAGTTACGTTGTGACATTTGGTAGCACACAAAGTGTTCCTCCGGTAAACGGGAGTTGCATAATCTCATAGTCATAGGAACATGTATAAGTCATGAAGAAAGCAATAGCAACATACTAAACGATCGAGTGCTAAGCTAACGGAATGGGTCAAGTCAATCACATCATTCTCCTAATGATGTAATCCCGTTAATCAAATGACAACTCATGTCAATGGCTAGGAAACATAACCTTCTTTGATCAACGAGCTAGTCAAGTAGAGGCATACTAGTGACACTCTGTTCGTCTATGTATTCACACAAGTATTATGTTTCCGGTTAATACAATTCTAGAATGAATAATAAACATTTATCATGATATAAGGAAATAAATAATAACTTTATTATTGCCTCTAGGGCATATTTCCTTCAGTCGCCCACTTGCACTAGAGTCAATAATCTAGATTACACAGTAATGATTCTAACACCCATGGAGCCTTGGTGCTGATCATGTTTTGCTCATGGAAGAGGCTTAGTCAATGGGTCTGCAACATTCAGATCCGTATGTATCTTTCAAATTTCTATGTCTCCCACCTGGACTAGATCCCGGATGGAATTGAAGCGTCTCTTGATGTGCTTGGTTCTCTTGTGAAATCTGGATTCCTTTGCCAAGGCAATTGCACCAGTGTTGTCACAAAAGATTTTCATTGGACCCGATGCACTAGGTATGACACCTAGATCGGATATGAACTCTTTCATCCAGACTACTTCATTTGCTGCTTCCGAAGCAGCTATGTACTTCGCTTCACACGTAGATCCCGCCACAACGCTTTGTTTAGAACTGCACCAACTAACAGCTCCACCGTTTAATGTAAACACGTATCCGGTTTGCGATTTAGAATCGTCCGGATCAGTGTCAAAGCTTGCATCGACGTAACCATTTACAACTAGCTCTTTGTCACCTCCATAAACGAGAAACGTATCCTTAGTCCCTTTCAGGTACTTCAGGATGTTCTTGACCGCTGTCCAGTGATGCACTCCTGGATTACTTTGGTACCTCCCTGCTAAACTTATAGCAAGGCACACATCAGGTCTGGTACACAGCATTGCATACATGATAGAGCCTATGGCTGAAGCATAGGGAACATCTTTCATCTTCTCTCTATCTTCTGCAGTGGTCGGGCATTGAGTCTTACTCAACTTCACAACTTGTAACACAGGCAAGAACCCTTTCTTTGCTTGATCCATTTTGAACTTCTTCAAAACTTTGTCAAGGTATGTGCTTTGTGAAAGTCCAATTAAGCGTCTCGATCTATCTCTATAGATCTTGATGCCCAATATATAAGCAGCTTCACCGAGGTCCTTCATTGAAAAACTCTTATTCAAGTATCCTTTTATGCTATCCAGAAATTATATATCATTTCCAATCAGCAATATGTCATCCACATATAATATCAGAAATTCTACAGAGCTCCCACTCACTTTCTTGTAAATACAGTCTTCTCCAAAAGTGTGTGTAAAACCAAATGCTTTGATCACACTATCAAAGCGTTTATTCCAACTCCGAGAGGCTTGCACTAGTCCATAAATGGATCGCTGGAACTTGCACACTTTGTTAGCTCCCTTTGGATCGACAAAACCTTCCGGTTGCATCATATACAACTCTTCTTCCAGAAATCCATTCAGGAACGCAGTTTTGACATCCATTTGCCAAATTTCATAATCATAAAATGCGGCAATTGCTAACATGATTCGGACAGACTTAAGCATCGCTACGGGTGCGAAAGTTTCATCATAGTCAATACCTTGAACTTGTCGAAAACCTTTCGCAACAAGTCGAGCTTTATAGACAGTAACATTACCATCAGCGTCAGTCTTCTTCTTGAAGATCCATTTATTCTCAATGGCTTGCCGATCATCGGGCAAGTCAACCAAAGTCCACACTTTGTTCTCATACATGGATCCCATCTCAGATTTCATGGCTTCAAGCCATTTTGCGGAATCTGGGCTCACCATCGCTTCTTCATAGTTCGTAGGTTCATCATGGTCTCGTAACATAACCTCCAGAACAGGATTACCGTACCACTCTAGTGCGGATCTTACTCTGGTTGACCTACGAGGTTCAGTAACAACTTGATCTGAAGTTTCATGATCATCATCATTAACTTCCTCACTAATTGGTGTAGGTGTCACAGGAACCAGTTTCTGTGATGAACTACTTTCCAATAAGGGAGCAGGTAGGGTTACCTCATCAAGTTCTACTTTCCTCCCACTCACTTCTTTCGAGAGAAACTCCTTCTCTAGAAAGATTCCAAATTTAGCAACCAAAGTCTTGCCTTCGGATTTGTGATAGAAGGTGTACCCAACAGTCTCTTTTGGGTATCCTATGAAGACACATTTTTCCGATTTGGGTTCGAGCTTATCAGGTTGAAGCTTTTTCACATAAGCATCGCAGCCCCAAACTTTAAGAAACGACATCTTTGGTTTCTTGCCAAACCACAGTTCATAAGGCGTCGTCTCAACGGATTTCGATGGTGCCCTATTTAACGTGAATGCAGCCGTCTCTAAAGCATAACCCCAAAATGATAGCGGTAAATCAGTAAGAGACATCATAGAACGCACCATATCTAGTAAAGTATGATTACGACGTTCGGACACACCATTACGCTGTGGTGTTCCGGGTGGCGTGAGTTGCGAAACTATTCCGCATTGTTTCAAATGAAGACCAAACTCGTAACTCAAATATTCTCCTCCACGATCTGATCGTAGATACTTTATTTTCTTGTTACGATGACTTTCAACTTCACTCTGAAATTCTTTGAACTTTTCAAATGTTTCAGACTTATGTTTCATTAAGTAGATATACCCATATCTGCTTAAATCATCTGTGAAGGTGAGAAAATAATGATACCCGCCGCGAGCCTCAATATTCATCGGACCACATACATCTGTATGTATGATTTCCAACAAATCTGTTGCTCGCTCCATAGTTCCGGAGAACGGCGTTTTAGTCATCTTGCCCATGAGGCACGGTTCGCAAGTACCAAGTGATTCATAATCAAGTGGTTCAAAAAGTCCATCAGTATGGAGTTTCTTCATGCGCTTTACATTGATATGAGCTAAACGACAGTGCCACAAATAAGTTGCACTATCATTATCAACTCTGCATCTTTTGGCTTCAATATTATGAATATGTGTATCACTACTATCGAGATTCAACAAAAATAGATCACTCTTCAAGGGTGCATGACCATAAAAGATATTACTCGTACAAATAGAACAACCATTATTCTCTGATTTAAATGAATAACCGTCTCGCATCAAACAAGATCCAGATATAATGTTCATGCTCAACGCTGGCACCAAATAACAATTATTCAGGTCTAAAACTAATCCCGAAGGTAGATGTAGAGGTAGCATGCCGACCGCAATCACATCGACTTTGGAACCATTTCCCACGCACATCGTCACCTCGTCCTTAGCCAATCTTCGCTTAATCCGTAGTCCCTGTTTCGAGTTGCAAATATTAGCAACTGAACCAGTATCAAATACCCAGGTGCTACTGCGAGCATTAGTAAGGTACACATCAATAACATGTATATCACATATACCTTTGTTCACCTTGCCATCCTTCTTATCCGCCATATACTTGGGGTTGTTCCGCTTCCAGTGACCAGTCTGTTTGCAGTAGAAGCACTCAGTCTCAGGCTTAGGTCCAGACTTGGGTTTCTTCTCCTGAGCAGCAACTTGTTTGTTGTTCTTCTTGAAGTTCCCCTTCTTCTTCCCTTTGCCCTTTTTCTTGAAACTGGTGGTCTTGTTGACCATCAACACTTGATGCTCCTTCTTGATTTCTACCTCCGCAGCCTTTAGCATTGCGAAGAGCTCGGGAATTGTCTTATCCATCCCTTGCATGTTATAGTTCATCACGAAGATCTTGTAGCTTGGTGGCAGTGATTGAAGAATTCGGTGAATGACGCTATCATCCGGAAGATTAACTCCCAGTTGAATCAAGTGATTGTTATACCCAGACATTTTGAGTATATGCTCACTGACAGAACTATTCTCCTCCATCCTACAGCTGTAGAACTTATTGGAGACTTCATATCTCTCAATCCGGGCATTTGCTTGAAATATTAACTTCAACTCCTGGAACATCTCATATGGTCCATGACGTTCAAAATGTCGTTGAAGTCCCGGTTCTAAGCCGTAGAGCATGGCACACTGAACTATCGAGTAGTCATCAGCTTTGCTTTGCCAGACGTTCATAACATCTGGTGTTGCTCCTGCAGCAGGTCTGGCACCTAGTGTTGCTTCCAGGACGTAATTCTTCTGTGCAGCAATCAGGATAATCCTCAAGTTACAGACCCAGTCCGTGTAATTGCTACCATCATCTTTCAACTTTACTTTCTCAAGGAACGCATTAAAATTCAACGGAACAATAGCACAGGCCATCTATCTACAATCAACATAGACAAGCAAAATACTATCAGGTACTAAGTTCATGATAAATTTAAGTTCAATTAATCGTATTACTTAAGAACTCCCACTTAGATAGACATCCCTCTAATCCTCTAAGTGATCACGTGATCCAAATCAACTAAACCATGTCCGATCATCACGTGAGATGGAGTAGTTTCAATGGTGAACATCACTATGTTGATCATATCTACTATATGATTCATGGTCGACCTTTCGGTCTCAGTGTTCTGAGGCCATATCTGTTATATGCTAGGCTCATCAAGTTTAACCTGAGTATTCCGCGTGTGCAACTGTTTTGCACCCGTTGTATTTGAATGTAGAGCCTATCACACCCGATCATCACGTCGTGTCTCAGCATGAAGAACTTTCTCAACGGTGCATACTCAGGGAGAACACTTATACCTTGATAATTTAGTGAGAGATCATCTTATAATGCTACCGTCAATCAAAGCAAGATAAGATGCATAAAAGATAAACATCACATGCAATCAATATAAGTAATATGATATGGCCAACATCATCTTGTGCTTGTGATCCATCTCCGAAGCACCGTCATGATCACCATTGTCACCGGCGCGACACCTTGATCTCCATCGTAGCATCGTTGTCGTCTCGCCATCTTATGCTTCTACGACTATCGCTACCGCTTAGTGATAAAGTAAAGCATTACAGGGTGTTGGCATTGCATACAATAAAGCGACAACCATATGGCTCCTGCCAGTTGCCGATAACTCGGTTACAAAACATGATCATCTCATACAATAAAATTTAGTATCATGCCTTGACCATGTCACATCACAACATGCCCTGCAAAAACAAAGTTAGACGTCCTCTACTTTGTTGTTGCAAGTTTTACGTGGCTACTACGGGCTGAGCATGACCCGTTCTTACCTACGCGTCAAAACCACAGCGATAGTTCGTCAAGTTAGTGCTGTTTTAATCTTCTCAAGGACCGGGCGTAGCCACACTCGGTTCAACTAAAGTTGGAGAAACTGACACCCGCCAGCCACCTGTGTGCAATGCACGTCGGTAGAACCAGTCTCGCGTAAGCATACACGTAATGTCGGTCCGGACCGCTTCATCCAACAATACCGCCGAACCAAAGTATGACATGGTGGTAAGCAGTATGACTTGTATCACCCACAACTCACTTGTGTTCTACTCGTGCATATTGTTGGGGAACGTAGTAATTTCAAAAAATTTCCTACGCACACGCAAGATCATGGTGATGCATAGCAACGAGAGGGGAGAGTGTTGTCCACGTACCCTCGTAGACCGACAGCGGAAGCGTTATCACAACGCGGTTGATGTAGTCGTACGTCTTCACGATCCGACCGATCAAGTACCGAACGTACGGCACCTCCAAGTTCTACACATGTTCAGCTCGATGACGTCCCTCGAACTCCGATCCAGCCGAGTGTTGAGGGAGAATTTCGTCAGCACGACGGCGTGGTGACGATGATGATGTTCCACCGACGCAGGGCTTCGCCTAAGCTCCGCGACGGTATTATCGAGGTGTAATCTGGTGGAGGGGGGCACCGCACACGGCTAAAATATCGTATATCAAGTGTGTTCTTAGGTGCCCCCCTTCCCCCGTATATAAAGGAGCAAGGGGGAGGCCGGCTGCCCTAGGCGTGCCAAGGAGAGAGGGGGAGTCCTCCTCCTAGTAGGAGTAGGACTCCCCTTTCCTAGTCCTACTAGGAAAGAAGGGGGGGAAGGAAAGAGAGGGAGAGGGAGAGGGAAAGGGGGCTGCGCCCCCCTCTCCTAGTACAACTAGGACTCCCCTTGGGAGGGGGCGCGCCACCTCCTGGCTGCTGCCCTCTCTCTCCCCTCAAGGCCCACTAAGGCCCAATACTTCCCCGGGGGGTTCCGGTAACCCTCCGGCACTCCGGTTTAATCCGAAACTTCTTCGGAACACTTTCGGTGTCCGAATATAGTCGTCCAATATATCAATCTTTACGTCTCGACCATTTCGAGACTCCTCGTCATGTCCGTGATCACATCCGGGACTCCGAACAACCTTCGGTACATCAAAACATATAAACTCATAATATAACTGTCATCGTAACTTTAAGCGTGCGGACCCTTTGGGTTCGAGAACTATGTAGACATGACCGAGACACCTCTCCGATCAATAACCAATAGCGGGACCTGGATGCCCATATTGGCTCCCACATATTCTACGAAGATCTTTATCGGTCAGACCGCATAACAACATACGTTGTTCCCTTTGTCATGGGTATGTTACTTGCCCGAGATTCGATCGTCGGTATCTCGATACCTAGTTCAATCTCGTTACCGCCAAGTCTCTTTACTCGTTCCGTAATACATCATCCCGCAACTAACTCATTAGTCACATTGCTTGCAAGGCTTATAGTGATGTGCATTACCGAGTGGGCCCAGAGATACCTCTCTGACAATCGGAGTGACAAATCCTAATCTCGAAATACGCCAACCCAACAAGTACCTTTGGAGACACCTGTAGAGCACCTTTATAATCACCCAGTTACGTTGTGACGTTTGGTAGCACACAAAGTGTCCTCCGGTAAACGGGAGTTGCATAATCTCATAGTCATAGGAACATGTATAAGTCATGAAGAAAGCAATAGCAACATACTAAACGATCGGGTGCTAAGCTAACGTAATGGGTCATGTCAATCACGTCATTCTCCTAATGAGGTGATCCCGTTAATCAAATGACAACTCATGTCTATGGCTAGGAAACATAACCATCTTTGATTAACGAGCTAGTCAAGTAGAGGCATACTAGTGACACTCTGTTTGTCTATGTATTCACACATGTATTATGTTTCTGGTTAATACAATTCTAGCATGAATAATAAACATTTATCATGATATAAGGAAATATATAATACTTTATTATTGCCTCTAGGGCATATTTCCTTCAGTCTCCCACTTGCACTAGAGTCAATAATCTAGATTACATAGTAATGATTCTTACGCCCATGGAGTCTTGGTGCTGATCATGTTTTCCTCGTGGAAGAGGCTTAGTCAACGGGTCTGCTACATTCAGATCCGTATGTATCTTGCAAATTTCTATGTCTCCCACCTAGACTAAATCCCGGATGGAATTGAAGCGTCTTCTGATGTGCTTGGTTCTCTTGTGAAATCTGGTTTCCTTTGCTAAGGCAATTGCACCAGTATTATCAAAAGATTTTCATTGGTCCCGATGTACTAGGTATGACACCTAGATCGGATATGAACTCCTTCATCCAGACTCCTTCATTCGCTACTTCCGAAGCAGCTATGTATTCCGCTTCACACGTAGATCCCGCCACGACACTTTGCTTGGAACTGCACCAACTGACAGCTCCACCGTTCAATGTAAATACGTATCCGGTTTGCGATTTCGAATCATCCGGATCAGTGTCAAAGCTTGCATCAACGTAACCCCTTACGATGAGCTCTTTGTCACCTCCACAAACAAGAAACATATCCTTAGTCCTTTTCAGGTATTTCAGGATGTTCTTGACCGTTGTCTAGTGATCCACTCCTGGATTACTTTGGTACCTCCCTGCTAAACTTATAGCAAGGGACACATCAGGTCTGGTACACAGCATTGCATACATGATAGAGCCTATGGCTGAAGCATAGGGAACATCTTTCATCTTCTCTCTATCTTCTGCAGTGGTCGGGCATTGAGTCTTACTCAATCTCACACCTTGTAGTACAGGCAAGAACCCTTTCTTTGCTTGATCCATTTTGAACTTCTTCAAAACTTTGTCAAGGTATGTGCTTTGTGAATATCCAATTAAGCGTCTTGATCTATCTCCATAGATCTTAATGCCTAATATGTATGCAGCTTCACCGAGGTCTTTCATTGAAAAACTCTTATTCAAGTATCCCTTTATGCTATCCAGAAATTCTATATCATTTCCAATCAGTAATATGTCATCCACATATAATATCAGAAATGCTATCGAGCTCCCACTCACTTTCTTGTAAATACAGGCTTCTCCAAAAGTCTGTGTAAAACCAAATGCTTTGATCACACTATCAAAGCGTTTATTCCAACTCCAAGAGGCTTGCACTAGTCCATAAATGGATCGCTGGAACTTGCACACTTTGTTAGCTCCCTTTGGATCGACAAAACCTTCCGGTTGCATCATATACAACTCTTCTTCCAGAAATCCATTCAGGAACGCAGTTTTGACATCCATTTGCCAAATTTCATAATCATAAAATGCGGCAATTGCTAACATGATTCGGACAGACTTAAGCATCGCTACGGGTGAGAAGGTCTCATCGTAGTCAATCCCTTGAACTTGTCGAAAACCTTTTGCAACAAGTCGAGCTTTATAGTCAGTAACATTACCATCAGCATCAGTCTTCTTCTTGAAGATCCATTTGTTTTCAATGGCTTGCCGACCATCGGGTAAGTCAACCAAAGTCCATACTTTGTTCTCATACATGGATCCCATCTCGGATTTCATGGCTTCAAGCCATTTTGCGGAATCTGGGCTCACCATCGCTTCTTCATAGTTCGTAGGTTCGCCATGATCTAGTAACATGACCTCCAGAACAGGATTACCGTACCACTCTGGTGCGGATCTTGATCTAGTTGACCTACGAAGTTCAGTAATAACTTGATCTGAAGTTTCATGATCATTATCATTAACTTCCTCACTACTTGGTGTAGGTGTCGCAGAAACTGATTTCTGCGATGATCTACTTTCCAATAAGGGAGCAGGTACAGTTACCTCATGAAGTTCTACTTTCCTCCCACTCACATCTTTCGAGAGAAACTCCTTCTCTAGAAAGGATCCATTCCTAGCAATGAATATCTTGCCTTCGGATCTGTGATAGAAGGTATACCCAGCAGTCTCTTTTGGGTATCCTATGAAGACACATTTCTCCGATTTAGGTTCGAGCTTATCAGGTTGAAGTTTCTTCACATAAGCATCGCAACCCCAAACTTTAAGATACGACAACTTTGGTTTCTTGCCAAACCATAGTTCATAAGGCGTCGTCTCAACGGATTTCGATGGTGTCCTATTTAGAGTGAATGCAGCCGTCTCTAAAGCATAACCCCAAAACGATAGCGGTAAATCAGTAAGAGACATCATAGATCGCACCATATCTAATAAAGTACGATTACGACGTTCGGACACAGCATTACGCTGTGGTGTTCCGGGTGGCGTGAGTTGCGAAACTATTCCGCATTGTTTCAAATGTAGACCAAACTCGTAACTCAAATATTCTCCTCCACGATCAGATCGTAGGAATTTTATTTTCTCGTTACGATGATTTTCAACTTCACTCTGAAATTCTTTGAACTTTCAAATGTTTCAGACTTATGTTTCATTAAGTAGATATACCCATATCTGCTCAAATCATCTGTGAAGGTGAGAAAATAACGATATCCGCCACGAGCCTCAATATTCATCGGACCACATACATCTGTATGTATGATTTCCAACAAATCTGTTGCTCTCTCCATAGTTCCGGAGAACGGTGTTTTGGTCATCTTGCCCATGAGGCACGGTTCGCAAGTACCAAGTGATTCAAAATCAAGTGATTCCAAAATTCCATCAGTATGGAGTTTCTTCATGCGCTTTACACCGATATGACCTAAACGGCAGTGCCACAAATAAGTTGCACTGTCATTATTAACTCTGCATCTTTTGGCTTCGACATTATGAATATGTGTATCACTACTATCGAGATTCATTAAAAATAGACCACTCTTCAAGGGTGCATGACCATAAAAGATATTATTCATATAAATAGAACAACCATTATTCTCTGATTTAAATGAATAACCGTCTCGCATTAAACAAGATCCAGATATCATGCTCAACGCTGGCACCAAATAACAAATATTTAGGTCTAAAACTAATCCCGAAGGTAGATGTAGAGGTAGCGTGCCGACGGCGATCACATCGACTTTGGAACCATTTCCCACGCGCATCGTCACCTCATCCTTAGCCAATCTTCGCTTAATCCGTAGCCCCTGTTTCGAGTTGCAAATATTAGCAACAGAACCAGTATCAAATACCCAGGTGCTACTGCGTGTATTAGTAAGGTACACATCAATAACATGTATAGCACATATACCTTTGTTAACCTTGCCATCCTTCTTATCCGCCAAATACTTGGGGCAGTTCCGCTTCCAGTGGCCAGTCTGCTTACAGTAGAAGCACCCAGTTTCATGCTTAGGTCCAGACTTGGATTTCTTCTCCTGAACAACAACTTGCTTGCTGCTCTTCTTGAAGTTCCCTTTCTTCTTCCCTTTGCCCTTTTTCTTGAAACTAGTGGTTTTACTGACCATCAACACTTGATGCTCCTGTTTGATTTCTACCTCCACTGCCTTTATCATTGCGAAGAGCTCGGCAATCGTCTTATTCATCCCTTGCATGTTATAGTTCATCACGAAGCTCTTGTAGCTTGGTGGCAGTGATTGAAGAATTCTGTCAATGACGCAATCATCCGGAATTTGAACTCCCAGTTGAATCAAGTGATTATTATACCCAGACATTCTGAGTATATGCTCACTGACAGAACTATTCTCTTCCATCTTGCAGCTATAGAACTTATTGGAGACTTCATATCTCTCAATCCGGGCATTTGCTTGAAATATTAACTTCAACTCCTGAAACATCTCATATGCTCCATGACGTTCAAAACGTCGTTGAAGTCCCGGTTCTAAGCCGTAAAGCATGGCACACTGAACTATTGAGTAGTCATCAGCTTTGCTTTGCCAGACGTTCATAACTTCTGGCGTAGCTCTTGCAGGAGGCCTGGCACCTAGCGGTGCTTCCAGGACGTAATTCTTTTGTGCAGCAATGAGGATTATCCTCAAGTTATGGACCCAGTCCGTGTAATTGCTACCATCATCTTTCAACTTAGCTTTCTCAAGGAACGCATTAAAATTCAACGGAACAACAGCACGGGCCATTTATCTACAATTAACATAGACAAGCAAGATACTATCAGGTACTAAGTTCATGATAAATTTAAGTTCAATTAATCATATTACTTAAGAACTCCCACTTAGATAGACATCTCTCTAATCATCTAAGTGATTACGTGATCCAAAGCAACTAAACCATGTCCGATTAACACGTGAGATGGAGTAGTTTCAATGGTGAACATCACTATGTTGATCATATCCACTACATGATTCACGCTCGACCTTTCGGTCTCTGTGTTCCGAGGCCATATCTGTATATGCTAGGCTCATCAAGTTTAACCTGAGTATTCCGCGTGTGCAACTGTTTTGCACCCGTTGTATTTGAACGTAGAGCCTATCACACCCGATTAACACGTGGTGCCTCAGCACGAAGAACTTTCGCAACGGTGCATAATCAGGGAGAACACTTTTATCTTGAAATTTTAGTGAGAGATCATCTTATAATGCTACCGTCAATCAAAGCAAGATAAGATGCATAAAGGATTAACATCACATGCAATCAATATAAGTGATATGATATGGCCATCATCATCTTGTGCTTGTGATCTCCATCTCCGAAGCACCGTGCTCGTGATCTCCATCTCCGAAGCACCGTCATGATCACCATCGTCACCGGCTCGACACCTTGATCTCCATCGTAGTATCGTTGTCGTCTCGCCAACTTATTGCTTTTACGACTATCGCTACCGCTTAGTGATAAAGTAAAACTATTACATGGCGATTGCATCTCATACAATAAAGCGACAACCATATGGCTCCTGCCAGTTGCCGATAACTCGGTTACAAAACATGATCATCTCATACAACACATTATATCACATCATGTCTTGACCATATCACATCACGACATGCCCTGCAAAAACAAGTTAGACGTCCTCTACTTTGTTGTTCCATGTTTTACGTGGCTGCTACGGGCTTAGCAAGAACTGTTCTTACCTACGCATCAAAACCACAACGATAGTTTGTCAACTTGGTGCTGTTTTAACCTTCGCAAGGACCGGGCGTAGCCACACTCGGTTCAACTAAAGTGAGAGAGACAGACACCCGCCGGTCACCTTTAAGCAACGAGTGCTCGCAACAGTGAAACCAGTCTCGCGTAAGCGTACGCGTAATGTCGGTCCGGGCCGCTTCATCTCACAATACCGCTGAACCAAAGTATGACGTGCTGGTAAGCAGTATGACTTATATCGCCCACAACTCACTTGTGTTCTACTCGTGCATAGCATCAACGCATAAAACCAGGCTCGGATGCCACTGTTGGGGAACGTAGTAATTTCAAAAAATTTCCTATGCACACGCAAGATCATGGTGATGCATAGCAACGAGAGGGGAGAGTGTTGTCCACGTACCCTCGTAGACTGACAGCGGAAGCGTTATCACAACGCGGTTGATGTAGTCGTACGTCTTCACGATCCGACCGATCAAGTACCGAACGTACGACACCTCCAAGTTCTACACACGTTCAGCTCGATGATGTCCCTCGAACTCCGATCCAGCCGAGTGTTGAGGGAGAGTTTCGTCAGCACGATGGCGTGGTGACGTTGATGATGTTCCACCGACGCAGGGCTTTGCCTAAGCTCCGCGACGGTATTATCGAGGTGTAATCTGGTGGAGGGGGGCACCGCACACGGCTAAAATATCGTATATCAAGTGTGTTCTTAGGTGCCCCCTGCCCCCGTATATAAAGGAGCAAGGGCGAGGCCGGCTTCCCTAGGCGTGCCAAGGAGAGAGGGGGAGTCCTCCTCCTAGTAGGAGTAGGACTCCCCTTTCCTAGTCCTACTAGGAAAGAAGGGGGGGAAGGAAAGAGAGGGAGAGGGAAAGGGAAAGGGGGTTGCGCCCCCCTCTCCTAGTCCAACTAGGACTCCCCTTGGGAGGGGGCGCGCCACCTCCTGGCTGCTGCCCTCTCTCTTCCCTCAAGGCCCACTAAGGCCCAATACTTCCCCGGGGGGTTCCGGTAACCCTCCGGCACTCCGGTTTAATCTGAAACTTCTCCGGAAAACTTCCGGTGTCCGAATATAGTCGTCCAATATATCAATCTTTACGTCTCGACCATTTCGAGACTCCTCGTCATGTCCGTGATCACATTCGGGATTCCGAACAACCTTCGGTACATCAAAACATATAAACTCATAATATAACTGTCATCGTAACTTTAAGCGTGCGGACCCTTTGGGTTCGAGAACTATGTAGACATGACGGAGACACCTCTCCGGTCAATAACCAATAGCGGGACCTGGATGCCCATATTGGCTCCCACATATTCTACGAAGATCTTTATCGGTCAGACCGCATAACAACATATGTTGTTCCCTTTGTCATGGGTATGTTACTTGCCCGAGATTCGATCGTCGGTATCTCGATACCTAGATCAATCTCGTTACCGGCAAGTCTCTTTACTCATTCCATAATACATCATCCCGCAACTAACTCATTAGTCACAATGCTTGCAAGGCTTATAGTGATGTGCATTACCGAGTGGGCCCAGAGATACCTCTCCGACAATCGGAGTGACAAATCCTAATCTCGAAATACGCCA
The DNA here is from genome assembly GCF_018294505.1 of Triticum aestivum. Lineage (NCBI taxonomy): Eukaryota > Viridiplantae > Streptophyta > Magnoliopsida > Poales > Poaceae > Triticum > Triticum aestivum. Next base: position 57,886,451 of record NC_057814.1, on the reverse strand, counting down.
ACCCAACAAGTACCTTTGGAGACACCTGTAGAGCACCTTTATAATCACCCAGTTACGTTGTGACGTTTGGTAGCACACAAAGTGTTCCTCCGGTAAACGGGAGTTGCATAATCTCATAGTCATAGGAACATGTATAGGTCATGAAAAAAGCAATAGCAACATACTAAACGATCGGGTGCTAAGCTAACGTAATGGGTCATGTCAATCACGTCATTCTCCTAATGAGGTGAGCCCGTTAATCAAATGACAACTCATGTCTATGGCTAGGAAACATAACCATCTTTGATTAACGAGCTAGTCAAGTAGAGGCATACTAGTGACACTCTGTTTGTCTATGTATTCACACATGTATTATGTTTCCGGTTAATACAATTCTAGCATGAATAATAAACATTTATCATGATATAAGGAAATATATAATACTTTATTATTGCCTCTAGGTCATATTTCCTTCACATATAACATCTACGCATAAAACCAGGCTCGGATGCCACTGTTGGGGAACGTAGTAATTTAAAAAAATTCCTACGCACACACAAGATCATGGTGATGCATAGCAACGAGAGGGGAGAGTGTGTCCACGTACCCTCGTAGACCGAAAGCGGAAGCGTTAGCACAATGCGGTTGATGTAGTCGTACGTCTTCACGATCCGACCGATCAAGTACCGAACGTACGGCACCTCCGAGTCCAGCACATGTTCAGCTCGATGACGTCCCTCGTACTCCGATCTAGCCGAGTGTTGAAGGAGAGTTTGGTCAGCATGACGGGTGGTGATGATGATGATGTTCTACCGACGGAGGGCTTCGCCTAAGCACCGCTACGATATTATCGAAGTGGACTATGGTGGAGGGGGCCACCGCACACGGCTAAAAGATCAATCATCAATTGTTGTGTCTACGGGGTGCCCCCTGCCCCCGTATATAAAGGAGCAAGGGGGGAGAGGCGGCCGGCCAGGAGGAGGCGCGCCAGGAGGAGTCCTACTCCCATCGGGAGTAGGACTCCCTCCCTTCCTTGTTGGATTAGGAGAAGGGGGAAGGAGGAGGGAGAGAGGAAGGAAACGGGGGCGCCGCCCCCCTCCTTGTCCAATTCGGACTAGAGGGGGAGGGGCGCGTGGCCTGCCCTGGCCGCCCCTCCTCTTCTCCACTAAGGCCCATGTAGGCCCATTAAACCCCCCGGGGGGGTTCCGGTAACCCCTGGTACTCCGGTATATATCCGATAACCCCCGGAACCATTCCGGTGTCCGAATATAGTCGTCCAATATATCAATCTTCATGTCTCGACCATTTTGAGACTCCTCGTCATGTCCGTGATCACATCCAGGACTCTGAACTACCTTCGGTACATCAAAACATATAAACTCATAATATAACTGTCAACGAAACTTTAAGCGTGCGGACCCTACGGGTTCGAGAACTATGTAGACATGACCGAGACACGTCTCCGGTCAATAACCAATAGCAGAACCTGGATGCTCATATTGGCTCCCACATATTCTATGAAGATCTTTATCGGTCAAACCGCATAACAACATACGTTGTTCCCTTTGTCATCGGTATGTTACTTGCCCGAGATTCGATCGTCGGTATCTGGGCTAGAGGCAGCGGTACTACCGCTGGACCCTGCGGTAGTACCGCTCCCTTGAGCAGTACTACCG